>NC_069680.1:73545767-73848797 GCF_023699985.2 Odocoileus virginianus
GGGTCGAAAAAGAATTGGACACGACTTAGCCACTAAACAACAACAAATACTTGTATTAGGAAAAAAAAACAGAACTAAAGTCAATGATCTAAGTTTCACCACTACAAAGACAGAAGATGTAAAAGCAAATTGAAACCAAAATAAACAGATGTAAGGAAAAAATTGCAAAGGAAAAACAATGGTAAAGAATCTCCCTGCCAATGCAGGAGAGGCAGGAGGCTGGTTCGACCCCAGGTTCATAAAGATCCCCTGGCGTAGGAAATGGCAACCTACTCCAGTATTCTTACCTGGAGAATCCCATGGACAAAGAAGCCTGGCAGGCTACAGTCCATGGTCCCAAGAGTCAGACACAACTGAGCATCTGAGCATGAAATGGAGCAGGACCACATGGTCCTTGCCTCTCCACCATGTCCTCTGTATGCCTTTTGCCTGTGGAAAACTTTAGTCAAAAAATATGTTTAATCAGAGAAGTGAGAAATGCTGAAACAAAGGAAAACAGTCAAAGGAGACTAAGTAATAATAATGTAGCCATTAAGAATAGTCAAGGACCTTTAGTTCTTTCTCAAGGGCTATAAATAACATTCTGAGCCATATCCTGTGAGTTGTTGTATAGATACCAAAACACCAGGTGGAGAAGTTAACTGCACGATGACCAGACTATACCCAGGACAAGAGCTGCCACAACTGACTGCAAAGAAATGGGAACAAATGGACCCTGAAACTGACTATGAACTAACTGTATCTAAAACAACCAAGATGATGCCAATCAGACCATTGATGACCAATTTGAAGATGACTGTTAGAACATGCTGTTTCTGCATGAACATGACTGTTAGAAACTGCTGCTTCTGCATGTAGCCTGCTCCCCACTCTGTCTATAAAAGCTCTCACCCCCTGCTTCTCAGGGGTGGGGGAGTCAGCCTTTGGACAGATGTCTGCCACCCTCCCCGCCGCCAGTTGCTGACATCGGAAATAAAGCAAACTTTCCTTTCCACCAACCTGGCCTGTTTACTGGCTTTTGAGTGATGAGCAGCCAGACACCCCCATGCATACCTTTTGGTAACAAGCACAGACACAAGAAAAAAAAATTACCAAAAATCTGAATCAGATATGACAACTGAGAAAAGTCAATAATATCAAAAGTTGGTGTTTTAAAAGGAAAAACTATGTTTACATATTTAAAAACTCATAGTGTAAGGTTATAACTTTCCCTCCAAATATCTATAGATTCAATGTAATAACTATCAAAAATCTCACTTAAGGAAATTGACAGGATGATTATAAAATTTAAATGGATGTGCAAAAGTTCTAGAACTCTCCAAATAATCTTAGTTGAAAGCACAGTCTGATTTAAAGAATTATTATAAAGCTATAGTGATTAAGACTTCTTATTAGCATAAGAATAGAATATAGATCAATGCAACAGAATAGAGAATCTAGAAACAGACAAACACATATGTCCAACTGATTTTCAATCAAAGCGTCTAGCCATTTGTTAATTAAATATAAGTCTTTTAAATAAATGGTGTAAGAACATGTAAATATAATCTGTGGCTTCCCAGGTGGCTCAGTGGTAAAGAATCCTCCCACCATGCAGGAGACACGGGTTTGATCCCTAGGTCAGAAGATCCCCTGGAGGAAATGGTGACCCACTCCAGTATTCTTGCCTGGAAAATCCCATGGACAGAAGAGCCTGGTTGGCTACAGTCCATAGGGTCACAAAGAGTCAGACATGACTGAATGGCTGAACAAGCACTCATGCACCAGAAATTCATCAAGTGCATCATGTGCTCAGTCACACACTGTGACCAACTCTTTGCAACCCCATGGACTGTAGCCTGCCAGGCCCCTCTGCCCATGGGATTTTCTAGGCCAGGATACTGAAACGGGTAGTCATCCCCTACTCCAGGGGATCTTCCTGACCCAGGAATGGAACCCATGTCTCTTATGTCTCCTGCATTGGCAGGCTGGTTCTTTACCACTAGCACCACATGGGAAGCCCACCAGAAATTCATAACTGGTTGCTGTTGAGGTCAGGGGGAGAAGTTTCTAAAAGGTAACATGAGAAAACTTTTGAAGATGATGGAAATGTTCTACACAGTTGGCCATCTGTATCTGTGGGTTCTGCACTGTGAATTCAACCACTGTATATGATAAAAAATATAAAAGAACAATTCCAGAAAATTCCAAAAAGAAAAACTTGAATTTGTTGCTTGTTGGCACTGATTTGCATTTCATTTACATTGTATTTACAACTATTTACATAGCATTTACATTGTATTAGGTATTGCAAGTAACCTTATAATGACTGATGATTATTTAAAGCATATAGGAGGATGCTTGCAGTTATATGCAAATACTACCCATTTTATATAAGGGATTTGAATATCCATGAATTTTGGTATCTGCAGTGTCTTGGAACAAATCCCCCTCATATACTGAAGGATGACCATATCTTGTTTTAGAGTGGTGATTACACAGTTGTATACATTAGTCTAAACCCATGAAATAAACACTTAATATACGTGAGTTTTATTGTTTGTCAGTTATACCTCATAAAAAGACTAAGTGCTGTTTGTCTTCATATTTTTATCACGCTCTTTTTCTAATATATAGTAGGTGCTAAGGCAACTTGCTGACATCTACTGAACGTCAATGGTAGCACTGTTGTCCCCACTGGACACTGTACCAGCAGCGGAACCACTTCTGCACTGGTAAACACAACTAATCTGGGCAGGCTTGCATGGTCTCACAGGTAGCCCAGAGAGGTGAATTCTCTTGACCAAAGCCACCGATTAAATTTGGTGGAAAGTGGAACTTAAATTTACATCTCCAAGCTCTTAAATGGAAACTATTCAAATTACATGTCTTGAATGGATGAATAAGTGAATAAATGAAGGGACAAAGAGATCACTGAATTTGCAAAAAGGATATAGTGCCTTTTGAACAAGTGCAAAAGAATAGAGATGGATGATTATCCAATGTGAGTGTCTGAGAAGAATGAAGGATCTGGAATCCCCAATATGCACTGACTTGGTAGCAGGAAAAGGACAAAATGTGTGTCTTGGGGCATGCCGACAAGGCCTATTACTGCTAACAGAGTTGTTGGTTTCCACCGTACAGGGTTGCCTAGTTTGTATCAGCCCTTTTTGTTGCAGCTGGTTGGGGGGGGGGGGCCGGGAGTGGGGTCAGACGTGCATCAAGGGTCCCCTTCATCAACTTGACAAAATCTTCCCGATCACTGAACCCAGCATCTCCCAAACACAAAGAAGTGTCATCCCAGATAAGCCTCTTCCTGCTCCTCTATAACGACATCCAATATGCCATGGAACCAGGATGCTTCCTCACATCTCTTCTTCCAAATGTGGGGCATCAAAATTCCTGATCCTCCCATGGAAGACTGTAGTACTTCTAGGGACCACCTTTTCTGCCATAAGTTATGGTCCCTGGCACTCAGTGGGGAGTGTACACAATGAGAGCATCCCCTGTCACAAAGCAGAGAGCCCCGGGGAAGAAATAAAGGCAGGTGTTGATGGGTGATACCCACACGCAATCTGGCGCCAGGGCAAGCATTAGATCAGTATGGAAATAAATAAGATTTGTGAGCCCGTTTTCTTCCTGCATTTGCATTCACACTTTATGACCTCAGCGATATTTACTGAGTGGAAAAAAACCACCTTCTGTTACGACTGCTCGACTCCACAGTGACACGGGGTCTGAAACTGGCTACTTGTCTATTTATTCAAAGAGCCCAATGAGCTGTGAAGATTGACATTTAAACTATTAAACTATGTTCTATTTGACAATGTTATTAAATATTAGGTCTGATTTATGGAAAGGCTTAATAAATTGGCAGCCTGGGTCAGCCCTGACACTACACAGAAACTGTGTTATGACTGGATGTTACTTGAGAGAGTTGGTCAAGCTCAAGAAAAATAAAGTCCCACCGACAACATTTAAAGTCTGATTTCATGTGACATAGTTATTATCATATAAATTCAAACCACTTGCCAGCTCAAATCTGCACCCCAGAGTTTCTCTAATTGATATTTTTAATAATTGGGAAATCAAAAGATACAATTGCAGACCTAAATAACCTCTGCTATGTCACATGGAAAGAAAGGTAAGGCTTTTAAACATGGCAGCCAGCCATATAGCTTGCTGCTTGGGTGTAAAAGAAGAAGGGAAATAGAAGTACAAGTAAACAGTATGCAAGGAGGGTGCAGACACATTGGTTACGGAAATGGGATGTAACCTTATGGCAAGAGGCAAAGTTGGAGTGAGATATGACTGTACTGTGGCTTACTCACATCTGTGTGACCTTGAACAAGCCACTTAATCTCCCTGAGGGTCAGTCCCATTTCTATATGATGGAGGTAATGACAATCAAGTAGTTCTGTTTAGGATGAAAAAAATAATATATGTAGATCATCTGGCAGAGCGCCTGGTACATAGAGACTGCTCAACAGATTTCAGGGGGAAATTGGGCCAGGCCAGGAGTGAGGCTGGGTCCAGGGTAGTGAGGGCGAAGTCTGTGTGCCACAAGAGTTAGGCCTGAAAAGGACAAGAAAGGACACAGCCTGTATGCTACTAGATGGTATGAAACTAGGTGCCGATGTGCTGTTAGACGATGTAAAGTCAGAGGAGGACTACCTACCAGATGTGCTCATGCATTCTTAGATGATACAGAGCTTAGATGATGAGCTACTGGATATGTCTATGAGCTATCAAATGACATTAACCTTCAGGAAATATCCCTGAAGCAGCCATTGCCCTGGACTAGGGATCCTCAAAACTTTTTCTGTAAAAGGCCAGATAATATATATTTTAGGCTTTGGAGACCACATGGCCACAACTACTCAGCTGTACTTAAGGAGCAGAAAATCGGCTGTAGACACTGTGTAAACAATCGAGTGTGTGTTCCAATCAAACTTTATTTGTAAAAGCAAGTGCTAGGCCAGATTCAGCCCTTGGATCATAGTTTGTAGACACTTTCCTGACAAGTGCAGGTGGTTGAGGGAAATGAAAGCAGTCTCTCTTTGCTCACCAAGGATCAACAGAATCTCTTTCCTAACAGGTGGGTATTGAGCCTGAAAGCAACAATAAAGCTATTTCCCTCATCCCGCCCATCAAGGAATTCACAGAGGGTAACCTGCTCACTGATGGCACCAACTACAAGGCCAATTTATGTGTTTCTGGTCAGTCCAACAACAAACAGATGACTCATTCAGGGACAATCCAGTATTTATTGAGAATTAATGGGCGCCAGGCAGGTTTGCTCTAAAAACTGCACACTGCAGACTTTCAATAAATAAATAGAACTTCTCTCCCCTTCCAAATTCCTTTCTGCTCTCTTCACCAGGGCCCAGAAAGGGCTGCCTCCTCCTTATCTGAGTGATGGCTGGCATAAAAGAATAGGTCACAGTAGCGGGGGCAACTATGACATAATTCCTTTCTCTGGTTCTGATACTGTGCAAAAGTGATCACCTCTTGCTAAGCAATTTCCCACCTAAATTGGTTTCAAGTCATTAAAAGCTGCAGCACTCCCAAGGAAAAAAAAATAATAGCAGCTCTCTGAGGTTACTCACAATATCAAGCTCCTTGACTTTAGCAGCAATTAGACATTGTTCCACTACCAAGCACTCTCTAGAAATGGACCCAGGTCACCAATGAGTAACTTGAAATTAGAAGTGGGAGCATCCTCCTTTTGCGAAGGCAGTTTCCTCTGTTATTCCTTGGGGGCATCCAGTCCTCACCTTTGTCAGGCTGCCTACACTGCACCCAACCGAGTTCTGTCTGGGATTTGGAGAAGTCCTACCTCCCTGAATACCAAGACCATGCTCATATTTCCCAGGATGCTGGATTTTTCCTTATAGTTTCTAGATTCAAGATATGACTCTCACTCAGGGCATAACCCTACCTAGTCTAGTCTGCTAAGGACCAGGGATTCACAAGGCATTTGAAGCCATAGTCTGGGGGTCAAGGGCAGTTCCATAGGGCAGGAGACAGAAAGAGTTTCAGACAAGCATGTAGGCACAGTAGCCACCCAAACAGGCACTTGTAGAAGGAGGGTTTGAGAATGAATCTGAGCACTCCTTGCAGTAAGAAAATGCAGTGCACTCTACTTTCTGACAGTACTATAAACTCACTTATATGACACCAGTTACAAAATCCTTAACATTTGCCTAGTGCTGACAGATATTTTTTTTTCCTTGAAGATCCAAATGCAAAAGGGAGATTTGTGACCCCCGAGGCTGGCTTGGGGTTTATAAAAGAAAGGTATCATAAAAGCAACACATCCCCTGTATTGGAAAAATACTAGATTCTGTACCATGAAGCTTTAGCCATCTATAGAGAATCTCTTATTTGCATCTTCCACCACTTATGTTTTAACATTTTTTTAAATTCATGAGTAAGACCCTAAATATCACCACAGGTTGATATAAATAGGATGATGGGAAGATGCTTCTCTAAGGACCCATTTCCAGATTTATTGTGCTCCAGAGGGCTTTATTGGTGGTGTCTGTCTTCTTGATGTACTCCAGGAGTGAGAGTAGGCATGTACCTGGGTGCCTGCAAGGAGAGAAGGAGGCTGGTATGGTCTGGGAGCCAAACTCTGCCTGGCTAGCCTGGAATTATTTATCTAAAAAATATAGGTAGGTGCAAAGAATAAGATTAATCGCAAACCTTGGTTCATAACGAGAAATAAAAGATAAAAACAAAAAACCTGTGACTGTAAAGCTAACACTGACCCTGACTTCCATCCAATAATACACTTCTCTTCTTCGTCTTGCTCTGCCTCTCCCATCTGTAGTAACCACTACCCTGAGTCTTATATTTTACCCTTACTTTGTATGTATGTATGCCTGTGTTTTATACATTATTCCAAAGAATGCTCAAACTACCGCACAATTGCACTCATCTCACACGCTAATAAAGTAATGCTCAAAATTCTCCAAGCCAGGCTTCAGCAATACAGAACCATGAACTTCCAGATGTTCAAGCTGGCTTTAGAAAAGGCAGAGGAACAAGAGATCAAATTGCCAACATCTGCTGGATCATTGAAACAGCAAGAGACTTCCAGAAAAATATCTATTTCTGCTTTATTGACTATGCCAAAGCCTTTGACTGTGTGGATCACAATAAACTGGAAAATTCTGAAAGAGATGGTCATACCAGACCACCTGACCTGCCTTTTGAGAAACCTGTATGCAGGTCAGGAAGCAACAGTTAGAACTGGACATGGAAAAATAGACTGGTTCCAAATAAGAAAAGGAGTACATCAAGGCTGTATATTGTCACCCTGTTTATTTAACCTAAATGCAGAGTACATCAAGAGAAATGCTGGGCTGGAGGAAGCACAAGCTGGAATCCAGATTGCCAGGAGAAATATCAATAACCTCAGATATGCAGATGATACCATCCTATGGCAGGATGTGAAGAACTAAAGAGCCTCTTGATGAACATGAAAGAGGAGAGTGAAAAAGTTGGCTTAAAGCTCAACATTCAGAAAACTTAGATCATGGCATCCAGTCCCATCACTTCATGGCAAATAGATGGGGAAAGAGTGGAAACAGTGGCTGACTTTATTTTAGGGGGCTGCAAAAGCACTGCAGATGGTGATTGCAGCCATGAAATTAAAAGACGCTTACTCCTTGGAAGGAAAGTTATGAGCAACTTAGACATCATATTAAAAAGCAGAGACATTACTTTGCCAACAAAGGTCCATCTAGTTAAGGCTATGGTTTTTCCAGTGGTCATGTATGGATGTGAGAGTTGGACTATAAAGAAGGCTGAGTGCCGAAGAATTGATGCTTTTAAACTGTGGTGTTGGAGAAGACTCTTGAGAGTCCCTTGCACTGCAAGGAGATCCAACCAGTCCATTCTAAAGGAGATCAGTCCTGGGTGTTCATTGGAAGGACTGATGTTGAAGCTGAAACTCCAATACTTTGGCCACCTGATGCAAAGAGCTGACTCATTTGAAAAGACCCTGATGCTGGGAAAGATTGAAGGCAGGAGGAGAAGGGGTCGACAGAGGATGAGATGGTTGGATGGTATCACCGACTCAATGGACAAGGGTTTGGGTAGACTCCAGGAGTTGGTGATAGACAGGGAGGCCTGGTGTGCTGTGGTTCATGGGGTTGCAAAGAGTTGGACACGACTAAGTGACTGAACTGAACTGAAGAGGTTGCTATGTTGACTGTTATTTTCTATCAGTTAACCCGTGCGAAATTGCCTTTAATAGTCTTTTAGGCTTCTCTCATAGCTCAGCTGGTAAATGCTGAGCTCTCATAGCTCAGCTCCTGCAATGCGAGAGACCTAGGTTTGATCCCTGAGTTGGGAAGATCCCCTGGAGAAAGGAATGGCTACCTGCTCTAGTATTCTGGCCCAGATAATTCCATGGACAGGGAAACCTGTAGTCCATGGGGTCGCAGAGCGTCAGACACAGCTGAGCGGCTGTCACTTTCACTCTTCTTTACTCAATATTTATTCAGCTAGGATGTTGAAGCTGAAACTCCAGTGCTTTGGCCACCTCATGCGAAGAGTTGACTCACTGGAAAAGATCCTGATGCTGAGAGGGATTGGAGCAGGAGGAGAAGGGGACGACAGAGGATGAGATGGCTGGATAGCATCACTGACTCAATGGACATGGGTTTGAGTAAACTCCGGGAGTTGGTGATGGACAGGGAAGCCTGGCATGCTGCGATTCATGGGGTCACAAAGAGTCGGACACGACTGAGCGACTGAACTGAAATGAACCGAAGACTCACCCACACTATTACATGAAGCTGTGGTTTAGTCATTCCACTGCAGGTCTTACTTATTTTTATTTTTTTACATTTATTTTTATTAGTTGGAGGCTAATTACTTTATAATATTGTAGTGGTTTTTGCCATACATTGACATGAATCAGCCATGGATTTACATGTATTACCCATCCCAATCCCCACTCCCACCTCCCTCTCCACCCAATCCCTCTGGGTCTTCCCAGTGCACCAGCCCTGAGCACTTGTCTCATGCATCCAACCTGGGCTGGTGATCTGTTTCACCCTAGATAATATACATGTTTCGATGCTGTTCTCTCAAAACATCCCACCCTCGCCTTCTCCCACACAGTCCAAAAGTCTGTTCTGTACAGACATTTCTCCAAAGAAGACATACAGATGGCTAACAAACACATGAAAAGATGCTCAACATCACTCATTATCAGAGAAATGCAAATCAAAACCACAATGAGGTACCATTATACGCCAGTCAGGATGGCTGCTATCCAAAAGTCTACAAGCAATAAATGCTGGACAGGGTGTGGAGAAAAGGGAACCCTCTTACACTGTTGGTGGGAATGCAAACTAGTACAGCCGCTATGGAGAACAGTGTGGCGATTTCTTAAAAAACTGGAAATAGAACTGCCATATGACCCAGCAATCCCACTTCTGGGCATACACACCGAGAAAGCCAGATCTGAAAGAGACACGTGCACCCCAATGTTCATCACAGCACTGTTTATAATAGCCAGGACATGGAAGGAACCTAGATATCCATCAGCAGACAAATGGATAAGGAAGCTGTGATACATATACATCATGGAATATTACTCATCCATTAAAAAGAATCATTTGAATGGGTTCTAATGAGATGGATGAAACTGGAGCCCATTGTACAGAGTGAAGTAAGCCAGAAAGATAAAGACCAATACAGTATACTAACGCATATATATGGAATTTAGAAAGATGGTAATGATAACCCTATATGCAAAACAGAAAAAGAGACACACATGTCTCACTTATTTTTAAACTTGTTAATGCTCATTTGGGCTGCTTCCAGAATCCTGGCTCTATAAGTAATGCAACCATGGCCTTTGTTGTGTCTGAGGTGCTACAGAAGTTTGTTTGGGATGGATACATAGGAGTGGAATTGCTGGGTCAGTGGGTGTGAAAAACTCCACTTTCTAAGAGAATGACAATTTGTTTACAAAGTGGCAGTACTGAGTACACTCCCACCAGCAATTAACCACCTGTTACTCAATCCTCTCCACCACCTCTCCTTTGGGGCAAGTCTAATTGATATAAAGTGATATATCTTTATGGTCTTGATTTTCATTTTCTGGAAACACTAATGACTTTGAACATCTCTTCACATGATTACTGACCATATGTGGTAGCTCTTCTGTGAAAGTCCTATACAAGTCTTTTGGTCATTTTTCTATTAAATTGTTTGAACTTTCCTTATTCATTTGTAAAAGTTTTTCGTGTAATATCCATATAGGATATTAATCCTATATTGGTTGCATGCATTGTTAATATTCACTCCCAGTGTGTGACCTGCCTTTTTATTTTCTTTATAAAGTATCTTGTAACGAACAGAAGTTTGATAAAGTCAAAAGCTGTATCGTTTCTTTCAGAAGTTCTTTTTGTAGACTTGTTGCAATGAATCTTCATAAGCATCCAGTTTGGATGGGAGTATTGGCTCTCCATGAGAGACAAAGAAAGCAGAGAAGGGAAACTCAAAGGCCATTTGGCTCAAGTCTTACATTCATAAAAGGCCTTAAATCAACTTTGTATTCATTATCCGCAAATGAGGTCACCTACAGCCACAAAGATCCACTGTCAGGGATGAAAGAAGACCCAGCAGCTCGAGGTGAGAGCACCATATTTCTTTGTGCACGAGGACATAAGAAGTTTTAATAAACCTTGTGAGCACAGGACTAGCACATCTACACTGCATTCTATTATTTTTGTTATGATATCACTTGGTTAAATATAAACATTCCAAATCTACCACAACGTGTCCTTTTAAATGTTTCAAGTGTCTAAAGAGACCCCCCAAATGGGAAATTGGCCAAGATTCTCTTAACATCTAGGGGTTTGACAAGACTGGGGCGCTCAATGTAAACATCATTGGTGAGCTGTGGAACTGGGATTCATACCCAAATGTGCCAGGCTCCAGAGCTCAGACACTCTCTGCTGCTTAACTTTGCTAAACAACAGGGAGAAGCCACCCCAAGCTGACTGCCCTGTGGGCATGCAGACCACAGGGACTCCTACACCACACAGAGCCCTGCCTCATGACACCATGCCAGGAGCTAGTCCCTACTGCTTCTGAAGCAAGACTCAGGCTCTGCCTCTCTCCCTGGACCCATTCGTGAGAGGGGTTGGCAAACTACCGAGGGCTTTTCTCATCATGAAGAGCAAGGTGGTAGACTCTAGTGGCCTTGAAACTTTCTGCAGACTCCCCCTTATACCCACTGCCCTCTGCAGTAAGGCCAGGGCGTGTGTGTGCAGGCTCAGCCATGTCAGCCTCTTTGTGACTCCATGGGCTGTAGCCCATCAGGTTCCTCTGTCAATGGGATTTCCCAGGCAAGAATACTAGAGGGGGTTGCCATTTCCTCATCCAGGGGATCTTCCAGACCCAGGAATCAGACCTGTGCTTTTTGCATCTCCTGCATTTGCAGGCGGATTCTTTACAACTGCACCACCTGGGAAATCCACAGTAAATCCAAGAGATTGCCAAATGACCGAGAATGTAGAACACAGGTATGTGCACGTGTGTGTGAATATGTGTGAGCATTAGTGTGTGTATGTGTAGTGGGAGCATGTGCATGAGTGACTGTGTGTGAGAGCCGGTAGGAATGCTCTGCAGAGGTAGCATTGATGGGTAGGGAAATGTAAGACACGCTGAGGTGGACTGGATGAGCGCATGCATGCATGTGTGTGTATGTGTGTGAATGCATGTGAATGTGTGAAGATTCTGCAGAAATGGTGGGGCACGGTGAATAGAGAACAGAAGGGAAGAGATGCTGAGCAAGACGGGCTGGACAGAGAGGTCTACCCAGAGAAACAGTAGTGTTGGCCACTGTGCACATCTTTCTTGCATTGTTCACTAATGACCAAGAGTAAGCAGCCTCTGTACATGAGGGTCACTGAGAAGAAGGTGCTCCCACCTGAAACATCCTTACGACACCTGCCTTCATCGCACCATGACCTTCACGTGTTCTGCAGCACGTGGCGGATAAACACCAAACCCCTCAGTCTGGAACCCCAGGCACGAGAACCTAATGAGGAGTGTGACCCACGTCTGATTCTCATCTGCATAATGGGATAATCATGATTAATTTGGGTCACTGTGGAAACTCACTGAAACAAATTAGCAAAGTCTAACCCGTTTCTGAAGAATGGACTTATCTTTTCCTGCCCATCCTCCCTTTGGCTTGGGCTCTTCCCATGCGGTGCTCCCTCGGTTCCACCCCTGCCCCCATTCAGTCTCCACGCTGGGCTTGCTGTCCTTACCACCATCTCCCAAGCACACCTCTGCTCCACAGCATGGTCCCACATGGTGCCCACCCTTCCCTGAACCCTGACCCCACTTCCTCTCCCTCTCCCCTGGTCCTCTGTGTCTGCTTTTATTGAGTGTTCTTACTTGGGGTAGGCAGACCCCTCTGTACCACCATCCGATGAACCCAGGAAGAGGAAGATCCAGGTCTTGGGCTTAACCTCCCTGCCCTTCCCTGATCCACTGGAAACTTAGAAGGGCCTTAAGTTTCCCTTCTGCCAGCTCCTTTGCATCTCCTGCCAAAATTGGGCATCTACCTGAAGAATGTGTGCCTCTTTACCCACATGTCGATGAGAAATGCCTATCGGCGCTGCTGAAGATGGGTCACCCTGCAGGTGACAGGGATACTCAAAGAGATGCCTCTGGGAGGGTGTCTCCTACCCCAAGGATGACCGTCCTTATGGCTCCTGTCCCAGCACACACATGCCTGGGTGGCCAGCTCCCACCTACCTTCCTGATGCCTTCCGAAGGACTGGACACACAGTTGTCAGCCCCTCCATTCTTGCTGATGGTCCGCCAGAGCTCAGCAAATGTGCTGTCTTGCTCCAGAGGGTTGGTGCCTTTGGCTCGGAAGTACTCGTACACAGCAGAATCCCGGACAGTGCCGTAAGACATCTCCACTTGCTTGGACAGGTCCTGGAACGTCCTGAAATAAAATATGGATGTGAAACATGGGTACATGGGGCACCCTGTGGGGACACACAGAAAGCCCGCCTGAGGTTGGAGCCAGGTGTGGCCCACTGTCCACACCCTTCACTCCCAAACCCCAGCGGCATGAGTCCCAAGGCCTGGAATATGGCTTGCCCGAATCTCATTCTATCCAAGTTACTTTTCTTCACTGTAGATTAATTCAGTAAGGCCATTAAATGCCTAAAACCAGGTGCTGTGCTGAGCCACTGAGCCTGAGAGACAAAAGGATGAATAAGACATGAATCCTGCCCTCAAGGAGCTTAGAGTTTAACTGTAGAAACACATAGACAGACCATCAAAACAGAAGAGTCACGGCAACACTGGAGGCTGTACACTGAAGGTCTCCAACTCAAATGCCTACAAAAGCACAGGAAAGAGAAACGCCGTGGCAAGACCAACGACAGTGACTGGTCTCTGACACCCAGAGCTGGTGTATTGTGGACACACACTCAGAGACTGTGACCATGAAGAGGCATGTCTCCTCCAAAGTTTGCAGCTGTTCTGGAATTCCACCCAACTGTTGCCTTCCAAGCATCTGCCCTTATTGCCAAATTCAGACTTAAATTGCAGAAAGTAGGGAAAACCAATAGACCATTCAAAGAAGGTGATAGTGAAGCCGCTTAGTCATGTACAACTCTGTGACCCCATGGACTGTAACCTATCAGGCTCCTCCGACCGTGGGATTTTCCAGGCAAGAATGCTGGAGTGGATTGCCATTTCCTTCTCCAGGGGATCTTCCTGACTCGGGGATCGAACCCAGGTCTCCCGCATTGCAGGCAGATTCTTTACCTGCTGAGCCATTAGGGGTCTTCAGTAGACAGAGCCAAAGCAGCTCCGTATTTGCATGCTCAGCACTAGACCCAGGGCTGCAGCCAGCCTGCACAGACTGCACATGGAGAAGCCAGCAATGTAGCTAGCTTTCTCCTGTTCTGGAGATACCCTCCATGGAATTCCTTCAGGCCAAGCTACATGGCCCAGAAACAGAGTTCTGTATTCGTTTCAATACATTACAGATGAAAGAAAACATAAAATAACAAATTCGATGAAGAAATCTTTCTAATTATTGTTCATTATTTATATCTAATTGAAGCAAGATGTTCCTTTGCTTAAAGGCCCCAAGGGTTGTAACTCTGTTGTAATTTGCCTGTAATGAAAGGAAGGGGGATCTTTTTTTTTTCCGCATTTTTTATTTTTCTCATGGTAATACAAACAAACACAAGGCTTTGATGAATGGGAAACATCGGGATGAATTACACAGTTGATTCTAAATACTGGAACTGCTCTAAATTACTGCAGTTTCCATGAGCCTAGAATGGATGTGTAACTGCCAAGGAGCTCAGCACTACTGTTTCACCCCCACATTTGAAATGGAGATTTCCTCTCTCCTCTTGGTATCTATTCATGACGGTGCCCCTGGTCAGAGGCTCAGGGAGCAGTTCTGGAATACAAGCAGGCAGCCTAAATGCTAATGGCTTCATGTCCATTTCTGTCCCCGTAAAGGTCATTGTTGCCATCCCAAAACACCACTGCCATCTTTGCTGAACCAGCCCCATGGCCTCGATCCCTCACCACTCATAGCCATGGGTCTGTATACAGGGATCTATTCCCCATCTTTTCCCATCTTTAATGAACGTTTCCTCTTTCAAGGAAAATTTCCAAGCTCACTAACACATGGTAGGTACTACCATCATATTTCAGACTGAATAAACCTAACCTATCTAAGGCTCTTTGGAGGAGAAGGCAATGGCACCCCACTCCAGTACTCTTGCCTGGAAAATCCCATGGATGGAGGAGCCTGGTGGGCTATAGTCCATAGGGTTGCTAAGAGTCGGACACGACTGAGCGACTTCACTTTCACTTTTCACTTTTATGCATTGGAGGAGGAAATAGTAACCCACTCCAGTGTTCTTGCCTGGAGAGTCCCAGGGACGGAGGAGCCTGGTGGGCAGCCGTCTATGGGGTCGCACAGAGTCGGACACGACTGAAGCGACTTAGCAGCAGCAGCAGCAAGGCTCTTTGGAGGCTTGCAAGAGGGCCCAAATAATCATGGACCCAAACTGCCATCACCCAGGGGCACTCACCCTCTTGTCCAAGAGCACAGCTTTGGAAGGGACATGGAAGGAAAGAATAAAGAAGAGCCAGCCAGCCAGGGTCCAAGTCAACAGTCAGCAGAAGACAGATGTTCACATCCAATAGGACTCCCATCCAAACTAGCAAGGGAGGCTTAACCCGGAGAAGGCTCCAGGAGCAACACACTTAATCTAGCATGTTTCCCAAATCAGTCTCCTCAGCCACAACTGCTAGAAAGTATCCAAGCACCCCCACCACAGAGAGATGAAGGAGATCTTCTTTTCACAGGTGGTGTCTCTCTAAACCCAAATCATGAATGATGCAACTGGCTGAAGTCATTCAACCACATGCCCCATCCACAGTTAACTAGTTAGTACAGAGGCAAGGCAAGTATGGTGGGCATCCTCAAGGGGTTCATAGTGATGGGTGATGAGGGGTTAGAAAAGTAAACCAATAGTAACTAAACAATGTGAGAAGTACTAGGAGAAAGCTGCTGCATGAAGGGTCTTGGAAGCAAAGAGGGGCAGCACCTAGCCCATTGGCCAGAGCTAAAGAAAGGATCTTGTAGAAGAGTTAAGTCTGCCTGGGTATGCACTGACTAACTAAGTGTCCCGTGGAGGCATGCACATTTAAGCAGCTGAGCCCCAGCTCTGTGCCTGGCTGTCTGTCTCCTAACTTCACCTTTTTATTCATGATGAGGGTTATAATCTTCTCTTGGCAGAGCTTAGCCTCTCTTCCAGGCTTTCCATTGAGCCAATATCTTTTACTTAGTTGTACCCTACTGAAGATCCCCTGGAGAAGGAAATGGCAACCCACTCCAGCATTCTTGCCTGCGAAATCCCACTGGCAGAGGAGCTGGGCAGGCTACACAGTCCATGGGGTTGCAAAGAATCAAGACAACTTTGCAACTAAACAACAACAACAAAACCTTATTGAAACTGGGGGGTGGGACCAATAGAGCTGTTTCTCTGTCCTGGACTGCTAGTTTGGGGGTCTTCTCTAGCTGCAAGCATAGCTGACTCCTATGAGCACATCAGACTGTCTTACAAAAGCACTCTGTCAGCATCCCTTGCCTCTGAGAGCAGTTTCCTCCAATTGAACAGGCACCTTCTGAAAGTCCCACATTGTCTCCTTCAGCTGTGGCCAAGGACAGTCTACCCAGCCCGCACCACCTCCCTCCCGCCCCTTACCTTTCTCATAAATCAATCTTACTATTTCCGAGATACATTTTCATTAACAAAGAGATAAATGCGTTTGTAGCATGAGAAAAATCAATAATACAGAATGTATAAATACAACTTTGCATGTTACAGAAATATTTACATTGGCAATGGAGATAAATATACTTGCAACAAGAGGAGAATCAATATACAGTATACGTAGAACAGATTCCAACAACTATGAGGTTGCCATCATCACAGGCCTGATAAATCTCCTCCTTAAGGAGAAAAGGAAGGGGACTTCCCTGGCAGTCCAGAATGCAGTGAGCACAGGTTCCATCCCTGGTAGGGAAATAAGATCCTGTATGCCACAATTCAATCAGAAAGAAAGAAAGAAAGAAAGAAAGAAAGAAAGAAAGAAAGAAATGGAAGTAATGGACTGACCCTAAAGTCACAGGAGGGTGGGGAGGCTCATTCTTGTAAACTGAAGCTGTCGTAACTACAGCCCACAGATGCCTCTACCATCATTTCAGCAGCCCTGCTTTTTCTCTCTTGTTTCTGGCTCTACAAAAGAGGCTGCTGCACAAATGAGTTAGAAGCGCATGGTCAGGCTTCCACAGACAGCCTCCAGGACCTTGGTTAGTAGTGCTGCCCATTTCCCTGCCCTTCCTGAGTTTCTTCTCCAGGGCACTCCTGGGCTTTGGGTGTCTCTGATCCTTCTCCTATGCAGAGGCTCCCACTGAGGCTCTGCCACATTTCTCATTCTCTCCACCCCAAACCTGGGTACTTCAAGGTGAACAGAACTTCAGGTGAAGGCGAAGACACTCCAAGATGCTTCTCAACCTTGGGCTCTGAAAGGCATCTCAAGGTCTTTAATCTTTCATTCATACAATGGAAAAAAAATAATAACCTATTTCCTGAGCATATACTTCTATCAAGCACTGTTGTAGGTCTAAAGCTATGAGCAGCACAAAGTTCCCACTCTCATGGAGTCGGCATGAAGGAGGCAGGGAGACAGAGAAGCACGCATACGAACCACAAACACAAACCCCAACCATTACAAAATGCTGGACTCAGCAAGCTTTCCAGGAAGGGACCGAGTGCATGCACTCAGGCAATAAGGGCCACACACCACTCTGCTGCATGTCCCTTGGTTTTGTGTTTTTTGGAACACTATAAAAAAAAGCTTCAAAAAAAGAAAAACAATCTTAGCCTGCAGGCTGCTGGAAAATAGGCTGCCAGCCGGATGTGGCCCAAGGGGGCATCATCAGCTGACCCCCATTGTCATGTTTCCAGTGATGAACAGTGCTACGAAGAGTCATAAAGCAGAGTAAGGATTACAGAAAATGATGGAGGAAGTGATTTTATGCAGTAGGCAGGGGGCTGTTTTAGCCATCGGAGCTGACATCGAGGGCGTGTGTTCCTTCGTTATCTTTTCTTGGGTTGGTCTGGGAGGAGGTGTGAGGAGAGACTGCTGAGGGCAGGGCTAAGACCTGGAGAAGCAGTGCTTCTGAGAAGCAGAGACCGGCAGGCTCAGAGCTCATCAGCATCTCTTCCCTGGAGACCCAGGACCCTTTGGGACCCTCTGAGAGGCTGGAGCAGGCAATGCTGGGTATTGCATGAGGCTCCTTGGTATCGAAAGGCTATGGTCTGAGTGACTGCAGATCAGTGCCCCGGCTCAGGAAACTGTCAGGTTAACACCAATGAGGACACTCAGTGACCCACCAGGACAAGAGCCGTGTGGCAGGAAAAGGCATTCCTGCAGGACACAGGAGGCCAGGAGAGGGTCTAGGAAGGGGAGGGGGAGGGGTGTGCTGGGTACTCAGCTGATGAGTGCTCACTCCCTCCTGCAATCTTCCTCCACATTCTCTTCTCTTTAATCCCAGTTCTTTGATTACAATTGAAATTTAAAGATGCCTAAAACATACTAAGAAAAAAAAAAAAACACTTGATGCTTTTGTATACAGTATATTTCCATTCTTGTCAAAAGTAACCATTAATAAATGGAAGTAAATATCAAGACTAAAATAGGAGGAATAGGCACTGAACTGTAGGGAGATATCCACTTTTTACAAATGTGTTTCTGTAAAGTTTGCATTTTTTATGATGCAAAAACATAATAAACATGTGTGATCTGAATGATTTAACAGATCCTCCTGCTGCCAAGTGTCAGCTCTGAGACTTGGAAATCTAGCTGCGTGCTATCCTGTGTCCTCCATGTCCACTCGCTCTGCCAACTGCCCCCGCAGCCAAGATCCACTTGGAAGAGAGGGGCCTCTCTCCTGCCCTTGAACGCAGGCCCTGCAGTCTTTAGGGAGCAGGCTCCAAGGGGCTCTGGGAGTTGAATCTTCCATCCCCAGAGTAAGACCAACATGTCAGGATTGACCCCACGGAGTCTGAGCCATCCTGGGCATACAGGGCCCATCAGAATCAAAGTGGGCTGGGGTTTCCCTTATTTGCACACCGTCTGTTTGGATTCTCCCAAGCCCAGGTTCCCGTGGCTGCCAAAGCAGACCGGGGTGGCCAGACAAGAGCTTTTGAAAGAAGGGTATATGCCTCATATGTGCTTCCCACATCTACAAGAAACACCCCAAATCCTCACATATCCTGAAAGGTCACACATGATCTGGACTCAAGAGCTCTGCTCTCACCATACGGGCTGCCCTGCCTTCCTGCCTTGGGGGTTCGCAGCTGTGTGATACACTCTTCCTCCACATCTCTAATCAGCTAATTCCCTCAGTGCTCTGGGAACATCAGACATCACCTTCTTCATGAGACCTCTGCTGACAACCCTCTGTAAAACCATTATTCAGTTGCTCAGTTGTGTCTGACTCTTTGCGACCCCATGGACCGCAGCACACAAGGCTTCCCTGTCCTTCACTATCTCCTGGAGTTTGCTCAAACTCACACTCTTTGAGTCGATGATGCCATCCAACCATCTCATCCCCTGTTGCCACCTTCTCCAAATATCACCCTCTTTAAATAATATGATAAAAACAAAGAAATATACACCATGCTGTTTCATGGCAGTTCTCCCCCTAGAATGGAATTGTCCGGTTTATTGTGTTGTCAACAGTGCCTACAACCTGCATGGCCAATCATCCTAGTTTGTACAGAACAGAGAGGTTTCCTGGGATATAGGACTTTCAGTACTAAAACCAGGGAAATTCCAGCCAAATTGTAGTAGTTTTCCCTTCTCTACCTACAATAGTGCCTGGCACATGGTAGATGCTCCAATTAACATGGGCTATTATGTGCATGAATAATACATTAATGAATTAGCCTTCTTCTCACTTTCCAATCATCTGGGTTGGATATTCTGTTGGAAAGGTCTTGGGTTATCTTTTCAGAATAAGCATGGGTCATTCATCTGCGGAGAGGTGAGCATAGCAATAGCCTGGGAGGACTGAATAGAAGAACTGAAGCCCTAGGCTGGGGGGCCCAGCACAGAGCTACATAGTTAGAGCCAAGCCAGGAAGAAATCACCAAGAAGCCCAGGGATCAGCCCAGGCTGTCCATAGGCTTCCTTCTCAGGGTCTTGAAGCGTCAAGATCAAGTGTCCTTGTGGATCCGATGGAAATCAGCATTGACTGAGAGTCTCCTCTGGGGTTTATATTCCAAGCAGCTGCTGTCTTCATCCCCAGCTCCCACATTCCTCCCGCTCAGCGGGATCCCCACCAGGCAGCAATCCCACCATGCCAAGAACATGGCTGGCTCCCAGCTCTCCACACCAGCAAATATTTGCTGCCACAAATCAATACAAAAGTAGGATGCACCATTAAGCTTTAATATATCAGTGCTAGGGCTCTTAATCCATTATGAGGCTGTCATAAATGTGACTGAAATGCAAATCAGAGCAGCAGCCCTCCAGGAGGGTGTGAAGGTGCCTTCACCACCTCCTGGCACCGCCTGCGTCCCATGTGCTCCAGAGACACAGCCTGAGTCTCCTCTCTCCCTGTTGCCTTTTGTTTTCACCCTCCTCGCCTCCCTCTTCTCCTTCTTTCCAAATGTCTGACTGAGCCCCTCTATTATGTCAGCTTCCCTGGCAGGCAGTCACTTGATATGCTAGAAGAAAGCTATAATAATGTTAACTTTCAGACACTGAACTGAGACTTCATTGGCATTGCTTCATTTCACCTTGGCCACAATTTCATAAAGTTATTATTATCCCTCCATTTTACAGATGAAGAAATCAAGGCTCAATGAGATTAAGTAACAGAAGCAGCAAGGAGAAGAGCCATCTCCCCACTCAGGACTGGCTTGATCCAAAACCCACATATTCGAATGCCATCCTATAGCAATGTTAGGAAGCCCAAAGCTAAGTGGGGAGAATTAGCAAGTAAGCAGGTGATCAAAAATATCATGCAGGATATACTGCTAGAAATAAGCTCAGAGTCATTAGAACAGGGATGACTGAGATGTTGAAGCTATCCCAGCTTGGCAGAAGAGAGATTGAGGGTAGAGATAAGGACACAGGGTTAGAAGGAAAGGCGGGGGTTAAGCTGAGACTTAAAAAGCAGAAATTAACATAGAAAGGGACTAAAAGGTGAAAAGGTGATCTTATTTTCAAACCTAGGATGTCTTGAGAGCAAGACCTTCTGGGAACTACTAGCGGTTTACTATAAGGGAGCAGAAACGATAAGTAATTAGGAAGCACTAAGGATAGGATTGAGGAAATAATTACTCATAAAATACTTATAAGCTAATATAATGGACTATGCCAAAGCCTTTGACTGTGTGGATCACAACAAACTGTGGAAAATTCTGAAAGAGATCAGAATACCAGACCACCTGACCTGCCTCTTGAGAAACCTGTATGCAGGTCAGGAAGCAACAGTTAGACCTGGACATGGAACAACAGACTGGTTCCAAATCAGGAAAGGAGTACGTCAAGGCTGTATATTGTCACACTGCTTATTTAACTTATACGCAGAGCACATCATGAGAAATGCTGGGCTGGAGAAAGCATAAGCTACCAAGATTGCTGGGAGAAATAACAATAACCTCAGATATGCAGATGACACCACCCTTATGGCAGAAAGTGAAGAAGAACTAAAAAGCCTCTTGATGAAAGTGAAAGAGGAGAGTGAAAAAGTTGGCTTAAAGCTCAACATTCAGAAAACTAAGATCATGGCATCCGGTCCCATCACTTCATGGCAAATAGACGGGGAAACAGTAGAAACAGTGGCTGACTTTATTTTTTGGGACTGCAAAATCACTTCAGATGGTGACTGCAGCCATGAAATTAAAAGACATTTACTTCTTGGAAGGAAAGTTACGACCAACCTAGACAGTATATTAAAAAGCAGAGACATTACTTTATCAACAAAGGTCCGTCTAGTGAAGGCTATGGTTTTTCCAGTGGTCATGTATGGATGTGAGAGTTGGACTATAAAGAAAGCCGAGCACCCGAGAATTGATGCTTTTGAACTGTGGCGTTGGAGAAGACTCTTGAGAGTCCCCTGGACAGCAAGGAGATTCAACCAGTCCATCCTAGAGGAGATAAGTCCTGAGTGTTCATTGGAAGGACTGATGTTGAAGGGGAAACTAATACTTTGGTCACTTGATGCGAAGAGTTGACTCATTTGAAAAGACCCTGATGCTGGGAAAGATTGAAGGCAGGAGGAGAAGGGGACAGCAGAGGATGAGATGGTTGGATGGCATAACCAACTCAATGGACATGAGTATGGGCAAACTCTGGGAGTTGGTGATGGATAGGGAGGCCTGGTGTGCCGTGGTCTATGGGGTCGTAAAGAGTCAGACAGGATTGAGCAACTGAACTGAACTGAACTGAATATAACAGAATACAAGTACAAAAATGACAGTGTTCCCTGGACTATTATAAGGTCCGAGTATGTGTGAGATGAGCAGTTGGGCATGTCTGTATATGGGCAGGGTGGAAAATACCGAAGAAAGCTGCCACACATGTTTTAGAAGGCAGGGCTGAGAGGCCGCAGTGAGGCCATGTGCTTGCATGCAAGTGTGCATGCATGTCTATGCATATGTGTTCAGGGCCTGGGAATGTGCACGCGTGAGGCTTCCCTGATGGCTTAGTGGTAAAGAATCTGTCTGCCAATGCAGGAGACGTGAGTTCAATCCCTAGGTCAGGAATATCCCCTGGAGAAGGAAATAGCAACCCACTCCAGTATTCTCGCCTGGAAAATCCCATGGACAGAGAAGCTTGGCGGGTTACTGTCCATGGAGTCTCAAAAGTCAAATGCTACCTAAAGACTAAACAACGACAACAACACATGTGCATGTATCCATGTACAGGGAAGACCCCCCCAAGACAGGAAGAAGACAGGAAAGGGGGAGACTGGAGGGCTGGGACACTCAAATTAAGAGATGTCATTTGCTATGACAAATGTTAAAAATCAGTAGTGGGATGGTGACCTCACAGGAGGAAGATCTGTATGATGAGAGAACTAACCAAAGCAGCTATTGCAGGGATCACAGCACATGAGACATCTTGCCCACTCGAGCATGCTTATGGGCCTGGGTTGTCAGCACTCCTCGGGCAAGAAAATGGAGACTCAGGCCTTTTCCACATGGGAAAACCAGAGAGGAAACACTAGCATATGTGAGCCTGCTATTGAACACAAACCCAGCTGTAATTAAATGCGAAGCTACAAGATGCTAGTCATTCTGAATGAGTCTGTAGAATAATCACTTTAACAAGGCTATGAACTCTGATGAAGAGGTTGAGGAAGGGAGTTGGGAGGACAAAGGAATTACATGGTCTGATATTGATGAGGCTTGCTTGGTTCAGGGATGAATGAGGCTCCACTTTGTGCCAAGTGCTGTGTGAGAGCTGACTCATTTCATCTTCGGAATCACCCATTGTGATGTTATTTGACCCCTTCCTAGATGAGGAAATGATGAGGTTTTTAGGGCTGATCCCATTCCAGGGCCAGGCTGAGCTTGCTGGTCTGTCTGAGGCTGAGCTTCCCCAGGCCTGTAGCTCTGAGATGCCTGAGAGGTCCTCCCAAATCAGCTCCAACTGGAGATGATGTTCCTGCTGGGCACCATTCAGTTACAGCTGGTTTTCTCCCGAACAAAAGGCTCTTTTAGCTCCATTAGCAATGCCAGGTGCCAGCCACACCACCCAGAAGACCCATGAGCCAAATGGCCTCAACCTGGCACTCTGTCTGGCTGGTGACAGACTGTCTGCTTCACTTCCCAGGCGGACACCATCGGAAGCCACCTGTGCCCGTTCAGAGGAACATCACCTACAGCTGCACCACTGGAATGCTGGCAGAACTACACCACGGTCCGGCTTCTTGTTCTCTAAGATAATCATCCATCCCGTTAACTTCTTAGGGTTTGGGCAAGATACTCAGGACAAATCTGCCAGTGTCCAACATGAGACTATGTGGTGGGAGCAAAACACCCAGCTGGGGAGCACTGGATAAAACACCAAGGAGAAATTCCGGAAAAGTACACAGTGGTTTCTACAGCCTGGTGGACCAAGAGAAGGATGCTGGCACTTAGGGAGGCATTCAAGTACATGCAACCTTTCCTGGTGCTATCTCCTCTTTTACTGGATCCTCCTAATAGTCCTGGGTGGAAGTCATCTCAGTACTCACTCTCAGGACCCTGAAAGGTGAACTAATTTCCCTAAGAATTCAAGACTCACACCAACTTACCCATGGCCACACGGCATCAGCATTAGAGCTGAGTAAGTATATTTTTCTGTTCTGGCTGCAAAGCCTGCCTCTACACCTTGCCTGATGCCTCCTGAGAAATGGGAGCAAATTAGGGAAGCAACATGGGCCAGTTTGGTGCTATTATATAACCTGGGAGTCTGGGGCCTGGGTTCTGGGCCTTGCCCAGAGAACACGGAAGCTCCCTGCTCCGAGGAGGCACCCTTACTGGTGTGACACCACAGTGCAGTGGTCCAGGGCTTTAGTACGGTTGTCAGACTGTGGTTGTATCACACTACCCTGCCAGCTCTGTGACCTTGGATAAGATGCTCAGCTTCTCTGTGCATTGGTTTTCTCATCTATACAACAGAGGTACTCACAAGACTGAGTGGATTCAGGCAAAGCCCTGAGGATAGTGCTGACCCTGGGAGAAAAGCAATGCTTGCCTCAGTTACCCAATTGTTGTTGTTGCTGTCTAATGCCTAAATCAAGTCCAACTCCTTTGCAACCCCACGGACTGCAGACCCTCTCTCCTGGGCTGTAGGTTCCTCTCCGTGGGATTTTCCAGGCAAGAATACTGGAGTGGGTTGCCATTTCCTTCTCCAGGGGATCTTCCTGACCCAGGGATCGAACCTGTATCTGCTGCATTGGTGGGTGGATTCTTTACCACTGAGCCCCAGTTACTCAATTATTCTATAAGAAATTAGGCTGTGCATGGTTATAAACTGTCATCCTCAAGACAGGTCCAGACGTGGCTGGTTGAGCTAGCATGATGTTTGTGTTGAATTTGAATGTTCTTTTTAAAAAATTTAATTGAAGGATGATTGCTTTATAGAAATTTGTGGTTTTCTGTCATACATCAACGAGAATCAGCCATAGGTACACCCATGTCTCCTGCTTCCCGTCCTCCCTCTCACAATGAGGACATGTGACTTCTGGGTCATCACATGCTCCAGTGGTCTCCTTGCTCTTAGACCCATCCAGACACTCTCTGCCTTGCTCTGAAAACAGCTATGATTGAAACCCCTGGACAAGATGACACCTTAGGTCTCCCCGACTCTGACGTTTCATGAACCTGTGGCCTGGGCTGGAACTCAAAACCTTACCTTATTTAGGGTTCTCTCTTCTGACAAAGTAGTAGCACCATGGACTGTTCTCTCTGAAACTTGGGTATTTTGTCTGAAAACTGGATTCTCATTTTGCAGTGTCTATAGGGACTCAGGACTACCATAGGGAGAATCCCACAAAGAAGAGGCGTCTAGCAATTAAATCCAGTTTGACTGGATGCCAGAAGCTTTGCCCCTGTGGGAAGCTGGCAGCCACCTTCCCAGAAGCAGGGACCATGGGAGTTGGTCTCCAAGTCACATCAAGGCTGAGGCCAGAACCTCCTCAATGGAGCAAAGCAAATTAACCACCTTCAGTGTCATTCACTCAGGTCTCTTCGGGCTTCCCTGACTCTTAGCAGCATAATATTGTCCCCACAGTGCCTTGGGATAAAAGAAAATGCACAAAAACTAGCCACAAATCCAAAGGGAACCCAATTCCTTCCTCAGTGGAACACAGAGAGTTGATGGTGAATTTTAGGAGGATGCCAGCTGTCATCTTCAAGAGAAAAAGCATTTCATGGGAACCCTCAAAGGACTGTGTTGTTCAAAGCTGGGGTGCCCTGTGCCTGCCACCCCTCCAGATTGCTATGTCTGCCAAAACCCAGGCTCCGTCTGAAATGTTTCCCTCCTGCCGTGTTCACAGGCTATCCATATTCACAGCTACCTCCTGTGTCTCCTGGGAGTCAGACCCTAGCGTTCCAGGATCAGGCTGTACCTAGATCTCTATGCCCAGATCACAAGAGTCACCCAGGAGATAGTGCACTTCCATTTGGTTGAGCGGATGAATCATGTCTAAGCACACATCTCTGCTGCCACAACCACGATTTTCTCTCCTTTTCTTCTATTCCAGATACACTGATCAGGTAAACAAGAGGATTCTTGCACCTCTCTCTAAAGGCATTTCTGAAAATATCCTCCATGGATTTGATCATCCAGGCTGGAAGGAGCGAAGGGAGAAGGACTGAAAGGATACTGGCATGAGGGAAGGTAGGGAAGGGCTTGGATGCAAGGATGAGGGACTTCACGAGCCAAGCAATGGTGTGAAAAGACCAGTGATTGAGCAGAGGGAAAAGCAGGTCATCCTGCGGAGGCCCAGCTCTGTCCCAGCCCCACGCATTATTGCCCATCACTTTCCCAATTCTCCTCCCTCCCCATACATCCAATGCCAATCTCCTAAACCACTGGACTGGTCCCCCGAGGAAGAGAGAACATCTTCCTGTGCCTGAATGGAGCCCTGGGCAGTACTGTTCTGTGGTCAGGCCTGGTGGGGACACTTGGCTGACCAGACAGGGCTGGACCTTGCATTGTGGGCAGCCTGCTCCCTGCTATACCAGGTGACAAAGTTCTGACCAGGAGGCTGTGATGAGTTCTGACCATGATGCTGTCTGGACAAAACTTCCTGGCTTCCCATTCTCCTCAGAACAAAGCAACCCCTTGTAAACATGACTCTATGCTTTGTGGGACCGTGCCCACCTAGTCTTCCAGCCACCATCCCTACATTTTATGTTCCCAAAGTGGGTTCTCAAGCCCCCCTCCCCGCCACAGTTTCCTTCATTTCTAATCCTTCCTGTTTGCCACACGGAACACTTCTTCTTCTGAAACACACAGGTACCTTCTCATATTCTGGGTCTTGGGTTATGTATCACTACATCCAGGCTTCAGTCTAAGACATTCACCCCTACATCACAGGTTGAATTGTGCCCCTCGCCCCCAAGTAGATATTTTGGAGTCATAATTCCAAGTACCTCAGAATATGACCTTACCCGGAAACAGGGTCTTTGCAGCAGTAACCAAGTTAAATGAGGTCATTAGGGTGAGCCCCAATCCAATGGCTTCCTTGGTGGCTCAGTGGTAAAGAATCCATTTGCCAATACAAAAGATGCAGGTTCGACCCCTGGGTTGGGAAGATCCCCTGGAGAAGAAAATGGCAACCCACTCCAGCATTCACGCCTAGAGAATCCCATGGACAGAGAAGCCTGGCAGACTACAGTCCATGGGGTTGCAAAGAGTCAGACACAGCTTAGTGAAAACAACAACAACCTAATTCAATATGACTGAGTGTCCTTATAAAAAGGGGAAATTTGGACATAGAAAGTCATACACACGAAGGGAATGCCATGCGGAAATGAAGCAGAGACCAGAGCAATGTATCTGTAAGACAACAGATGGCAAAGATTGCCAACAAACCACCAGAAACAAGGAGAGACACATGAAACAGATCCTTACATGAAGTCCTCAGAAGGAACCACTCCCACCATCGCCTTGATCTTGGATTTCTAGCCTCCAGAAATGTGAAGACAATAAATATCTGCTGTTTAAGCCACCCAGCTCATAGTACTTTGTTATGGCAGCCCCAAGAAACTAACAAACCTCCTTTCCATATGTTCTGACAATCACCACTCTTCCTATCATAGCACCTTGTCCCACTGTCCTGAGTCACTGGTCTGCCTGCTCCTCTGCCAACTACCACTCCATGAAGGTGGAGACCATGTGTCTATCACTTAGATTTTTAATCTCTAGAGCTTAACACAATACCAGGCACATAATAGGAACAAATAAGCTCTTTGGTGCAGGAATTTATGAAGCAACAAATGAGTGAGGAATGGAGTGAATAAATGACTTAATAAGTGAGTGATTGAAGAAATGAATTAATGAATGAAGAGGACGATCTCTGGTTATAGGCAACTCTTGCAAAATGGTGGTTGTGTCAGTTACATGGAGATATTACTGCAGTACTGTTACTCTACCAATGACCAGCCCAGTCTGGGTAACATATGTTCCTAATGGCTGCCAGGAAGATGAATAAATGTATCAATTAACCTATGAAGAGACTGGGGATTTCACAAAATGTAGAAGGCAGTTTCCTCTGTGAGTTCATTCCTGGTGTCACATTCCTTGAGATGAACTTAACCACATGGAATAGTCACTTGAATTTGGCTTGACAGAGGTCAATTCTCAGTAATTGACCTAACAGGTCAACAGTAAATTCTTCCTAACAGGAAGTCAAGAACCAGAGTCTGACAGCTCACATGTAAAAGTCTCCAGCAAGAGGAATCATACTGTTTAAAGAACACCTACTATGTGCCAAGCCCCTGTCAAATCCCCAGGAAACTCAATTAAATATGAACATCTCAATTTTCCTCTGAGGAAGCCAAGGCATATGAAATAGGGGATTAATCTGTGGTCTTGCAGCCAGTAGGGATGTGAGTAAAAATTTCCTCCCAGAGGTATCTGCTGACTCCAAAATGTTCTTCCCTTGGAATCAAAGGATTACGTTGAGGCTGTTCTTAGACTCGGGCTTCCCAGGGGGCTCGGGGTAAAGAATCCACCTTCCAGGGCAGGAGACCTGGGTTTGATCCCTGGGTCAGGAAGATCTCCTGGAGGAGTAAATGGCAACCCACTCCAGTATTCTTGCTCGGATAATCCCGTGGACAGAGTTGCCTGGCAGGTTACAGTCCACTGGGTCTCAAAG
Organism: Odocoileus virginianus; assembly: GCF_023699985.2. Classification (NCBI taxonomy): domain Eukaryota; kingdom Metazoa; phylum Chordata; class Mammalia; order Artiodactyla; family Cervidae; genus Odocoileus; species Odocoileus virginianus. The sequence goes on from NC_069680.1 coordinate 73,574,239, forward strand.
AGTCAGACACAAATGAGCACACACGCATGCAGACTTGGACTCATAATCTATGCTTTCAGTTTTTAATTTCTTGTAATGTCTGAATGTATTCATGCTTTATCATCCTGCATGGGCTGATCAATCATTTTCAAGTCCCAGCCATACTTAACTGTGCCTGGAGACCCAAGGGATGAGCTCAGTCTCTTCGCTTAGAACTGAGCTTGAAGCTACAGCCTTGGGTATCTTGGAGATGATGGTGGCAGAGAAAATAGACTCTGAGGTTTCATTTCCCCAAAGGAAATGAAAATCAGGGGGGCACAGCAGGTCCCCTCTCAACTTGAAGACTTTCACTTTTTTAGCATAAATATCTTTTTAAATGATATACACCAGTGAAAAGCTTTGACTTTGGTTCAAACAAGCTTACGTTTGAATCCAGTCCCAGCTACCCACCAGTTGTGTGGACTGGTTCTCTGCCTCAGTTTCCTCATCTGTAATAACAGTTCAACAGGGTAACAATTAAATGATAAAATTTATGTAAAGCACTTAGGCAACTTCTAGCACATACCTAGATTTTTTAACTCTTTCTCCAATAAATAATATGCATCAATGCTATCATTATAATTATTACTATCATTATTATTCTTTGATGTTGCTGTGGAAGTAATTTCCCTTACAGAGTAAGGGGAATGAGTGATTTATATTCAGGAGACTCCTCTCTTGGGCCCATACACTCCAGTTTCCTTTCCATACAATCAAAGCCCTCAGTGGGCTTCTCCTATGGCTTAACTGGTAAAGAATCTGCCTGCAATGCAGGAGACCTGGGTTTGATCCCTGGATTGGGAAGATCCCCTGGAGAAGGGAAAGGCTACCCACTCCAATATTTCTGGCCTGGAGAATCCCAGGGACTGTATAGTCTTTGGGGTTGCAAAGAGTAGGACATGACTGAGCGACTTTCACTTCACAAGGCCCTCCAGCCCCAGGGTCACACCTGGGCTATAACCCAAGCCATGCACTCACAGCCCTGGGCTCAGGATGAAGAACATCAAGAACAGCAACATACAGATCCAAAGGCCTCTAAAGAAAAACCCTTTTCCACATTGCCACTTTCCCCCACTTTTTCCCATGATCACGAAGGGTTAACGTGGTAATGAAAGCATGAGATCCTAGTTCTTATGATATTAATTAAAGTGAAAACTGCAGATGGTGTTTAATAACAATTTAGTCCCAGCAGGTTCCAGGCACTTTACCTAAATCAAACATATCATAAAGTTGGCATGAGAATCACAGAGCCTGGCCTTGCCACATCTGGCCAGGGACACGTCCTCACCTAGAATGAAAGTAACAAACCGTCTCTATTACTTATGCAGATGTGGCCTTAAATGGCTTGACAGTCGGATTCCACCCCACCACCTTCTGGAGCCAAAAATAAAGGAGTATTGATTGCAAAGATTAATAATGGAGCTCAAGAAGGAAAATGGTGCAAAACACCTTTTTCTCTCCCTTCGTGATATAAACGCCTGCCACCCCTGCAACCTAATTTTGTCACCCAGCACACGGGAGTGTATTAATTAAAGTGACACCAAGGACAGGAAAATCTGAGCTCTTAGGTGATGACTGGAAATACATAAATATGCATCTCCAGGCTGTCTCGAAAAGAGAGGCACGTTGCCAGGCAAGATCAGCATAATTCCACCAAGGGGAAGAGGGAGGGGAGTGCACACAGCTCACCCTGGAGGTCACGGCTGTGGTTTTCGCAAATAGCTCCCCAAACCAGAGAAACTAGACCAACAGCGACCAGCTGCTATCCCACCTCTTCTGTAGAAAACTAGGCCATCACTTTTGTAAACGTCCCCTGATTTGGCCTGCGAATTTAGCTCAGACGCTAAAGACTCTCCCTGCCAATGCAGGAGATCCAGGTTCGATCCCTGGGTTGGGAAGATGTCTCGGATAAGGGAATGGCAACCCACTCCAATATTCTTGCCTGGAGAATTCCATGGACAGAGGAGCCTGGTGGGCTAAAAGTCAGTCCATGGAGCCGCAAGGAGTCAGCCGTGACTGTGTGAAAAATACACACCTGATATGGCCTGGGGAGTAGTTCATATTTAATGGGAAAATTATGCACTCAATTTTCACAAGATACTGACACAGAGTGGCATTGTTCTGGATGAAGAAACTGAGGCTCAGGATGGCTAGTCTAAGGCTCAGCAAAATTCAAGACCATGCTTGATTTAAATCACTGCCTTACACTGTTTTGATCAGAGGCCGAGGAATAAAGAGAAGACTTTGTCCAGGGGACCAGTCCTGTGAAATCCCTTCTGATTGGACATCCCTCCAGGTCAGAGCTTCCTTCTGCAAGCCCATGGCATGTGGCTGCCTCTCCCAACAGCAGAGGCTGCACTGGGACTTAGACTTCATAGCCAGGGAAGCTCTTCTCCCTAGAGAGGGGCTGGTACCAGCAACTCTCTATGGAGAAGAACTAGAGTTAGTTGGGGTTAACTTGTAAGGTATGAGATGAGACTGGTGGATGATGGTAGAGACTCCATGTTTACACTGCTTTATTTAGGTCAATTTCACTGTAGTCAGCAAATCAGTTTTAACAGCCAGTGGTGCTGTGTGTCCTGATTTCAGATACCATAGGAGATGGGACCTTACCTCATCCTGAGCTCCCTCACTGTCATTACCTGTTGGGTGTCTCCAGCTGGACATCCATGAGCATCTAAAACTTATCTGGTCTCAACTGCTCCTCCCTGCACACCTCATGTCAGGTCAGGCATCACCAGCCACCCAAGCCCTGAAGCCAGGACCTGGGCTGCCTGCATCCTCATTTAAGCTTTTCTCCCATCTGTCATATCCCAACAGGCATGATCAAGTTGACCTCCTCAATCTTTCTCAGACTTCCCTTCCCCTCCAACAGCACAGTTGCCCTAGTTCAGAAAATACAGAGCATGTTCACTGGGCCATAAGGAGAAGAGAACTGAGCAGAAGCGGAGAGGAGCAGACAGAATCAGCTTAGTCTCATTAAGAGCAGGAAAGCAGAGTAGATTCCACCCCAGCATCCTTCTGTGACCCCCATGTCACAGGGGTAGGAATTCTGACATGTAACACTTCTTCTTTAATCAGTCTTGTATTATATATCTCATTATTAGCTTGCTTCTTCCCCTAATAAGCTGTTATTTAAAAAAAAAAGAAGAAAAGCAAATAAAAGGAGATTATTAGTGAGTGGTTACTAAGTATAGAGTATAATATAGGTAGGGCCTATTATTATTCTTAATCTACAGTTACTTAAGTTACCCAAAGTCATTCCTCCATTAAATATTGGGTTCCCAGTGTGAGTTCAAGCAATCTGGCTCCCTAGGCCTTCATTCTATGAAAACATTCCACAGGTCAGCCTTCTTCCCCAGTAGGTCCTAGAACTGAGCACAGTGCCTGGAGCATAGTAGGTGATCAATAAAGATTTGGTGGAAAAAAAAAAAAAGATTTGGTGAGTGGATGAGTCCAGACGGTCCTATGGCAGTCTGTATCATCACTGTAAGCCCTGATAGTGGTTCTGAAACACTCTGCTCCTGACTCCACTCTCTGATGTGACTTCCCTGTCCTGCAAGAAATGGCACCTCCTCCTTCCCCACTTCTCCATCCACTCAGGCTGAACCAGTGTTCTCACCAGGAGGGCAATCACCATCCCCACAGTCCCCCAAGCAACAGGCAAGGGCCAGCTCTCCAGAAATCACACACATCTCACCAGCCAAGTTCCCCACCCACTCACCCCCATGTTCAGAGGAAAAGCCTGTGCCAACCTGCTGTGTGTTTTGACCATCATTATGATATAAAGCACATGAGCCACATGAGGGTATCTAGCACATGCACACATCCCACAGCTTCTCAGACATAGGAGTCAGGAATGTTCTGACAAAGAAGCACCAAGAGGAATCCTAAAGAGCCCTGTCCTTCTCAGCCAAAAGCAGAGAGGGGAGTAGGAGAAGGCAGTACACAAAGAGATCAGGGTCCCTTCTGGGTATGAGCAACAGGCTTTATGGCTCTGGTGTGTGTGTGTGTGTGTGGTGTGTGTATCTGTGTGTGTCTACCTGTGTGGCCAACTCTGGGTGGGTGTGTGTGAGCTGATGCGTGTCCTCTGGGCGTGAAGCTCTGCAGTGGATGGAAGAAGATGTGTCTGTTCTTGACCCTAGTCTGAAGCCTGCTTTGCTTAGTAGGCTGGGCCAAGAGAAGCCACTTCTGAGATCCCCTACAGAAACTACTGTGTCAGACCAGGCTTAGAGCTAAGTTGTCAATAAGCCTGCCAACTCTTAGAGTGGGAAGAAACTTCAGAAATCTTGTAAAATTCCCCTATTTTATAATTAAAGTGAGGGGCAGGAAGGACACTTTCCCAAGGACACACAGCTGTTAAGTCTGCCAGGACTCCCAGAACCCTACTCATAGACACTGCACAGCAGCTGAGGAGCTGCCACAGAAACTGCTGTTGCTTAAAGGCAGACTGTGTCCCATGTTTCAGCAGTGGAGTAGGATAAGGTTCCTAAAGAAAGGCTCCCAATAGTCACACTCAATGTGGCACATTCAGGTCTCATTGGTCAGTGTCTCCTCAACTGCTCAGGACTCTTCTTGAGAATACAGAAGCCAAGTCAGGACAATGGAGAGTGATCTAAGGGGTTCAGAGCTCAAGAGGCCAGAAGGAAAGAAGGTGACCCTGAGGACACATGGACAATCACTGCGGATCTGCACTGATGAAGTTGGGTGTTTGGAAAGCATCATCCAAATTAGGAATCCTCTTGATTATCCCAGAAAATGACACATGGCTAATCACAGGATTCTCCACTCCAGCCTGAGCTGGCATGTGACCTTAACCAGCTCAGCTTGTTGTCCCTGGTCAATGCGTATTCCGAGGCTATGACCTGAAGCCAGGTGTAGTCTTCTCCTATGGCTTTAGGTGGGGCTGTGGGGTGAAGTGGAGGATGGGATGAAGTAGAAGTGGAGGATGATGGGCAATCTATTGATTAAGGACCCCCATGTGCTGCGCACTATGCAGAGCCCTTTGCTGATGGCATCTGTTTTCACAATCACAGCACTTTTGTGAAGTCAGTGCTGTCTCATGGAGGAGGGAACTGGGGTTCTGAGAAGACTCCCAGTGCTTCTCTTGGAGACATGAAGAAAGGCATGAAAGGCAAATGACTTCTAATATGGACAAGTTGGTTGTGGAATATAAAAAGCAAAACACATCCACAGACAACAATGCTCACACTGTTCTAAGCCTCCAGCTTCACCCTCCATACCCCTAACCCTCTGGTATCACTCCTGACCCAGGTTTCTTCCTGCATTTCCAATGTGATCACCTAGACTTACCCCTCATGGCATCCTACCTCAGGCCTCTTGGTAGGTCCTGAAGATCTTGCTAGATCCATGAATCCAGTTTTGATTCATGCTTAGATCAAGTTGCCCAAGGTAGGACTGCAGTCTCCCCCTCCTAGAACATACTCTGCAGTGTTTCAGCTTACACCAAGAGATACCAGCAAAATTGTGTCATAAAAAATGGATTATGTTTCCTGTAAAAATGTGATGAAATATTTTTATCAAGTTAGCTTATTGAATTCTCTTTCTCATCTTTTTTTAGGAAATAAATATTTTTTATTTTTTTTAGAAAAACAAAATTCATTAGTAGAAAACATTGGGGAAATGTTGAACACTGTGTCTCTCTCCTGGAGATTTATGAAGCATGATAACACAGTAAAGACTCTGAGAAGTCCTCTAAAAGAAAACTTTTAACTTTATTTAGCCCAGATTGTTCTATCTTAGGAAAATAGAAGTACCGTGAATTCACTTTTGGAAATGTTGGTGTATAGACTATTCAAGCACCTGAAGGCTCTAGAATGGGCATCAAATACTGAGTCAGCATTGAGTTCTATATCAGAAACAGGGCATTTGGGACTTTCTTCCTCCTTTACAAGCCCTTGGATTTCTATCTTGAATAATTTACTGAAGGAACTCTGCTCCTCAAGAAGGAGAAACTACTAAGGATGATACCTCCAAAAAAGAGCTAAAAACAATATCAGAAGTTTAAAAGGACAGCTAGGCACAAAATAACATAAAGATACAGTCTTTGGGGTCTAAAGACAAAATTGAGGACAACTGAGAGCATGAAAAGCACATGTGAATCCCCTGCGACTTCACCTTCTGCTCCCACCCATCAATCAATGGAGTCTCCATCGTGCTTAATTAGTAGACCCCACAGACCACCAGCTCCAAGAAATTGCCTCATCTCTGTGTGCCCATATTGATAATGCACTGTTTTGCCTTTTCTCTTTCATCTCTGATTGCAAATCCTCAGTCATCCTCTCCATTTCTTCCACTTCATCTCACCCACTTATAGATGGTTTGCTGCCTCTCCCTTATCCCTCAAGCCCTCTTATTCTCACAGGGTTACAAGAAGTGCCTCCATGATGCCAACGCAGGGTCCTTCCAGTCCAAGAACTCCATTACTCAAACTTCTTTCAAACTCAGCTCTTCCTCTTGACTTCTATATTTCCTCTGAGGATGCTGTCATCCTTTCAGTCCCCCAAACATGAAGTCTTACCACTATTTACTAATCCTTTCCTTTTCTATAATTGTCATATTTAATCAATAAAATTCTACTGCCAACTCATTTTTCTTTCCTTCCTGCTTCTGTCCTTTAAATTCAGTTTCTTCCTCAGTTACCCAGTTATTGTAGTATTCTCATTTCAGGCCTCCACTCTCCCAAGCTCTCTCTGCATGAGTCCAGCTACAAATTTCTCTGAGTGCTTTTAATCTATAAAACCATTTTTTAAATCTGACTTACGCTAAGGATTGCTACTCTTCTTTACAATATCTCTGTCCATCCTACTTGATGAGGTTTCATTTCTGCTTCCTTTTATGAATCCTTCCACACTGCGTGTGTGAGTTGGTCCTTTTCTCTGGCTCATATGTCCCAGCAGTTACCATGCTCTGGGCAAGTCTGATCTCCCCCTGTATTTACCTAGAGGGAAATGTCAACATCTTTCTCTGTTTGGCTCTAGATGTCCCTGCAGGCTTTTCTAGAAAGCCTCCCACAGGCCAGGTACCCAGGAACTGGTTAGTAAGTAGAAATCAAATAGAAGAACTTTAGCATATTTTGGTGCACAGCTCAAAGCTCAAGAAATATAAATTATAGAAGTCCTATTCCACAGATTGATGGTTTATAAAAGCTTATATGTTATATCTCATAAGACATTTCATAATACTCCTGGAATCAGCACACTGATTGATCAAGATGACTATCTTTTGAAATTAACCACAGTTGTTTTTTCTCATTTTAAAAATAAGGAAATAGGATTCTGAGAGGTTAAGGGTTATTCCGAATCACAGAGCTTGCAAAAGAAGTGAGGAGCTGACACTGAAGATGGTGTGTGTGTGTGTGTGTGTGTGTGTGTGCATGTGCACACTCGCACATTCAGTCGTGTCCTGCTCTTTGTGATCCTCTGGACTAAGTGCCACATAAATCCATCCACAGCAGAGATAAATGGGTTTTCTGCCATGCCTAGTCAATGTATGTCCATGGGAAGCTCACTCATTATTAATGTAAGTTGTAACCAACGACACACTAGGTCCTTCATCCCAAAAGGGGATAGATGTAGGGACAAACTCTGTTCATGGAACTCAGACATGAAGAGCCACTCTGCCTGAATTGCTGATATATTCCATTGGAGTTTATTGAAAATTATGTCTTAAAGCTCATTTCAAGATTCATGTTCAATGCGCTATCAATGGTTTTACAGCTGTTTCAGAGGAGATAAGAAACCGTCCATCAGGCTCAATGCTGCTGTTCTGTGTCCTTTTCTCTTAGGAAAATCGTCCAGAAAAAAAAGAAACATATCTCAGGGAAAGTTTTCACAAATTATTCACACTCTGAGAGGGTTCAGAAGGGATCTAATGTCAGTCTACCCTGAGGCAGCACATACATGAGAGCTGTGGCAAGCAGGGCGTGATGAGGTACATTAGGGTTTGCAACTGACCAGCATGGACAGTTTGGAATGTAAGTGTCTTCCTCCTCCATCTCTTCCCCTCTGCTCTAGTTTCTCCCAGGTTAGGGGGACAATGAAGAACTCAACCTGGAGCAAAATCATGCAGAAGGAGCTTGATCTTGGAGGAAGGATGCATGATGACCGTTGGGGGCAGAGAGGCTGTTTCGAGGAATCACATTGTATGATGTGTGTGTCACTTAGGGGGTTCCCTGGACCAATCCTGCAGACTATGGCTCAAGATCCTTAAGGGAGATGTCTGAGCAAACGACAAAGCAAGCTAATTAAAATGTGCTTAAATGGTGGAAAATCAATCCCCTCTCTCTTTCCATCTTTATCTCTCCTCAAACAGAGGGAGGTCATAAACACAATGAAGTCAGCATTTGAACTTCAGGAATAAGAAGAAGAATGCCCTCTCACTGTCCAGCAGAACTCCTGGTATAAAAATGCTGTAGACACTAACCTGTCAAGGCAAAATTGGATGCATCAGCTTCGGGTATGCATAAGAGGGACACTATTGGTCCTTGATCTCTGAGACAGTCAGAGGCCAGGGATGAAGTCTGTATCCAGGGGACCACAGGCTGGCACTATGAACATTTCAGGCAGCCTACAAGGACTGGGAGCTTTAGAGGAAGTGGTAATGAGGAACTGAAGGTCCCCAGTTAGGCCCCAAGTTTAGAATCCTGGGCTTGGTCAAAGAGCAACTGGCAAATTCTGCCTCCTGCCCTGACCCTCCCCATGCAGTTTTTCACTACAAAGGCTATGCAATGCCACTGGGGCAGCTATAGCAGGAAGGTTTTCATAGCAGTAAAAAACACAGGTATAATCTGAGTCCCTGTTTATGGAAGGGAGGTCAGCAAGACCTGCAGGGCATACTGTTGGTGCCTTGCCTAGATCCCTTTTTGCAAGGATGTGCACATCCTTGTGAGTGTTGGATGCTAACAGCAAAGGAGCTTTGCCCTCTGGATGGGAGCTCTCATCCCTAGAGATTACCCCTTCCTAGCTCCTCTGCGGGGTGCAGCTCATAGTCAAAAGTTGAATGATGTGAGGCTGAAAAAGGCCAGCCCTTTCACCTGAGGATAAGACCATCTCTGCAGAGCAGCACACACACTAGGGCCCTTGTAGGATCAGTCTAGAGCTAGTTTCCAGCTGATATTACATCCTCTCTTAGCAATTTTCCCTGCCTGCCTCTATTTCTCTCATTTTGCTTCTCTTGAGATTCTTCCCTCTCACCCCTAACCCCCTAAAACATTTGTGGAACACTCCTTGGCTCAGACTCTGGTTCTAGGGATCCCAACTTCAGGCAGGAGGCCTGGAGCTTGAGGGTGAAACACGTCATAATGAAGATGCAGACTTCAACGAGCTTCTCCCAGCCCCAGGCTGGCAGATGGAGGCTGAGAGGCACACACTTCCAAGTTACAGAAAGCTATGAGGCGCAGAACTGAGCATGTCGTAAGCACGCATTAAATCCTGGAGGTCTGACTTGATTGATAAAATGCCATGTTTTCTTACGGCCGGCTCTCTGCACACCTGCACTTCTTCTCTCCCCTAAGTCCTCAGGAGTCAGGCTCTGCAAGGACAATTAATTTCACTTGCTCACCAGAGTCAAGCACAATTAGTTACTGAGTTTGCCATTAGTTAATAGCAGCCAGAGTTATCAGAACCATCATTTTTCTGTTTGGCAAAGGCATAAAACAAACAAGGCCTGGGAGAAAACTGGATTCACAGTGACTGCTGCTTGCAGACAAGCTGAGAAACCAATTCTTCAGCCCCCAGTTTTGCAGTGCACATTCCAAGCTGTCCTGATGACTTTGGACTATGTGACACAACATCTCAGAGCAGGACTTTCTGACCCTCCAAAACAGTCAGGGCCACTCATAGGTAAGCCTGGAATCTATGTCTACAACAATGTCTCAAGAGCCAAAATGTCCAACAGGACAAGAGATAAAGTGGGACTAGGACAGTTAAGGTTTAATTAAGACCAAGGTCAGGTGTGATGGCTGCAGGCAGACCAAGAATCCACACCCAGACAGACCTCCCAGCACTCCGTGGCCAGCAAGTAGGAGGAAGAGGGTCTGTCTCACCTGAGTCACCCTTGTGATCTTGAGGTGGCAAGAAAGTGGGGATCAGAGATCAATATGTTCCTGAATGCATCAAGAATCAGGGATTTAAAAAGAGGGAATGAAAAGAGAGGCAGTCATCCCAGTAGAGGACCTACCACGTGCTAGGTGTATTCACATGGTGATCTCTATAAACCTCTTCAACAGATTTATGGAGAAGGGAATCATTTTTCTGTCAAATAGCCCCAGGAAACAGAGCTGAGAAGATACCAACCTACATCGGTCTAGTACCAAAGTTCAGGCAACTCCCGCCCACTGCCATTCTGCTCTCAATATTTTTCTGGAATCTGACTTGGATGGGACCTTCCCTGGAGAGATGGCATTTTGAGTCTGAACCTGAGTCTCCTCAAGGAAGTGTTTATGAGCTGAGTTATGAATGAAAAGACAAATGTTGCAGGTAAATAACCTGCAAGGACATTCCAAGGAGTAGAAACAGCATGAGCAATGATGGGTAATGAATAAACAAGGTCCTATTGTACAACACAGAGACCTATATCCGATATCCTAAGATAGGGACTTCCCTGGTGGTCCAGTGGCTAAGGCTCTGTGTCCCCAATACAGAGAGTCCAGGTTCGATGCCTGGTCAGGGAACTAGATCCCACACATTGCAACTAAAGAGTCCACGTGCCGCAGCAAAGACCTTGTGTTCCTCAACTAAGACCTGGTGCAGCCAAATAAATAAATCTGAGCTACCAGGGAAGCCCAAGTAAATAAATATTTTTAAATATCCTATGATAATCGTAATGGAAAATAATAGTTAAAAAATAATGTATGCATATATATACATATACACACACATATAAATATATATGTATAGCTGCATCATTTTGTTGTACATCAGTAATTAATGCAATATAGTAAATCAACTATACTTCAGTTAAATAACAGGACATGATGCATTTTGCAGACTGGTGAGATTAGAGAAAAGTGAGTTCATAGTCCTGCATCTTGGAACACACACACACACACACACACACACACACACACACAGAAACTCCAAAGAGTGAAGGCTCCAGAGCCTCCTCAGACACTAAAACATCACACTGGAGTTTATCAGTTCAGTTCAGTTCAGGTGTTCAGTCATGTCCAACTCTTTGCAACACCATGGATTGCAGCACGCCAGGCCTCCCTGTCCATCACCAACTCCTGGAGTTTACTCAAAGTCATGTCCATTAAGTCAGTGATGCAATCCAACTATCTCATCCTCTGTCGTCCCCTTCTCCTCCCACCTTCAATCTTTCCCAGCATCAGCATCTTTTCAAATGAGTCAGTTCTTTGCATCAGGTGGCCAAAGTATTGGAGTTTCCAGTATAGTACTGGAGTCTATAGAAGGGCTTTAAAATAGGAAATGTGCAGGCAAGATGCTGTTTCTCATTATTCAGTTGAATGGCACTCAGAGGTCAAAAATCCTGTTTTTCCACTACCAGTCCCTTATCCCCAAACTTTAAGTTGGTCAGAGGTGAAGCAAGGGCTGGGGTGGGCTTCCAGGCAAGAGTGGGGTTGTCAGTAATGAGCCGTCAACTGAGACCTCAATGGAGCAGGAAGTTCAGGGCCCTGTTGGGTGTCAATCTACTCCAGGAGGAAACTCAACTGGGATGATTCAGCAGAGGAGCCATTTTTTTCTTACTGATGTCTTTAAGGAAAAGATCAAAGGCTGGACATAATACACTCACTTCTACTTCTCCATCAGCTTCCTTCAAACATGTTCAAAGACAGTTATGGCTCCAGGTTTCCCCTGTGCCCTTTCTCAAGCTTTAAGAGCAGAAATCACAAACTGGGAAGAGTGGCCTTTTATAAGTATCAAAACCAAACATGAGCTTCTTCTCCACGTAGTGCCATGGAGAGGTGTTGTCACCTCAAATGGTCTTTGCATCTTTATTCTCTGGTTCTCTTCTCCACCTGAATCTCAACTTTAATCTCATTTTCTCCAGTCTTCTTGGAGACTTAACCCCTTGATCAGCCATTCTTTATTCTTTTGTTCAATTGCTCAGTCATATCCGACTCTTTGTGACCCCATGGACTGTAGTACACCAGGCTTCCCTGTCCATCACCAACTCCCAGACCTTGCTCAAACTCATGTCCATTGAGTCAGTGATGCCATCAACCATCTCATCCTCTGTCATCCCCTTCTCCTCCTGCCTTCAATCATTCCTATCATCAAGGTCTTTTCTAGTGAGTCAGTTGTTCCCATTAGGTGGCCAAAGTATTGGAGTTTCAACTTCAGCATCAGTCCTTCCAATGAATATTCAGGATGGATTTCCTTTTGGATGGACTGGTTTGATCTTCCTGCTGTCCAAGGGACTCTCAAGAGTCTTCTCCAGAGTCACAGTTCAAAAGCATCAATTTTCTGGCACTCAGCCTACTTGATGGTCCAAGTCTAACATCTGGACCTAACTACTGGAAAACTATAGCTTTGACTATATGGAACTTTGTCAGCAAAATGATGTCTCTGCTTTTCAATATGCCATCTAGGTTTGTCATAGCTTTTCTTCCAAGTAGCAAGCGTCTTTTAATTTCATGGCTGCAGTCACCATCCACAGTGATTTTGGAACCCAAGAAAATAAAGTCTGTCACTGTTTCCATTTCTTTTATCTCTGGTTATTCTCATTCTAGAAGCAGGTCTGCCTCTTCTGAAAACAATAACTACCATATCCAAGTCTCCCTGGACAGTTCCTCTCCCAACTAATCCTACTACCACCACCTCTGCAAGCTACCGTCTTCTCTCCAGCATGTCAACAATAAAGTTCTCAATAACAATATATCCTTACTTCTTCAAGTTTGGTTTATACTCCTTGAAATTTAAATTACACCCTTAGAATGAAGCTAAATTTCTCTCTCTATGGATAAAAGAGAGGGAGCTATACTCAGCCAAGTCTCCCACTGCAGCTTAACATGCATTATTACAGGTAATCTACACCTGCCAAAAGAGAAAATGGGCTCTGAAAGAGTGCTGATGACTTAATTTGTCACTTAATCCAGTGTGTGTTCTAGTCTCACATGCCTCATCAAAACTATTGCTTTTTTTTTTTTTTGCCTGTGTCACACGGCATACGGGATCTTAGTTCCCAAACCAGGAATCAAATTTGTGCTACCTGCATTGAAAGTGTGGAGTTTTAACTACTGAACCACCAGGGAAGTTCCCACACATCACATATAGAGATAGGACACCTTCCTAGTGGCAACAAAGCCTAATTGCCATGGAAGCGATTCTCAGTGGTCCCCCGACCTAGGAGATTCAACCTCCCAGACCAACCACTCCCCCACCACCACTTACACCACTGCATTTCCACAGTGCCTGCTCCTTGAACACCAGGTCAATTCAGGGGCTCTCCCCCGACCCTAACCATAGACCTCTCTCTGAAGTCCTCAGTCATACCCTACCCTCCTGTCCAAGGCTCCTGATTTTATAGCCCACAGTATCTCCATTGAGAATTCATTAACTTCCACAATGATGAGTGCATTTCTTGGCAGAGGCCTTGAAGGCTCTGGATTTAGCAGTCCTTATTTGCCTCAGACCAGCAGGTGTCCATTTCCATCTATCTCAATCCAACCTAGGGGAATCTGGGAAGACTTCCAGGAGGAGGTAACAACTGAACTGAGTCTTCAGGGACAGATACAGATATAAGCTCCCTGGAGAAGCAGGAGAGCAGTGTGTTCCAGGCAGATGGGGAAGGATGCAGAATCGGGGATACAGAGCCAGGGAGCCCCCGGGCTGCTAGGGAAAGGTGTCACTGGTGGGGGTAGGGAAGTGTATAAGGCAAAAACGTTTCCATAGAAATGACAGCTAGGCTAGCTGAAAAGAAACTAAAAGAGTGTCTACGAATATTAGCAAGGCAGAAAGTGTCCATAAACTAATTTCAGTATATGATGACAATGCACTGGCAAGAGTCACTACAGTGACATTAATATACTCCAGTTCCTGTCACTGAGGCAGAGCGATGAGCAGGCACTGCTCGGATGGTGATGGCCAAGGGAGGGAGTATGGGTCAGTGTGGGTGATTCAGAAGGTGTCATGTGGCTCTGCGAAGGTAGCTTGGGTTCTGCTGCATCTGTCCTCACCGTGACCATTTCAGGCCAGGTGATGACTTCCACCACCAACCCAATCCTCCTTTCTGTGCCCAAACCTGCTCCTCTGGCATTCCATGGAGGTCCCAGAACTACCAGTAATACTGAAGGGGCATGGTGAGAGAGTATGCATGGAATGAGAGGAAGGTGCAGGATGTAACAAGGGAAGTAGGTGGCAGGAAGATCCAGAAAGGCCAAGCTTAATAACCTTTCACCTCCTCTTCAGGCCATACCCACCAGCACCCACATTCTGCCAGACACCCTCTGCTGCATCTTCTTCCGCTGCTGCTTCACCCACTCAGGCTGCCCGTGGAACTCACACCCTCAGCGCTCCCTTAGCCCAGGGGCTCCCAACTTCTCTCTTCCTGTATATTCACACAAACACATCTCCCAAAAGTGTCTGTCACCATGATCAGGGCCAATTCCTGATTGAAACCCTCATTCTCCATGCCATTAATGGTAAAAATTCCTGATCTCATTTGCAGGGCCCTCCATCCAAGAACCTGGCCCAACCTCTGGGCCAAGTTTATCCCCCTGGTTCCCCTAGGAGCCCTGTTCTCCACCTAACCTGAACCCAGGAAGACAGAAAAGGAGCACTTTGCACACCTCTTTGGGGTCCAGCTGTACATCAAAAAAAAAAAAAAAAAAAATCCAAAAAACCCTCATAATTAGTGGTTTCAATTATTTCTGGAAAAGAAAGGAAAGAGAACCAGAAAAGTTAAGTTGAGCAAGGTTCATTAATTTCCAGATCAAGGACTCAGGCCTTTGTCTGACAGTCCCATATTGATGCCCCTTTCACTCCAACCTGATGCTTCCCCAGAATCCTCTCTGAATTCCCACCTCTGCTTTTACCCAGCATGCACTGCTTCTTTACCTGGAATGCCCCACTCACCATCACTTTCTAAATCTTACACTTCCTTCACAACCCAGCTCCTCTCCTGCCACCTCGGCTGAGAATAATTCTTTCCTCCACACTGCCTTGGGCCCACGCATCTGACACATCTTGCTGGGTTGTTCTGCTGGCATTTCTGCTTCTCTTTTATTTCTCGTGTCAAACAGCAATCTCTCTGTCCTTTCCAGGGACGACAGTACATGCCCCTACTCTGCCCACACATGCGGAGCTGATGCTCAACTAGAGTTGAATGAATGTCGGGGTTCCCCACGCATTTCATTCAAAAGCATCCTCTCAGTATACTTGCTAGAAGAGCTTACACATGAGCAAACATGGGGAAAGCATCTCATCCCCTCTCCTATCATGGGCTGGAGCATTTTTCACATGAAAGCAGCAGTAGAGAACAGGCCCTGGATGATAACAGGAAAGATAGACTTGCCTTCTCAGAACCATAGAGCTTCTCGATAGCAAGAGATAAGGTTATCACCTGAGGCCTTGAAGACAGGGATAGAGGTGATGAATCAATAAGAGAGGGTGTGGGATGAAGCTCAGGAACACAGAACTTTGATGGGCTGTCAGGTAACAGTAAGCAAGGCTCTTAATATCCCAGATCCTCTATTTCCACTTCAGTGAAGTGGAAATAAATTGGTACCCACCTCCTAGAAAGCTGGGATGATAATGAGATTATGAACCATAATAGCATTATATTTATAACACATTTACTAGAGAGTTTAGCACATAGTAGACATACAGCATTTATGGACTATGGTCAGTAGAAAGAATGTCCAACAACAGACTCTGAAAGAATAAACAATAAATAAATTTTTTTTTTTTAAAAAGCCTTGAATTGTAGAGTTCTCCAATTTCTATGATATGTTACCCTCTCCTTGGCCAGTTTCAAGCTAGCAATATGATGTCCCAAACTATGACTTCATGGAGTCTAACATATCACTGCTTACAGCTCTCTCTCTCTCTCTCACTCACACACACAAATGCTAATTCCATGTGCCACACTCTCCACCTCCCTGTAAACACAGATAGACTTCTCTGCCAGGTGGAAAAAGAAACAACTATGACTTTCAGCTGGGGTATGGAGAAAAGACTGGGACCTCAGGCACCCTTCCCAGAGTCTGAGCAGCCTCTGAGTCTGCCTGCACGTCCTCAGCAGCACAGACTTGAATGGGTGGAGCCACTGTGCCTGGGGTGGCCAAGATCATGGAACGCAGGCACTTAGAATCACGAGCTGGCCTATTCTGAGGATTCACTCCACAGGTACATTCTTCTCCAGGGAAGATGGCCC
Organism: Odocoileus virginianus; assembly: GCF_023699985.2. Classification (NCBI taxonomy): domain Eukaryota; kingdom Metazoa; phylum Chordata; class Mammalia; order Artiodactyla; family Cervidae; genus Odocoileus; species Odocoileus virginianus. The sequence goes on from NC_069680.1 coordinate 73,590,616, forward strand.
AGAGCTAGACAACTTTGCAGTTTCTAAGGATGTGAAGCACATCCTACATTTTTTTCATGATTAATTTCTATCTCAATTTGCCTCAGTCACTCTGGTAAAGCAACCTTTCCTTATAATCAGCACTTAAGTGATACTCAGTTCCTATGGCAACATGTTGGACTAGCAGCCCTCTCGTTCAGCTCACCACCATTCCCCAGGAAACAGCAGTTCCAAAAGAGATCCTGCTTATCTTTGCCTGAAACCTACTCAACAGCAGAGACCTCACTTCACAGAAAACCCTAGAGGTGTGTTGTAGGCATGAAGAAGGAAAATAGGGAAATGAACTTTCCCTGGACAAAAGTGAAAAATGATCACCTACAGAGATATTTTTAGGGATGTGTGAATGCCAAAGTAGATAGGGTGAGTTCCAAGTCTCTCTTGATGACAATATACAACTCTGATTGGAGAGGTGATCTCTAGACCTTAAGAGAGGGAATTTTGAACGTTTTGACCTGACAAAGAAAATATGGATGAATCTTCACAATACTGTTTTGAAGCCCTTAATGAGGACTGGACAAATATGCAAAACAGAAAAAGAGACTCAGATGTATAGAACAGACTTCTGGACTCTGGGAGAAGGCGAGGGTGGGATGTTTCAAGAGAACAGCATCGAAACATGTATATTATCTAGGGTGAAACAGATCACCAGCCCAGGTTGGGTGCATGAGACAAGTGCTCGGGCCTGGTGCACTGGGAAGACCCAGAGGGATCGGGTGGAGAGGGAGGTGGGAGGGGGGACTGGGATGGGGAATACACGTAAATCCATGGCTAATTCATTTCAACGTATGACAAAAACTACTGTAATGATGTAAAGTAATTAGCCTCCAACTAATAAAAATAAATGGGGAAAAAAAAAAAGGAAGTGTCCTAAGGACTGATAATCTGAGACATGATGTCACAGACCATACTAAGGCCATGGCATTCACTCTAAAGCAAACATGTTTCCTCCTTTCCTCATTACAAGCAGCAAAAAAAATTACCATGTAATTTTTGGGATTCCAGCTTTTTATGGTGATTTTAGTCACGAATAAATGCTTAAAAATATAGTACTCAAGAATTCTAGTAAAATCGATATGAGAATAAATTTTTAAAAACTTAAATAGTCCTATAAGTATTAGTGAAACTAAATCCATATTTTGAAAACTTTCTGCATTAAAAACTCTTGGCCCAGTTAGCTTCATTAATGTGCTGCTGAATATTGAAGAACTAAATATTCCCCATCTCCAACAAACTCTTGCAGAGAACAGCCAATGAAGGCTTCTCCTTGTAATCATCAGTGTCTAAATACTCATTAAACCTGCTTCTTCTTACTGGACACAATGGAAAACTACATTTTCTAACAATTAGATAGGACCATGTACTAGATTAAAATTAACAATATATGGGCATAAATTATGTATAAAAATTATAGACCAGACCACAAACCCTGAGTCTTTCCCCTTCCATGTCAATCTCAGAAAACTGCACATTTAAGATCAGAATGATGGATCCTTAATCATCCCATGCCAAAAAGAGGCTTCTAAACTAGTCTAGACTATAATGTGTCTAAAATAAATTGTATTAACACATTTTGGCATTTGTTGTCACGATGTATAGATTAATCTGACAGATATCAATATCCCCACGTTTTTTCAATGCTCAAGCTGGATTTAGAAAAGGCAGAGGAACCAGAGATCAAATTGCCAACATCCGTTGGATCATTGAAAAAGCAAGAGAATTCCAGAAAAACATCTACTTCTGCTTCATTGACTACACCAAGTCTTTGATTGTGTGGATCACAACAAACTGTGGAAAATTCTTCAAGAGATGGGAATATCAAAAAACTACCTTACCTGCCTCCTGAGAAATCTGATGCAGGTCAAGAAGCAACAGTTAGAACTGGACATGGAACAATGGACTGGTTCAAAATGGGAAAGGAGTATGTCAAAGCTGTATATTGATGCCCTGCTTATTTAATTTATATGCAGAGTACATCATGTGAAATGCCGGGCAGGATGAAGCATGAGCTGGAATTAAGATTTCTGGGAGAAATATCAATAACTTCAGATATGTAGATGACACCACCCTTATGGCAGAAAGTGAAGAACTAAAGAGCCTCTTGATGAAAGTGAAAGAGGAGAGTGAAAAAGTTGGCTTGAAACTCAACATTCAGAAAACTAAGATCATGGCATCTGGTCCCATCACTTCATGGTAAATAGATATAGAAACAATGGAAACAGTGAGAGACTATTTTTCTGGGCTCCAAAATCACTTCAGATGGTGACTGCAGCCATGAAATTAAAAGATGCTTGCTCCTTGGAAGAAAAGTTATGACCAACCTAGACAGCGTATTAAAAAGCAGAGATATTACTTTGCTGACAAAGGTTCATCTAGTCAAAGCTATGTTTTTTTCAGTACTCATGTATGGATATGAGAGTTGGATTATAAAGAAAGCTGAGCACCGAAGAATGATGCTTTCGAACTGTGATGCTGGAGAAGACTCTTGGAAGTCCCTTGGACTGCAAGGAGATCAAACCAGTCCATCCTAAAGGAAATCAGTCGTGAATATTCATTGGAAGAACTGAGGCTAAAGCTGAAACTCCAATACTTTGGCCACCTGATGCAAAGCAGTGACTCATTAGTAAAGACCCTGATGCTAGGAAAGGTTGAAGGTGGAAGGAGGGGACAACAGATGATGAAAGGGTTGGATGGCATCACCCACTCAATGGACATGAGTTTGAGCAAACTCCAGGAGTTGGTGATGGACAGGGAAGTCTGGCATGCTGCAGTCCATGGTGTTGCAAAGAGTCTGACAGGACTGAGCGACTGAACTGAACTGATCAATACCCCAACCCAACTGATGAAACTAGCATAACTTTTATTAAAAATCTGACAAAGATAGTAGGAGAATGGAAAATGACAGATCGATCAATCACAAATATAGATGTAGAAATCCTAAACAAAATATCAGGAAAATGAGTATAATAATATATATATTAAAAGATAGACACTGTGACCTAATTGGGTTTCTTTCGGAAATGCAAAGTTGGTTTAGCATTAGAAATATCAATATAATTTACCATGTTAATATAATAAAGCAGGAAAAGAAAACCTATGATCACCTTCATGGACATGGAAGAAGTAGTGAATAAAAATGCAATGTCCATTCAGCTGAAGAAGAAACTTAGCTTCGTAAGAAAGAAGGAATTTCTCAATAATGGTTATCTATAAAACATATCAAACATCATTCTCTACAGCAAAATACTGAAAGCTTTCCCCTTGAGACAAGAAACAAGATGAGTACGCTTCCATAACAAAAATACCAAAGACTGGTGGTTGTAACAACAGAAATATATTTTTTCACAGTTTTGGAGGCTAGAAGTTTGAGATCAGGGTGGAGTTCTGGAGGACTGGCCAGGGCACAATTCAGTCTGGAGCACACCATCCCTGGCCTGCCAAAATTCATGTCCTTATCACAGTCCAAATAAACTTATTCCATCCTAATAGACAAGTCTTAATTCATTTCAACATTAAGTCCAAAGTCTTATCTAAATTTCTAAATTAGACGTAGGTGATAATTGTGATACAATTCATCCTGAGGCAAAATTCGTCACCAACTCTAAACCTATGAAACCAAACAAGCTATGTGTTTCCAAGGTACGAATGATGGAGGACACTTCCTTAGTGGTCCGGTGTCTAAGACTCTGTGCTCCCAATGCAGGGGGCCAGGTTCGATCCCTGATCAGGGAACTAGATCCCACATGTTGCAACTAAGTGTTCTCACGCTGCAACTAAAGATCCTGCATGCTGCAACTAAGACCCAGTGCAGTCAAATAAATAAACATATGTTTAAAAGATAAAGGGTAGGACAGGCATAGGACAGACACTCTTGTTCTAAAGTGAGAAACTGGAAGGGAGAAAGGAATGACAGGTCCCTAACAAGCTCAAAACAGCTAAGGTAAATTCCATTATGTCTTAAGACTGGAAAATCATACTCTTTGGTCAATACCCTGCCCTCCACTCGGGTTTCCACCCTCAAGGTTCTGTAGGGCCACTTGTCCCACTCGGCTCTCAGAGGGCCCTGCACATGAGGCTCTCTCTCTCTTTTTTTTTTTTTTTAAATTTTTTTAATTAATTAATTTTTTTTTTTTTTTAGGCTCTCTTAAGAAAGTAACTCCACCCCTAAGGCACTAGGTTGAGAGATCCTATCCCACTGAAACCAGAGAGGTGGGCCTTACCCTTTGAAATCAGGGCAAAATTAACCTTGTCCTTGGGTCTATGGTGGGAGTGGCAGCCCTGAAGATAGTTGAATCACCTACCCAGTCATTCTCCCCTTTCCTTGAAAAATAGCATATGCTCACAGCCAAAGAAACCTATAGTCCAGGCCTATCGAATCCAAGAGGTTTCCAGTGGCTTCCTGCCTTCCATCCCACTTTGTCTCCTTTAGTTCAAGCTGGCAATGCTTTTGTTGGTGTTAGTCCCAGTCTACTCCTGGATTTTGCAGAGATGGCTGATTAGGTCCATGAGGCACACCTGGGTTCTCTTTATTAAATGACTGCTCTTTATTAAACGGTTGTTCTGCCAAACCCTTACTCTGAGGCTGAGGATTTTCCAAATTTTCAAGGTCTGTTTCCTTTTTGCTTAACAATTCCTCCTTCAATTCATCTCTACTTTCACATTTTACCATCATGAGTCAGGAGAAACCAAACTGCTCCATTGACACTTTGCCTGGAAATCTCCTCAGCTAGATATCTAAGTGCCTTGTCTGAAAGTTCTACCTTACACAAACTACTAACATAGGTCAGTCATGTTCTTGACCACTTTATAGTAAAGACTGTACTCTGACAGTTTCCAGAAACATGTTCTTGTGTCCATCAGAGACCTCACTAGAATTTCCCTCACATCCATATTACTAGCACAGAGCTCAAAACTCTCCAGTCTCTATTACCGGCTCCAAAGCTGCTTCCACAAGTTTAGATATTTGTCAGAGCAGCACACTGCTTTGTATCAAAATCTGTATGAGCTCAGACTATCCAAATCCATGTGCTTCTGTGCTCAGTCATGTCTGACTTTTTGCAACCACATGGACCATAGCACTCCAGGCTCCTCTGTTGAATGGCATTTCCCAGGCAAGAATACTGGAGTGGGTTGCCATTTTCTTCTCCAGGGGATCTACCTGACCCAGGGATCAAACTCATGTCTCCTTCATTGCAGGTGGATTCTTTACCCACTGAGGCATCAGAGAGAACCTACTGACTCAGACTATGATAACAAAATACCAAAGAATGGATAGCTTGAAAAACAGAAATGTACTTCCCCACAATTCTGGAGGGTGGAGGTCCAAGATCAGGGTGCCAGCATGATCAGGTTCTGCTGAAATATCTCCCCTGGCTTGCAGATGATCACCTTCTCACTGTGTCCTCACATGTCAGAAAGGTGGAGATAGAGAGAAATCTCTCTTCCTCTTCTTATAAGGCCACAGTCCTATCAGACTAGAGCCCCATCCTCATGATCTCATTTATCATACTACCTTCTAGAGACCCAGTCTTCAGATATAGTCACTTTGGAGGTTACAGCTTCAATATATTAATTTTGGAGAGACATATTTCAGTCCAAAAGAATTCATTAACACTGTTTTTATTCAACATTATTTTGGAACTCCTGTTTAGTGCATTAAGTGAAAGGAGGATGAATACTAAGGAATGGAACAAATAAACAAAATGCTGACTTTTCACAAATGATATGATTGTGTACATAGAAATTCAAAAAAATGTATAGTTAAATTACTAGAATTAATAAGACTGCTCTGAAAAGCAATTACATTTAAATAAAGAAACCAAATAAACAACTTTTCTACATATAGCCAATGTTCAAAATAAAGTTAAAAATTATGAAGTTAGAAACTTTAAAGGGTGTCAAAATTTCAAATACCTAACAAACAGTGTTCATGTCTTTGTCACAAAAACATCATTGAGAGAAATTAAACCAAAAGAAAGAATACTTACATAGATGGAGAGACTACCATTTACATGGGTTGGACTATTCAATATTGAAGAAAAATTAAAATAAATAATAGATGCAAAAGAGATGCACTATATTCATAAGTAGAAAGACTCATGCCAAAAAGGGGCCAATTATCCTCAAATGTATCTGCAAATATATCACAATTTTGTTTCTGTGAAATATAAGAAGCTTATTTTAAAATGCATGAAAGAATGAACAATGCTTCAAGACAGTTCTAGAGAAGAAAAACAGAGATGAGTGTGGCAATTACAAAAGCATACAGTACATAGGGCAGACAAACAGATCATTCAAAGAAAAAGAAAGCCCAGACATAGTCTTAAGGACATACAAAGCCTGCTTATGTGACAGAAAAGGTGCTGGCAACAGTGGTGCAGAGGCACTTATCAAAACCCATAGCTCTTTATAGGAAAAAGAGTGAATACAAATTACATAAATTGTGATATAGGAATCTAACTGTAATACAAATGTATCTCATAACCTCTGAAAGATACGGGGAAGAATGTGTGTGTGTATTTAGTCACTTAGTTGTGTCTGACTCTTTGTGACCCCCATGGACTGTAGCCCACCAAGCTGCACTGTCCACTGGATTTTCCCAGCAAGAATACTGGAATGGGTTGCCATTTCCTCAGCTGGGGGATCTTTCTGACCCAGGGATTAAGCCTGCATCTCCTGCATTGCAGGAAGATTCTTTAGGTAAACAATGTGAAAAGTAAAAGGGTAAGAACAAAAGGCATGTCCACAAATGCTGTGTTCTGGTTGGCAAATTTGTCTGTCATGGAATAAGGGTATCAATTCTGAAACTGGTTCGTGTATAAGTAAATAAGTAAATGGAAGGCAGACAGTGGGACCCAGATTTCCGCCTGTTGGAGAGGGAGATTACAGAGAAGCAAAGGGAGAAAACTAAACAGTAATATGTGACATTGGATTAGAATGAGACAACACTATAGATTCATGTGTTTAATTTATTAAAGAAACATAAACAAACAAAAAGAAACAGATAAACAGATAAGGAAACAATTACATTAATAGACACAAGGGTTAGTAGATGGATGGATGGAAAGACAGAAATAATTTTCTAGTTCTAACCTCTGAGAGGATCTAGAAACAGTCATGTCCCAGTAGCAATGAGAACAGCTAGAACCTGTATGTTAGATTCCAATATCATTCATGAAAGGAACTAAGCTCCTTGGAGAAATGGCTGATTCTAAGGCTAGGGCAGGATATATACAAGATGATCAAGGATCATCTGGTCATCTTAGAAAGCAAAGAAAGAAGTGCTAAAGTATAAAAAGAAAGGGGATATGCCCACCATGATCAAGTTGGGTTTATTTCAGGGATGCAAGGATTCTTTAACATATGCAAATCAATCAATGTGATATACCATATTAACAAACTGGAAGATAAAAAACATATGATCATCTCAAGAGATGCAGAAAAAGCCTTTGACAAAATTCAGCACTGATTTCTGATAGAAACTCTTCAAAAAATGGTCACAGAAGGAACCTACCTCAACATACTAAAGGCTGTATATGATAAGCCTGTAGCAAACATTATTCTCAATGGTGAAAAACTGAAACTATTTCCCCTAAGATCAGGAACAAGACAAGGGTGTCCACTTTAGCCACTATTATTCAACATAGTTCTGGAAGTTCTAGCTACAGCAGTCAGAGAAGAAAAAGAATAAGTAAAGCTCTCACTATTTGCAGATGACAGGATACTGTACATAGAAAATCTTAAAGATAGTATCAGAAAATTACTAGAGCTAATCAGTGAATTTAGCAAAATTGCAGGATACAAAATCAATACACAGAAATCACTTGCATTTCGATATACTAACAATGAAAAATCAGAAAGAGAAATTAAGGAATAAATCAATCCCATTCACCATTGCAACATAAAGAATTAAATATCTAGGAATAAACTTACCTAAGGAGACAAAAGAACTATACACAGAAAATTATAAGACACTTCATGAGAAATAGATGGGGAAACAGTGGAAACAGTGGCAGACTTTATTTTTGGGGAGGCTTCAAAATCACTGCAGATGGTGATTGCAGCCATGAAATTAAAAGATGCTTACTCCTTGGAAGGAAAGTTATGACCAACCTAGATAGCATATTAAAAAGCAGAGACATTACTTTGCCAACAAAGGTCCGTCTAGTCAAGGCTGTGTTTTTTCCAGCAGTCATGTATGGATGTGAGAGTTGGACTGTGAAGAAAGCTGAGAGCCGAAGAATTCATGCTTTTGAACTGTGGTGTTGGAGAAGACTCTTGAGAGTCCCTTGGACCACAAGGAGATCCAATCAGTCCATCCTAAAGGAGATCAGTCCTGGGTGTTCATTGGAAGGACTGATGCTGAAGCTGAAACTCCAATACTTTGGCCACCTCATGCAAAGAGCTGACTCATTTGAAAAGACTCTGACACTGGGAAAGATTGAGGGCAGGAGGAGAAGCGGATGACAGAGGATGAGATGGCTGGATGGCATCACCGACTCGATGGACATGAGTTGTATAAACTCCAGGATTTTGTGATGAACAGGGAGGCCTGGCGTGCTGCAATTCATGGGGTTGCAAAGAGTCAGACATGACTGAGCAACTGAACTGAACTGAATGAAATCAAAGATGACATAAACAGATGGAGAGAGATTCCATGTTCTGAGTAGGAAGGACCAATATTGTGGAAATGACTATACCACCAAATGCAATCTACAGATTCAATGCAATCCCTATCAAATTACCAATGGCATTTTTGATAGAACTAGAACAAAAAATTTCACAATTCATATGGAAACACAAAAGACCCCAAACAGCCAAAGCAGTCTTGAGAAAGAAGAATGGAGCTGGATGAATCAACCTTCCTGACTTCAGATTATACTACAAAGCTACAGTCATCAAGGCAGTATGGCACTGGCACAAAAACAGAAATATAGATCAATGGAACAAGATAAGAAAGCCCAGAAATAAACCCATGCACCTATGGGTACCTTATTTTTGACAAAGGAGGAAAGAATATACCATGGGGCAAAAAGAGCTCTTCAATAAATGGTGCTGGGAAAACTGGACAGCTACATGTAAAAGAATGAAATTAGAACACTTCGTAACACCATACACAAAGATAAACTCAAAATGGATTAAAGACCTAAATGTAAGACCAAAATCTATAAACCTCTTTGAGGAAAACATAGGCAGAACACTCAATGACATAAATCAAAGCAAGATCCTCTAAGACCCACCTCTTAGAGTAATGGAAATAAAAACAAAAGTAAACAAGTGGGACCTGATTAAACTTAAAAGCTTTTGCACAGCAAAGGAAACTATAAGCAAGGTGAAAAGACAACCCTCAGAATGGGAGAAGGTAATAGCAAATGAAACAACTGACAAAGAACTAATTTCCAAAATATACAAGCAGCTCATACAACTCAATACCAGAAAAACAAACAATCCAATCAAAAAGCAGGAAAAAGACCTAAACAGACACTTCTCCAGAGAAGACATACAGATGGCTAACAAACACATGAAAAGATGCCCAACATCGCTCATTATTAGAGAAATGCAAATCAAACACACAGTGAGATATCACCTCACACCAGTCAGAATGGCCATCATCAAAAAGTCTACAAAGAATAAACGCTGGAGAGGGTGTGGAGAAAAGGGAACGCTCTTGCACTGTTCGTGGGAATGTAAATTGATACAGCCACTATGGAAGATGGTATGGAGATTCTTTAAAATACTAGGAATAAAAGCACCATATGACCCAGAAATCCCACTCCTGGGCATATACCCTGAGGAAATCAAAATTGAAAAAGACACATATATCCCATTGTTCACTGAAGGACTATTTACAATAGCTAGAACATGGAAGCAACCTAGATGTCCATCAACAGAAGAGTGGATAAAGAAGTAGTGGTATATATACATAATGGAATATTACTCAGCCATAAAAAGGAATGCATCTGAGTCAGTTCTAATGAGGTGGAGCAACCTAGAACCTATTATACAGAGTGAAATAAGTCATAAAGAGAAAGATAAATATCGTATTCTAATGCATCTATGTGGAATCTAGAAAAATGGTACTGAAGAACTTATTTACAGGGCAGCAATGGAGAAACAGACATAAAGAACAAACTTATGGACATGGGGAGAGAGGAGGAAAGGGTAAGATGTATGGAAAGAGTAAGATGAAAACTTACATTACCATATGCAAAATAGATAGTCAATGGGAATTTGCTGTATGGCTCAGGAAACTCAAACAGGGGCTTCTGTATCAACCTAGGGGAGTGGGATGGGGAGGGAGATGGGAGGGAGGTTCAAAAGGGAGGAGATATATGTATACCTATGGTTGATTCATGCTGAAGTTTGACTGGAAACAAGAAAATTCTGCACAGCAATTATCCTTCAATTAAAAAATAAATTAAAAAAAAAAAGAAAAGGGGTATGCCAAAGGACAAAGGAGCCAACCCAAAACAGCTCCCAATGGCCACAGCTGAAATAACTGGAGCAACATAATAAATGCAGTAGTATTGAATTATCATTTGAAGCATAAAATATTCATGAGTCCATACTAATAAAAATTAATAGCTGAATAAACAGGGAGAAGGGATAAATTTCCCTTCAAGAAAAACTTCAAATAAATTATGTAGATATTCCCTCCTCCAGGAAGTGGAACTTAACCCTTCAACCCTGACTGTAGGCTGTGCTTAACGACTCACTTCCAAAGGACAGAGTAAGGAAAACATGAAAAGCTAACTTAGAACCTCCCTAGTGGCCCAGTGGTTAAGGCTTTACCTTCCAATTCACAGGGTGCAGGTTCAATCCCCGGTCAGGGAGCTAAGATCCCACATGCTTCTTGGCCAAAAAACCAAAATGTAAAACAGAATCAAGATTGTAATAAATCAATAAAGACTTTACCAATGGACCACATCAAAAAGAAAGAAAACATAACTCTACTTTGGAGAAACCTGGCAAACACTGCCTTGGCCAGATGAACAAGGTTAACATCACCAGTAATAAGTAATGTCATAGAATGTAAACCTTATGTGATGTCATGAGAAGGTGAGGAGGACATTTCTTCTCTACAGTCTTCCTCCTAAAAACCCATGGTGGGGCGGGGGCGGGGAAACAAGCAAACCTCAACTGAGGAACATTCCACAAAATATCTGACCAACGCTTTTCAAAATTGCCAAGGTCATGAAAAACAAGGAAAGTCAGATCAGTCACAGACTAAGGAGAAACATGATAACTAGATGTAATGTGGGATTCTGGATGGAATCCTAGAATGAATGAAGGACACTGGTGAAAACTGGTGAAATCCAAATAGATTGTGGCATTTGCTGCTGCTAAGTCACTTCAGTCGTGTCCAACTCTGTGCGACCCCATAGACGGCAGCCCACCAGGCTCCTCTGTTCCTGGGATTCTCCAGGCAAGAACACTGGAGTGGGTTGCTATTACATTTAGTTAATAGTAATTTTAAAAGTAAGGGCAAATGTGGGATTTTAGTCATGACAAATATAAGATGTTAGCCATAGGGAAAACTAGGCGAGAAGTATACTGAAATTCTCTACACTATTTGTTCAACTTTTCTGTAAATAAAAACTATTCTAAAATGAAATACTTATCTAAAAGAATCACAGGGGACGGCATGGATTTTTCAATAAATGGTGCTGAAAGAGTAGTTCATTCATACACATTAAATGATATTCTCTAAAATAAATTCATGATGGATAAAAAAATCTATTTGTGAAAAATCAATGTCGTGCAATTTTTAAGACAAATTATATGACCTGGAGTTAGGTATGATATTTTAAAATAACATACAAACAGAACAAACCCTAAAGGGATAACTGATAAAGTTGACTCTATTAATGTGAAAATCTTCCTCACAATATACTGTAAAAAAAAATAAAATATGAGCCCAGACAGGAAGAAAATAGCTGTATACATGGAACAGATAAATGCAAGCTTAATAAGATTAAAACTAATAATCCGACTGAAGAAAAACAAGAAGTATGAAAAGGAAATGTGCAAAAAAAAAAAGCCTAAGTGGAAATAAACTTATGAAAAAATGTTTAGCCTCACTTGTAATCAGGAAACTGCAAATTAAGATAGTCATAAAATATGTCAGATATAAGATTTTCAAAAGTGAAATGTGTGAAATCAAACATTCAGAACATTGACAAACAGTGAGTATTTTCTTTCACAGTTATTGAGAATGTAAATTTGCTAAACCACATTAGAGAGTGTTTTGGCAATATCTAATAAAATCAAATGGGCCTCTACCAATGAGCCAGCAATTCTAGTTCAAGTCTGTATCCCAAGAAACATATCCAAAAAAAAAAAAAAAAAGAAACACATCCATGTATTCACCAAACACATACAAAAACACATAAGGTAGTGCTGTCAATACTGGCAAAATATTGGATAAAATCCAAGGTAGTAGGGAGATAGGTAAATATATGCTTATATAATTAAAATATACTCCACCATATGGGTATCTAAATAAATGGACTAAAACTTTATGCATAAAATATTCATTGTAAAAGACAATACACAGAAGATCTTCTACTGTATACAGATTATATGCTACAATACTATCCATATACATTGGAAGATAATAAAAATATTACCCTGAATATGTTAAATATATAGATATGAATATATTAGTATATCAAATATATGAAAATAATACCATTTTTTATTTATAGATGTACATTATACATGATAAAATTATATATATACATACATATATATGTAAACTCAAAAACTCTGAATTCATGTTAGAAATGCACCTGGGTAGAATAAAAGATAATGAAACTGTGTCTATTAAGATTTTATTTCAAAAACATAACTTGAAATAAACTGATTAAGTAACATTTGCTACATTTGGGTGGAAGGGCATAAGTCTTTGTTATATTATTTTTTAATTTTTGTTCACAATTTAAATGTTTCATACAAAACCCAAGATAACTAATGAGATGTGAACTATGCTACAAATATTAAGCAAATCCTGAATTCATGTACTTATAGAACTAACGTTTGGCAATCCTGAGTTCTGTGGTTACAGAAAAGTAATGCAAATGTCATAATTTTTACAATGTAAACATAATAATTAATTTTAAAAATGAAAAGTAATGCTCAGGGAAATGGAGAGAATATCTGTATGGCATTTCTCTTCTTTTCATAGTAGAAATTAGAGATTCAACTAATTGAAGCAGATGGTTATAAAGTACTCAGATTCCTTGAGTTTTTCAGATTTGATTTTATAATTACAAAGAATAATTTAGGAACTAATATTTCCTGCTAAAAATAAATATTTGTCAAATTTCAGCAATATCTTTAGTTGTACTTTTTTCATTTTTCTTCAAAGTCAAGAAAAAATTAGTGTAAAACGTAATTTTTTTAGTAAAAATAAATTTGACCATATGATCCCATTGTTTCCTAGATTACTTGTTTATATTCATAAATATGCAGAGCCAGACACCTAAAATTATTTTCTCCAAATGGAAATATTGATTATTTTAGAGGGAAGGGGAGGAATTTTAGTGATTGTTAGTATTTTCACCTGCATTTTTATGGTAAGTACAAGACACACTTATCAAAAAGAATACAACTATTCTTTTAAGACTCATGTGGCAATGACAATGAAGCACCACATGCCAGAAAAGGACAGTGTGACAAGGAATTTTAAAGAAAGGAACACCAATTAAATTAGAAAAGTTCAAGAACAATTCAAGAGGAGAAGACTTTTACCAGGCCTGGAAGAGTAAAGTGTCACAAGGAACGGATGCTGAATGTGTGTTAGGAGTGGGAGAAACTAACCTGAAATTGACTGATACACCGACAGTAAAATAACTGTATTCAAAAATACAGGAGTATTTAAATACTAAAATATTTAAATGTTAAATATTTAAATATTAAATATTAAAATACTGTGTAGGAAATACAGTATATTAATGATACAATTTGGAGAAGGGAAAGGCTACCCACTCCAGTATTCTTGCCTGGAGAACCCCCATGGACAGAGGAGATTGGTGGACTTCAGTCCATGGGGTTGCAAAGAGTTGGACGTGACTGAGAGACTAAGCACAGAGGGAGGTGGCCATTAATACTGATATGTGTAAAGTCCTGGAAAAGGATAGAAAAATAGGATTGTTCAGAGTCAGGGAGATCACAGAAGGATTCATAGAGGACAGATTCTCAAATATAAAATCATGAATTTTCCAGGAAGATGAGGGTTAGTATTCTGTGATGGGAAAAATCATGCAAAAGGACAGAGACAACTTGTTGTGATTAAAACACAAATGAGAAGAAATGGAGAAGAGTGAGGCTGCAAAGGCAGGCAACGATAATGTTCCTGCCTTCAGTGATTTCCAAAAGAGCTTACTACTTCTAGCAGAAAATCACTAACAGACTTTTTAGAGTAGGGTGGAAATGGGAAATAGCATGATCAAATTTGTCTTTTAAAAAGATGCTGAGAAGGAAATGAATAAAAGGAAAGCAGAAAAGATGGATTTAAACACGCTGGGAGGAAGTCATTCAGGTGTATGAACTCTTGATCCAAAAGTTCAGTGAAGAAGGAAGATTCTGAAAAATAATAATGAGGTAGACTGAATCTATAGGTGGCAAATGATTTCCTGGGGGAAAGGGGGACAGGCTGGGTTAAGGATGACTGAGTGACCTGGTGGATGGTGATGCTCTTCAACAAATGAATAATGTTGGTGGGATGGTTTGGGGGTTGAGTTAATGAGCTCAGGGTTGAACAAGTTGACTTGAGGTGCCTGGCCTGGACCAGGGCCACAAATGTCACATCTTCTGCATCCGGTGGTAATTGCAGCCTTCAGAATGAATAAGATTGGCTGGGGAGGTCAGGAGAATGAGCAGAGCAGTGAGCTGAATGTGTAAGCCTGGAAATACACCCAGTCAGGCACCCCCTTTCCTGTCCTGTACACAAGTGGCTGATTATTTTTAGGCAGCCTGTCAGATTTCATTTATCCAGCTTGTTGGTTTCAGCACTTTGCTCCATCTTGTTGATATCATTTAGCATCTTGATTCTATCAGTCAACATATTAACCATCCTAAGATGTTTCCACTGAAGACAGTTTCTGCCTAACATCACTGGTTTCCCAACTTCCTAGTAAAATAACCATAGAAAAGGATAAAATGTCACAATCACTCAAAAATTTCAATTCTGTAAAACAGAAAATGCACTCTTCCTTTGCAAACATTTTTGGAACGGTACAGAAAGCCTGAGAGAAAAAAAAAGATTTTTCATAGAAAACTAAGCAGTGAAAAGTCAACAGGGTGACTGTAAAGGAAAAAGGTTTATAAAATAAAGAACTGCAGATGAAAAACTGTAATTGCGCAAATGAAATCCATGGCGACAGCAGAGAACACAGAATAAATTGTATGAAGGACACAGTTCAAGAGGTGGCTCTGAATCCAGAGGAAAAGAATACAGGAGTTACTACGATACAAGTAAATAAGTATGGTAGAAATAGTAGCCAAAGTTGCACCTTAAAAGAAATTTTTTTTCATATGTACATTTGCTTTATTAAAATTGTGGCACTTAATATAATAGCAGAAATCATCACATGGCTCACATCCAGAAGCAATACAACAGTGGAGGCACAAACATTCCTTATTACCAGTACAAGTAAAAAAGTGGTAATATGTCCCATAAGCCCCCTTTTTTTAAAATTTTTTTTCCCACTTATTTTTATTAGTTGGAGGCTAATTACTGTACATCATTGCCAACAAAACAACAAAATATAAGAACAGGAAAGTTGAAAGGGTTCATCCCATTCAAAGGAAAACCAATGAAAATAAATCTACACTACTTGTGCACATACTAACATAAATCTGTCAAAACCCTAAAATTCCAGCTTAAAAAATGGAGAGCAGGACAAATCCAAAGGAAGAAAATTAAAGCTGCATCTCGGGTGCAGTCTATATGCTAGTGAATACAATCTTGGATCCACTGAGTTATCCTTCACATCTTAAGAACCAGAAATGAAGCAGTTTTGAAAAGAAAATGCCTGTAGTCTGTTGTTGAAACTCTTATCAAAAACGTACTTCAACCAATCAAGAGTTAAATTAACAATAAAATCCCAAATATGGAAAAAACTGAATATAAAAAGTATTTTCAAAAATATCATCAGCAGGAACAACTCTACTTTTCAAAATTATCTTAAAGAGAAAGATTTTAATAAACTAAACCTCTTTGAATCTGCCATGAATTAAATCTGCAATAAAATAAATATACATTAACATGCACAGTCTTGTATTTTTGTACTTTGATTTGTGTATTTGTCTTTAATGAATATATATTTTTAATAAACTTCATAATAAAACATAGCAATGTCCTTGAACTTTTATTTCATCTGGGAAATTGATTAGTATGACTTAATATAAGTCTTTGATGATTATTGAATGCAGTGGTTCCAAGGTCAGAACTTTATGCCTCTCAACCAGACAACCATCTGCCAAGTCAAATCAAATATTTTATTAACGGTTTGGGACATTTTTAAACCAAACTAAAATCTATCTAGCTATAAACCACATTTTCATCTTATTCACAAGGTTACTATATAAGCCCACAAAATATATTGCTTAAATTAAGATATAATATACCACTATTCTAATTTGCCAATCCCATGTGCCAAACACAAACAAACACAAATTGAAAGAGGCTAACTTAACCCAATATGATTTGTTTTGGGGGAGTCGGTACCACCTTCTAGGAATCATGTTTTCCTTTCTAAGAATCCAAGGGTCTCTTTTTAAATGAACCATTTATAAATTTTGCCATAGTTGCACATTTAATTCACTAACCTATCTAATAAAAAGTCCAACTGTTTTTCAAAAGGTTAGATATTTAACCATCATCAAGAATCTGATACTATTTTCATTTTTAAATATTATAAGCAGTACACTTGCATATATATCTGCAGATTTCCAGTGTCTTGGGATAGTTATTCAATTCAGTCTGGAAGGAAGATTTAAAAGGCATCAAGGGAAAGATGATTGCTTGATTGAGGACCAACTGAATGCCAACACTACGCTGGATCTTATAAAGTTCAATTTAATTAACTGACATAACACATCACTGAACTGGTAGGTTTGTGTCTGTTTTGGAGAAGAGAAAGCTAAGACTCTGATCTATGAAGTGACCATCTAAAATCACACGGACAGCAAGCTACTATGCTAGTACAGTGCTAAAATCCCATGATTTCCATATTGCAGCAGTGATTCTGCTTTATTTTATCATCCATTCAGACCACCCAATATTCCTGAAGCACTGGCATTCTCTTTCTTTGTGATAGTTTCAAAATCAAAACTAGAGTTTAGAAATGAATTCTGCCTAAACTCCACCTTTGTTTTCTTCAGCACTTTTCCCTAGTTGAAGCTAATTCTGCAACTTGGTCCTACCTGCAAATGTTTTCAAGTGACAAGCCTAACTTAGTACCCTGTGTACTATCTCTCAACTTCTGTACTTGTCTTTGAGCCACCTGACCCCATGAGAGATGCCCTGAGCATTGGTTTGCTGTCCTTTCCTCACTGGGATCACTTGTGATGAGACAACTATCATTTTAATATTTAAATCATTTATTATTTAAAGACTTCTGAGATTTCTTATAATCCGAGATAACTGCCAAGTTATGCCTAGCCCTTTTTCTATTTTGTGTCTATTATAATAAATTTCAGTAAGACAATTTCTCTTTCCCCCAAACTTCTCATGACTTGCATTATAAACACATTATTTTCTTTCTATAATAATTAAAATGTGAACAGAACTATATGGCCCCAAATATACCATAATAAGATACTCACTTTCTAAGGAGATGTTGTATCTTTTAGTAGTTATGATTTATATTGAAATGCCCTGGTTACTTTCTAAAACACTTGACCTGGGCTTGTTGGAAGAAGTCCAGGTACACAGAGAAGTGAAAACCAATTCAAGGGGTATTTTTCCATCTTTGCTGTGTCACCTTTAATTTTACTGTCATATAAAATTGGACAATTTTAGCAATAATAGTGCCTTCTTTAAAAAAGTTGCATCATATAATTAAGAAGCATTAACTTCTATTAGGGAATTTAGCTAAGTCTTTTTTTAAGTTTATTAAAACAAAATGAATGACCTTCCATAATCTTAAAACAGAGTTATGGACTTTTCAGGCAATAAGAAACTACTGTCAACAACTCTCCTTGGATATTACTGCATTGTGTGATGTTTATCACAGATGTTTTTAAGACCTTATGAGAGTTTTTATATAAACTTACTAAAAGGTTTTGGGTTTACAAAGCAACACTAGCTAGTTATAACAAGACACTCACTTTTTAGGGAGATGCTATATTTTTTAGTAGTTATGATTTGTATATTTAAGAATGAATATGTTGCTAAATAAACAGAAATTAAAACCTAAACACAACCATTAATGGCAGTTAAAAAAAAAAAAGAAACCCAGGTGTTCTTGTGTTACTGAATACCAAGAACCAATATTATGGATTGGCCGGAAGATGGATGGTTTCACAGTCAGTGAACACTAAGAGCAATCACCAGGTCAGTGAAACTATCTCATTTCCACTGCTGAGGATCCTGGAATCAGGGTCCTGTTGTACACTGGGTGATCTCACTTCAATTTTGTCACTGTATCCCTCTCGTTCTTGGTAGTGCTTGATAGAGCCTGGCTGGTACCCAAATGTCCCACGTGACATTATAAAAGCCCATTGAGGAGCTTATTACCAGCAACAGATATTTTTCTCCCTGGTTTTGCCAGCAGCCTTGTTTTTACTACTTTCTCTCTACATCCAGCCATTTCTTTCTCCAGCTCCCAAATGCTCATCTTCATTATTATTTTCCTACTAATTCTAGGTCACCTGAGTCTGTTAAGTTCCCTTATCCATTCATTCAAGCATTTGTCCAACTCTACTAAGTTCTAGCTAAATGCCAAGTCCTTTACTTATGATGGAGAATCCTAATATGAATGTTTCTACTCTCAAAGAGTTCATGGTCTAATGAAGGAGATATAAATGAAAAGTAATAATGCAATTTAATAAGTCTGATGATAGAAACACAAAAGGAACAAAAAACATCAACAGTTAAAATTCTGTTTAAGAAGTTCTATAAGGAAGCTGCCATCAAAAAAAGTAAGGGAAGGAAAACCATACAAGATTTTTTAAAACCTGCATCTTAAAGAAAATCAACTCTTACACTAGGTAAGTCCTGGAAGTATATACATTGACATACCCACCAAGGTTTAGCAATTTGAGACAAAATGGAACATATATATAGTTAAAAAGTTGAATCTGGAGGGGTGGCTAAGGTCAAGTGAAGACGTGGTGTTAAGAAGCTGAACTGTTAACTTGAAATGTATGCAGAACCATTGGAAATTTAAAAGTGAGGGACTGACTTGATCAGAATTTATTTTACAAAGATGTTTCTGCTGGCAACACAGACAAAGGCTTGAAAGAGTTGTGCAAGAAAGAAAAAGTTAGAAGGCTGCTGTATTAAACTAAGTGATCATCAAGACCTGGATATGGCAGAAAGAATACAGAAATAACACCCATTTGAGAAATTTGGGAGGTAGAAGGGAAATAATCTATTGAGAGTTGTCTGGAGAGTATGGAACAGGTAGGTATTTAGAAGGATCTCAGTTTCTGCTTAGTTAAAAATAATATTCAGGGCACCTCTCTGATGATCCACTGAGCTGCCAATGCAGGGGGCGTGGGTTCGAAACCTGGCTGGGGAACCAAGATCCCACATGCTGTGAAGTGCAGCCAAGAAATAAATAAATAAAATTAAAAGTAAAATTCAAAGAGAAAGAGGATAGGATGAACAGAGAACAGGAAATTTTTAGTACAGTGAAGCTATTTGTATGCTACCATGATACTGGATACATCTCATTATACATTTATCAAAATCTACCTATTACACAATACAGGAATGAACCCTAGGTAGACTATGACCTTCAGTTAATAACAATGTATCACTGTCAGCTCAGCAAATGTACCACATTAATGCAAAATAACAATAACAGTTCTGAAAGAGATGGGAATATCAGACCACTTGACCTGCCTCCTGAGAAATCTGTATGCAGGTCAGAAAGCAACAGTTAGAACAACTGGGCATGGAACAACAGACTGGTTCCAAATAGGAAAAGGAGTATGTCAAGGCTGTATATTGTCACCCTGCTTTTTTAACTTATATGCAGAGTACATCATGAGAAATGCTGGGCTGGATGAAGCACAAGCTGGAATCAAGATTGCTGGGAGAAATATCAATAACCTCAGATATGCAGATGACACCATCGTTATGGCAGAAAGTGAAGAATTACCTCTTGATGAAAGTGAAAGAGGAGAGTGAAAAAGTTGACTTAAAGCTCAACATTCAGAAAACTAAGATCACGGCATCTGGTCCCATCACTTCATGGCAAATAGATGGGGAAACAGTGGAAACAGTGGCAGACTTTATTTTTTTTGAGCTCCAAAATCACTGCAGATTGTGACTGCAACCATGAAATTAAAAGACGCTTACTCCTTGGAAGGAAAGTTATGACCAACCTAGACAACATATTAAAAAGCAGAGACATTACTTTGCCAACAAAGATCTATCTAGTCAAGGCTATGGTTTTTCCAGTAGTCATGTATGGATGTGACAGTTGGACTATAAAGAAAACTGAGCACTGAAGAATTGATGCTTTTGAACTGTGGTGTTGGAGAAGACTCTTGAGAGTCCCTTGGACTGCAAGGAGATCCAACCAGTTCATCCTAAAGGAAACCAGTCCTGAATATCTGAATATTTATTGGAAGGACTGATATTGAAGCTGAAACTCCAATACTTTGGCCACCTGATGCAAAGAGCTGACTCATTGGAAAAGACCCTGATACTGGGAAAGATTGAGGGCAGGAGGAGAAGGACGACAGAGGATGAGATGGTTGGATGGCATCACTGACTCAATGGGCATGAGTTTGAGTAAACTCCGGGAGTTGGTGATGGACAGGGAGGCCTGGAGTGCTGCAGTCGATGGGGTCACAAAGAGTCAGACATGACTGAGTGACTAACTGAACTGAACTGAGTAATAATAAGGGAAATTGGGGGAGATGGTATTTGGAAACTCTCTATACTTTCCACTCAATTTTCCTGGAAACTTAAAACCATTCAAGAAAATAGTTTACTTTTTAAAAATAGAAGGTGTGAGAAACTGCAATTTGAGTCCCTGGGGCATGCCACTTTAGGTTAGCCATAGAGAAGGACCATCTTCTTGAAAAGTCTACACAATAAGCCTGAGGAAGCCCTGTCTCTACATTTATTTAGGATCCCAACACCTGCTTCAGAGAACTGGGTTCCAAGCCTTTCATGTTTCTTTTACCACATGATGCTTTAGTTCTAGATGTGACAGGAAAGAAGCAAACATGTACCCTATTACAGGAGTGGCACAATTCATTTCTTTCTCATGAAACCAGCTTTCCTGAATTATATCAAGTTTGCTAATACATTGCGCACTCATAAGCCTGAGTCTGAATACAAATTCTACAGCCAGTTTGTGCCTGTGGATGATTTATCACAGCCATAAAAATCTGGAGCTTTTCAATTCATGAATCTCATGGCTCCAATGTGAAGCAGTACACAAACTGCAAGCTGCATTTCATGCGATTCTAATGGATCCATGAATACAGGAACAATAGAGGAATAAAAAGGACAATGAGAAAAAATCAAAAGATATAGAAAATCTCCAATGTGACCTTTAGTAAAAAGGTATTCTATTAACATTTTGCCCCGCAGGAGACAGATTTGTATATCTAACATAAGCCTTTGCCCTCAAGATAAAAATAAATAAAGAAAAACAAACAGAAAACAAAGCCGACTCCTTTGCATACAGATCTATACATGGAGTGTGACCCAAAGAGCAGGGAGCATGGAACATATTACATCAGAGTTTAGGAGTGACATTCCTCATCCCCAGCTACTGCAGACACATTTCTAGGGATGTGCAGTTCATCAACTCCCAAGGGCGTTCATTCAACTTCAGATAGGTCTGACACCAGGAAGGGACATTTTGTTGCTGAGCTAAACTCTATATCTTGACTCATCCTATTCAAAGTTCCCTATTCTCTATATATTAACAAAAAGAACAAATTTTCCTTAAAATATTAATTCAATCATTTACCATATATTAGACATGCATAGTTGTATCCTTGCTCTCCCCTCAAATTCACTTGTTGAATCCCTCATCTCTGATGTGATGATATTTGGAAGTGGATCTGTAGCTTAGATGGTAAAGAATCTGCCTGCAACACAGAAGACCCAGGTTCAGTCCCTGGGTTGGGAGGATCCCCTGGAGAAGGAGATGGTAATCCACTCCAGTGTTCTTGCCTGGAGAATCCCATGGACAGAGGAGCCTGGCAGGCTACAGTCCGTGAGGTCGCAAAGAGTCAGACATGACTGAGTGACTAACACTACACTACACTACTACAAGGTCACAAGAATGGAGCCCCCTTGATGGGATTAGTGACCATATAAAAAGAAGAAAAGAGACCCGTGGTCCCTCTCTCCCTCCACCAAGCAGAGAGAAGGCCATCTGCAAGCCTTGGAAGAAGACTCTCACCAAGAACCAAACCTGCTGGCACTGAGATCTTGGACTTCCTGGCCCCTAGAGCTATGAGAAAAAAGTTCCTATTGTTCAGGTCACCCAGTCTATGATATTTTGTTACAGCAGCTGACCTGTGCCAGACACTATGCCAAGGGTTGGTTATACAATGGGGGAACAAACAAACTCAGTACCCAGATCCAAGGAATTTATGATCTATTATGTTTGTTATGCATCATAACAAACAGTAAACACAAACTCATCCATACACAGTGTGACAATACTAAGAAAGAAAAGTACTGAAGTATATGAAAGAGAAAAATAGAAAAGGGTGATGTAATTTGAGGAGTATCCAGGAAGGGCCACTATGAGGAGGTGACAGCTGAGTAGAGACTTGAAAAATGAGTCAGTGTTGGCTAGGTCAAAAGCACAGAAGAGCATTCCAAAAATAACTAGCTTAGTGAAGGCCATGGAGCAGAAAACTAACTGCAGTCTTCGAGGAGCACTGTGAAGCCAGGAAAGCAAGAGTGCTGAGAAATAAGATTAAATGCACTTAGACAGAGGACAAGCAGAATGCCCCTACAGCTTAAAGTCAGAAATCAAGTAGTGCCAGTCTTCCAACTTTGTTCTTTTTCAAAATTCTGTTCCTCATTCATCTTTTCCAGTTCTATTTTTTGAAGTCTGCTGGGGTTTTAAGGGATATTGTATTGAGCCTGTAGCTCAATTAGGAAGATTTGCCGTCTCAACAATATTGAGAACTCAAATCCATGAATATTGGATATCTCTCCACTTATTTAGATTTTTAATTTTTCTTGATGACATTTTCCACTAAATTTTCTGCTAAGAGTTTACTCAAAAACATATTCCTATGAACTTTATACCTTTGGGGATACTGTAATTTTTTAAAAAATGTGTCTTCCAATTGTTGGTTTACTACTATGTGAAAACATAATTGGTTTTTATATAGGGATTTTGTTTCTGGCAACTTATGAAGATTTATTTATTAGACAATTTTATTAGAAGATTGTTAGGATTTTTCACAAAGATGATCATGTCACCAGAAAATAGACAGTGGAATTTCTCAAGTCTGTGAAAGTTAAAGTGTCAGTGGGCCAGTCATGCCCAACTCTTTGTAACTCCATGGATTGTGGCCCACCGGGTTCCTCTGTCCATGGGATTCTCCAGACAGCAATTCTAGAGTGGGTTGCATTCCTTTCTCCAGGGGATCTTTCCAACCCAGGGATCGAACCTGGGTCTCCTGCACTGCAGGTAGATTCTTTACTGTCTGAGCCACCAGGGAAAACCCTTCTCAAGTCTATACAACTTCATTTCTTTTACTGCTTGTTGGTCACACAAGGGCCTGAAATATTAGGTTAGGGAAAAAGCATCATTAAATCTGTTGTTAGTAGTCAGTTCTCTGTTTGTATCTGTTATCAGGGTATGGAAATTTCTTTTTATATATTTATTCATTAATCACGAATGGGAATTTAATTTTGTCAGATTCTTTTCTGTATCATTTGAGGTGATCACATACTTGACTTTTGTCCTTGATTTTTTTTTTTTAACATAGTGAATCATGTTCATTGGTTCTCAAATACTGAAACAAGTTATATTCCAAGGATAAGACTGCAGTGGAGTATGATGTATTATCCTGTTTATATATTTCTAGATTCAATGTGCTACCATTTTGTTGAGGATGTTCACATCTAAGTTCATAGGGGATACTGGGCAGTGACTTTCTTTTCTTGTTATATCTTTTTTGGCTTTTGGTATCAGATTATGTCAGCTTTGTTAAATGAATTAAAAAACATTTTATCCTCTATCTTCTGAAAGAGTTTACAATTAGTGTTATTTAATTGAGTGTTGGCTAGAACTCACCAGCAATGCCATCTGGGCCTAGAATTTAATTTGTAGCGAGGCTTACAAATCTAATATCTTTAATAGATGTATCAATATTCATATTTTCTCTTTTTAAATCAGTTTTTATAAACTGTTTTTAAACAAATGTATCCATTTCATTAAGCTGTTAAATTTATTGGGACAAAGGTGTTCATAATATCATCTTATTATTCACTTAAAGTTTAAAAGATCTATGGTGAAATCCCCACTTTCAATCCTGATATTAACACTTTCAGTTTTCTCTAATTTTTCTTGAATTGAGGTTTATTAACTTTATTAAACTTATCAAACAACCAAATCAAATTAAGACTTTGCTAATTTTCTATTTTGTTAAACATACTCTATGTCTTTTTTTAACGTTGCTTTGAGTTTAGCCTATTCTTATTTTTTTAATCTTTTTTGAGAGGGAAACTAAGAATCTCAAATTTAAGCATTTTCTGCTCCTTATTAGGCATTTAAGGCTATAAACTTTCCTTTAAGCATTGTTTTACCTGCATTCCTCACATTTTGATATGTTTTATTTTCATTATCATTTACTTAGAAGTATGTTTTTACATTTCTTTTATGATTTTTTTCTTTGACCATAGGTTTAGAATTATGCTATTTAAATTTCATTGGGAATTTTCTAGTTTTTTTTTTAATTGATTTCTATTTTAACTTAATTATAGTGCTAGAACATACTTGGTCAGATTTTGAAATTGACTGTGACTGAGATTTAACTCTATGGCCCAATGCATGCTGCACCTTGGTGAATGCATACGTGAAAAAGATGTGTATTCTGCAACTGTTGGGTGGTGTTCTATAAATGTCAATTATGTCACATGGGTTGACAGCATTATTTAGATCTTCCATAACCTTATTAGGGTTTCCCTGGTAGCTCAGACGGTAAAAAATCTGCCTGCAATGGGGGAGACCTAGATTTGCTCCCTGGGTTGGGAAGATCCTCTGGAGGAGGGCATGGCAACATGCTCCAGCTGCGGTATTCTTGCCTGGAGGATCCCCATGGACATAGGAGCCTGGCAAGTTCCAGTCCACAGGGTGGCAACTGACTGACATGACAATGACGGACACGACGGACTGAATAAGCAGAGCACAGACTTATTAGGTGTTTTTTGTTTATTTGTTATGTCAATTTCTAAGAGAATGAAATTAAAATTTGGACTATATTAGATGTTTCTATTTCTCCTATTAATTTTTTCATTTTTAAAAATCATTTTGAAGAATAATAGAGCTTTGGATCTGATACAATAATTCATAAATATAAAACAAATAACTACAAAAGTTAGGAGGCATTGGAACAGCATTTCCTCAGAAAAAGCTACTAACTCTGTATCATTCTGATGTGGACATCTACAGTCATCTGGGGCGAAATGTGAAGACAGGCCAGTGATCCTGCAAAGGGGTGAAAGACTTATCAAATTTTATATCATAAACTTGGATGTCTGTTACATGGTATAAACATATTTGTTCTTTTATCACTGGGTAATCCTCTGTAATACTGCATGGCATAAAGTCTACTTTGTCTAATAATGAGATGGCCTCTTATACTTACAATTTGCAAGGTCTATCTTTTCCTTCTTTTTCAATCTACCTGTTCAGTTCAGTTCAGTTCAGCCGATCAGTTGTGTCTGACTCTTTGTGACTTCATGAACCACAGCACGCTAGGCCTCTCTGTCCATCACCAACTCCCAGAGTTCACCCAAACTCATGTCCACTGAGTCAGTGATGCCATACAACCATCTCATCCTCTGTCGTCCCCTTCTCCTCCTGCCTTCAATCTTTCCCAGCATCAGGGTCTTTTCAAATGAGTCACCTCTTCACATCAGGTGGCCAAAGTATTGGAGTTTCAGCTTCAACATCAGTCCCTCCAATGAACACCCAGGACTGATCTCCTTTAGGATGGACTGGGTGGATCTCCTCGCAGTCCAAGAGACTCTCAAGAGTCTTCTCTAGCACCAGAGTTTAAAAGCATCAATTCTTCAGCGCTTACCTTTCTTTATAGTCCAATGCTCACATCCATACATGACTACTGGAAAAACTATAGCCTTGACTAGATGGACATTTCTTGATAAAATAATGTCTCTGATTTTTTTTTTTTCTCTCTGCTTTTTAATATGTTGTCTAGGTTGGTCATAACTTTCCTTCCAAGGAGTAAGTGTCTTTTAATTTCATGGCTGCAACCACCATCTGCAGTGATTCTGGAGCCCAAAAAAATAAAGTCTGCCACTGTTTCCACTGTTTCCCCATCTATTTCCCATGAAGTGATAGGACCAGATGCCATGATCTAAGTTTTCTGAATGTTGAGCTTTAAGCCAACTTTTTCACTCTCCTCTTTCACTTTCATCAAGAGGCTCTTTAGTTCTTCACTTTCTTCCATAAGGGTGGTGTCATCCGCACATGTGAGGTGACTGATATTTCTCCTGGCAATCTTGATTCCAGCTTGTGCTTCAGCCAGCCCAGCATTTCTCATGATGTACTCTGCATGTAAGTTAAATAAGCAGGGTGACAATATGCAGCCTTGACTCCTTTTCCTATTTGGAACCAGTCTGTTGTTCCCTGTCCAGTTCTAACTGTGGCTTCCTGACCTGCATACAGGTTTCTCAATAGGCAGGTCAGGTGGTCTGGTATTCCCGTCTCCTTCAGAATTATCCACAGTTTATTGTGATCCACACAGTCAAAGGCTTTGACATAGTCAATAACGCAGAAATAGATGTTTTTCTGGAACTCTCTTGCTTTTTCAATGATCCAGTGAATGTTGGCAATTTGATCTCTGGTTCCTCTGCCTTTTCTAAAACCAGCTTGAACATCTGGAAATTCACAGTTCATGTATTGCTGAAGCCTGGCTTGGAGAATTTTGAGCATTACTTTACTAGCGTGTGAGATGAGTGCAATTGTGTAGTAGTTTGAGCATTCTTTGGCATTGCCTTTTTGGGGACTGGAATGAAAACTGACCTTTTCCAGTCCTGTGTCCCATTGCCAATTTTCCCAAATTTGCTGACATATTGAGTGCAACACTTTCACAGCATCATCATTTAGGATTTGAAATAGCTCAACTGGAATTACATCACCTCCACTAGTTTGGTTCATAGTGATACTTCCTAAGGTCCACTTGACTTCACATTCCAGGATGTCTGGCTCTAGCTGAGTGATCACACCATCGTGATTATCTGGGTCATGAAGATCTTTTTTGTATAGTTCTTCTGTATATTCTTGCCACCTCTTCTTAATATCTTCTGCTTCTGTTAGGTCCATAGCATTTCTGTCCTTTATTGAGCCCATCTTTGCATGAAATGTTCCCTGGGTATCTCTAGTTTTCTTGAAGAGATCTCCAGTCTTTCCTATTCTATTGTTTTCCTCTATTTCTTTGCATTGACTGCTGAGGAAGGCTTTATCATCTCTCCTTGCTATTCTTTGCATTCAAATGGGTATATCTTTCCTTTTCTCCTTTGCTTTTTGCTTCTCTTCTTTTCATAGCTATTTGTAAGGCCTCCTCAAACAGCCATTTTACTTTTTTGCATTTCTTTTTCTTGGGGATGGTCTTGATCCCTGTCTCCTGTACAATGTTATGAACCTCCATCCATAGTTCATCAGGCACTCTGTCTATCAGACCGAGTCCCTTAATTCTATTTCTCACTTCCACTGTATATTCATAAGGGATTTGATTTAGGTCATACTTGAATGGTCTAGTGGTTTTCCCCACTTTCTTCAATTTAAGTCAGAATTTGGCAATCTACCTGTGTTTATGTTTAAAATGCTGTAAACAGCATATTTTTCCAGTTTTATAGCTGTTAATGATAGGAGGTCTAGTCATATACCTGTTACTTATCATGGCATGTGGAGTAAGTCTCATAGTCTTTTTCTTGAGTACCATTAATATGCACCACCTTTCTTTTCCAGTTTGTGGTACCCTGAAGGCAGGAACTGATGGATAGCTCTATTAAAATGCATTTGTTAGTTGCAGCCAATCGCTTCAGGCTATTAGGATTTCATAGATCACCTTTTTCTAATTGTCGACAGTGCTATCCAAACTTTAATGTGAATAAAAATCACTTGGAGACCTACTTAGATACAAATTCTGGTTTGTGAGATCTGAGATAAGGACTGAGAGTCTTATGCCAGCAATGTTGGTCTGAGTACCACACTACGAATAGCATGGATGTGTAGGTCTTGCTAGCTCACAAAGAGTCAACCAGGTCTTCTATGTCACAGGATACTAACTTGTATGATTTGACGGTGAAAAGTGAATATGTGAAAGTGTGAAGCTAGCAATATGTAATAAAGTAGAGGATAGTGGAACCAGAGGCAACCTGAAGGGTGTTACCATCACCAAAAGTCATTCAAACTTAAATATTCAGCATACTAAGCTGCCAAAGCTCCCCACAAACCTGCAAAGTAAACTCAGGTCGCATCCAACTGTTTATGATTCCTGTTCAATTTCTTACTCCATACATTAATTTAAAAAGTGGAAACTTCACATCCAAATTTACAAAATGGAAAATGACAAAACTTTCAGAAAAACAAACAAAATATCCAAGATTATCTTCAGGTCTAGGACCTGGAAGAGTTAGACTTAACACCAAAAGCATGATTCAGAAAAGAATAAATTTATAAATTGAACCTCATAAAAATTAAAAACTTTTCTTTGTGAAAGATTTTGTTAAGAAGTTGAAAAACAACTTCAGAGAAGGGGAAAATATTTGCAAACCATACATGTGGTAAGGAACCAGTATCTAAAATATATAAAGAACTTTCAAAACTCAATATTAATAAACAATCCAGTGAGAAAATGGGCAAAATACATAAAGATATATTTCATCAAAGAAAATACAGCAATAAGCACATGAAAAGGTATTCACTATAATTAGTCATTAGGGAAGCTAAAAGCCACAGTGATTTCACCATGACTATCAGAAGGTAAAGTAAAAAACTACTGATACACTAAATACTGGCAAAGATGCAAAGAACTTGGATCATTCCTACATCCGTAGTAGTAATTTATTTATTTATTTATTTTTTAAAGTCACTAGCTATTCATATTTTATTTTTTTTTCCATTTATTTTTATTAGTTGGAGGCTAATTACTTTACATCATTACAGTAGTTTTTGTCATACATTGAAATGAATTAGCCATGGATTTACATGTATTCCCCATCCCAGTCCCCGCTCCCACCTCCCTCTCCACCCGATCCCTCTGGGTCTTCCCAGTGCACCAGGCCCGCACTTGTCTCATGCACCCACCCTGGGCTGGTGATCTGTTTCACCCTAGATAAAGGCGAGGGTGGGATGTTTCATAGTAGTAATTTAAAGTGATAGGTACTCTAGAAAGCAGTTTGATCATTTTTTTATTAAAAAAAAAACTCAAGAAGCTATTACCACAAGATACAGCAATTGCATTCTTGGATATGTATTACCTATTAACGAAAATGCATGTTCACACAAAAACCTTCACATAAACATACACAGTGGCCTTATTCATAATTGCCCCAAAGTGGAAAAAAACCTAGATATCCTTCAATGGGGGGATTGTTAAATAAATTGTGTTACATTGGATTCTACCGAACAACAAAAAGCAATGAACTATTAATACACAAAACAATTCAAAAGAATCTCCAGAGAATTATACTGAAAGAAAAAGCTAATCCTAAAAGTGGTGATTCTATTTATATACTACATATTTGAAATGACAAATTTCAGAGATATAGAGTACATTAGTGTCTGCTAGGTGTTAAGACTGGGACAAGAGGCAAAGAAGTGGGAAGGAGGTGGTGTGGTTATAAAAGAACACCACAAGGAATTCTTATAGAAACAAAATTATTTTACTTAGTATCTTTACTGTGGTGGTGGATACACAAATCTACATATACAATAAGACTGTATAAACTCAAATGCATACACAGACACATACACACACACAGAAATGAGTGCAAGTATGAGAGGAGAAATTTGAATAGAATCAGTCAATTATATCAATGTTCATATCCTGGTTTTGCAAAATGCTACCATTAGGTGAAACTGGCTAAAAGATATTCTGAGATCTCTCTGCATTATTACTTATAATTGCAAGTGAATCTATAACTATCTCAATAAAAATGTCAAATAAAATTAAAACTAGACCATATCATTCTGAATTTTTAATCCTAATCAAGGAATCTCTCCTCTTTCAAATAGGCAGTTGGGAGCTACAGAAACTGGTTGAGTATGGATGACTTGACTAGGATCGTGGATCAAAAGAATTGATATAATGATAGTTAAGTATGATGAATTAAAGGAGAAATTACCAAAGGCAGAGACACAGAAAAGCATAATCAGGGATCAAAAAAGAGGTGATATTGAGGTTGATATTGCACCCAAAGAAGTGTGGACTAAATCTGTGCCACTGGTCAGTTCAGAAACCACAGAGACAACAGACGTTCACTTTACCCAAGTTCTTTTGTAATTCACACAGTATGTGAGAATCTGATTATAAAGCAAAGGCATTTCTGAGTTATTTCACTGTGTTGAACTAATTCTTTTATGCCCTATTTTTAACATTTTGGTTAAAATGAAAAGTTTTAGTTCTTGGTTTCAATAATTTTACAATTTTATAACTGTAAGTGAAATACATTTTCTAATCACTACAATAATTGGCATGCTTTAAAAAATATTTTTTTAGATGTTTGAAGACTGGAGAATTGGAGAAATATATTAGATTTGTGGTTTTAATTAAATGTTTAGAAAATTTTGATTAAATAAGTTTGTAATCAAAATTGAAATGTCTGAGGACATTTGATTTGCTGATTTTTAATTTTTTGACTTATTAGTTACAAGTAGAATTTAAACGTTCAAAGAAATACTAGTCAGTGAATTTATGCATGTATTTAATTGTACATAAAATAAAATACAACAGGAGTGAAGTTCCTCATGCATTAACGATTACTACCATCAAACTGCAGATCCGGAATCTAAGTCCTTCTCTGCCTCCATGACACCAGGCCACCGTGGCCAGGTTTGCATCCTCTCTTTACAGTCTTCTGGAAGGAGTAATGGACCTTACCTTATGGGGTTGTCCATCCTGGACACTGTGAGGAAGGCGGCGAGATTGGCTGTGTAGGAGGAACACACGATAAGAGTGAAGAGCCACCAGCTGCCCATCACAATTCTCATGGCCATGGAGTTCACTGAGGATTCTCCGCCTGTAGGAGACAGGCAAAGGGGATTGGTCCGGGGTTTCTGCTCTCACTCCTATCCCCATAAATTCTCTGCCCTGCAGCCAGGCATTGGGAACCACCCCTGGTCATGAGCTGAGGATCAAGAAAGTGACTGCCAGCTGGTTATGGTGGACTCTGACAGTTCTGGAAATAAAATCCTAGGGCCACCAATCTCAGAAAGGGGTGGAGGACCACAAAATACAGAAAAGTTAGGCTTGGAATTTTTACTGATAGGATGTTTTTGAAAATGCCAACAGTAGAGTTCTGAATATTAAACTCTTCCCCTTAGAAGATTCTCCTACTGTCAAGAATTTCCAGGGTTGCAACCCTAGGTAAGGTCCCTATCCATTTTAAATTCACATGAAACAGTCTCAGGAATTCTGTAAATGTAAAATTATCTTCTACCTAGAGGGTTCTCTAGCTTTCTTTTAAGCCTCAGAAATGAGATGTACCATATCACTTTTATTAATATTCGGCCCTCAATAGATGACTTTTTTCTATGATTTTCAGAAATCATTGTATATGACTTATAGTCCGAAGCTGCCTCTTTGAGGTCAATCATTCCTCCTCGGTGTCTCAGGTGGTAGCAAAAGAAAGCTCCTTGCTGACTATTATTATATAACCTCTCAAGCAGATAATACATAGTTTGCTATGGTGCAGATAAGTCCAGGACTCACATTAGGAACTTTGCAATTTGCGGTTTCCCATCAAAACTCTAACTCCCCAAGTGCTATCTAGATTTCTCTGAGATAGGAGACTGAATCTCAAGAATGGCTGGAGTATTGCTGAGATGACTGCAAAACAATTGTGATTTTTTAGCCCATGTCAACTTCACATTTAAGCAAGATAGCTTCATTTGACAACCACGTCTGCATAACAATCAATCTAATGTGGGAGGGGAGGAAAGTGCAAAGCAGGACTAGAAGTTAATTTTATCTAAAGAGGAAAATCAGGGCTCAAAGTTCTTTTTTTTTTTATCATTTCATTTTACTTTCTATCTGATAATACTTGGAGTACAGCATGATATTAGGACCATCTTAGAAGTTAAATAAAATTGCATTTAAAATGACTTTGGGAACATGAATCTAAGAATGTTGTCATTGGACAAGTCCTTCCAGGACCTTGGGGTTACTCCATCATGGAGGAACCGGGAAGGTACCTTGTTGTACGAAGGCTCCGTAGACAATCCAGATGGCGCTGTGCAAGGTGGCGGAAGCGGATGGCCGGGGCTGGGCTGCACTCTGAGCTCTCACGGCCTGTATCCGGTTCAACACGAATATCAGCACACCAACCACGGGGATGGCTGCCGCAATGCAAGCCCACACGGCAAAGTCAAATGGAGCAAAGAGGGAGAAGATGCTGATTTTCTCCTCGGGCTTCTTGATGAGGATTCCCACCGAGTAGTCCATGTACCGCTTGCTGAAGTCCACAACGCTCTCCCTCTCCGGGGTGATGGTGATGGCGGAGATGGCCAGATCTGCTCTCTGAAAGGCAAACCCATCTGGTCAGAAGGCAGTCCTCCCATTACTGCTGGGTTCTAAATTCGCCCAAGGCCTGTCCACTGCCCTTGGGGTTGTTCAGTTCAGAGGAAAAGGCTTCGAGTGTTGACACCTCATGACTTTGAACACTGTAGGGAAAATCCAGCCCCAGGTTGCCTGCCATTACTACCTTCACCTTACAAATGTCTCCCCCAAACCCTAAAAACTCTTGGAAACCACTTCTGGAGGAGTCTATCACCATTTTCATTTCTGCGTGAATTGTAGGTTTTTTTCATTTTCTTAATGATTCCCTCAGTGAACTATCTCTTTTCTTTTACTGGTATTTCCATCTTACTGCCCACCCTTCTCCCCACCCTGTCTTCTGTCTTCTGGACTTGTCTTCATCCTTCCTAGACTTCAAGACCACAGGGACACTCCCATTATTCTATCAAACTTCTCCAAACTCCATCAGCCCACACAGATATATCTCTTCTCTAAAATACTTTTGAAGTTATATGGAGAGTGTACAACTACCTTGAATCTCATTAGAGTATCAGTCCTAGGTTGCTTTATATGCAGGCTCTATGCCAGAGAGTAGCATATTCCAAGAAAAAAGGGATCATCTTCCTTCTTCCACTTCCCTTAAATCATGGTTTCTCAGACATATGGTTGATTCTTCCTTTAGTAAAGCCATGCAGTGAAGGGGCCCCCAAGGCATCCTCTGCTGTGACCTCAAAAGTACTTTCAAAGATTTTTGCTTTCCAAGATGAGCTTAATTTAAAAATAGACAAAGACCCCATTAAGATGAAACTAGATTGTGAGGTTAAAGCTGCCAAGACTGGTGGAGACTAAGATCCTTACGCCTGAGTTGATGCTGGCATAAGAGCATTAAAATTGTACAGTGATCATCTCTATCTTGGCTCTCTAAGTAGGAGGCACTGTCAGAACTAGGTTTATTTCAGAATGACCAGTTGTGACAGCTTATCCAAACTACATATTCAAACTGGGGAAAACTACATAGAAGAATTTTATCAGGTCCAATACGCAGGCTGGAGGGGCAGATACACTGATTGCCAAACTGAAATCCAACAACATACCTAGAATAAAGAGAAAAAATGTTGGAGGTGACCATGTGAGCTCTCAAACTTGCCACATGTGCATTTCTTGTTCTTGCTTCTCTTCTCAGAAACCCAAGATCCAGGGAGGTTTTTTGTTGTTATTGTTGGTTGGTTGGTTTGTTTTGTTTATGCTTGGAGAATATTTAAGGACTGAGAAGGAAATCTAGGGGATCAGATTGGTTAACAACACAGGATGGAGGGAAACTAATGTATGAAACCAGGTCCAGAGAAGACACAAGGGAGGTGACTGGTGACACCAGTGAGGGGTGTGCTGTAATAGGAGGAAAAACACTCTCCACTCTGAAACTGAGGGTGAGAGCACATGTCTGCAGATGTGATCTTTATAGGAAGTTGAAGTAGAATCTCATGTTCAGATGCCTTCATTTCTTTCCTTAATAGAGGAGCACTTCTTTTTACTAGTTTAAGATAGGAGATTATTAGATTGCTTGAGGAAAAAGATAAAATTTTGCAACAGTTTCTAAGGAATATTGCCAAGGGACCCAGTAAAGGCCATGTTAATGAACTGGGGTTGTCCTGAAGGCCCAGCTGAGGTGGAAGGCCACACATTGTTTATGCATCCATCTGGACAAATTTGTGGTTTTCTCTTTTAACTGCATACAGCAACCTGGATGTCAGAGTCAGAAGGTAGGTAATAGAACCAAGTCAGAGTTTCAAGGTAACAAGAAATCAAGAATAATTTAGGAGAATCACATAAGATGAAGGGAACAGGAGTTTATCTGGACAACCACAGAGGGCACGCCTGGTGGGAAAGGATGCCATACCAGAAAGACACAGAAATCTTAAAGAATGAACCTCAAACACATGTGCCAAGTGAAAAGTGTCAGACACAAAAGACTGGAATGGTATGACTGCTTTATAGTACATATTTGCAAAAGCAAATCTATAGACTTAGAAAGGAGATTAAGGGTTGCCTAGGGCTGGGGTTGGAATGGGATTAATTGTAAATGAGTATGACGAATCTCATTGGGGTGATGGAAGTATTGCAAAATTAAGACATGATAATGGTTGCACAGTTCACTAAATTTCCTAGAAATCATGAATGATACATCTGAAATGGGTACGGATTATATATAAATTATTCCAAAATAAAGTTGTTATAGGTTTGGCTTTTGTTTTCCCTTTCTTTTTTATATTAAGTTGATTTAATGAGCAATTTCTTGTCATTAACAGGATTAGAACGCATGCTACTGGAAAAAAAATGACAGCTTAGGAGAAACTGGAGAGAACACAGGTATCCTGTCTGCCTTTATGGGTTTATAAAGAAAAGGACTTGTGTTTTAAGATAAAATGCCAGAGTCAGAAGGATGACAGGTTGTAGTCATGGAGTGGGACAGTGACAGCAACATGTAAGATGCTAACAGGATGCACGGGGACAGGTACTCCAAGGTCACTAGAGATGAATGGTCAAAGCACTGGAAGCCCAGGGTTATCTGTAGGGATGTCAGAAATGTCAAGATTGATGGTGAGGGAGGGCTTGAGCAGATCCACCAATGTAAACGGCTGTCAGTAAATAACCTAGAGGTCACAGGATGGCAGGGGAAAGGATGGGGACACAGTGAATTGGCCTCATGCCATGGGGACCTAGGTTCCACAGGAAAGAGGAAGAATAAAGATTTGAAATTAATCTGAGGCACTGGGGAATGCAATTTTACTTATCCATAGCAATGCAGACACACCTATACACTCATTCACACGCATACATGCATGTGGACACACACCAGACACACCCACCCACTTCTGTGGGCCATGAAGAAGAGAATAAGCATGCACCAGTCTCCCCTACCCCTGTCCCCATGAAAACTGGGTCCTATTGCAGCTCAAATGTGGGGGTAGATTTCATGAAGAGTGGATTATAGAACAGGCACAATGGGTGTTTCAAAGGAATGATAGCAATGGACATAGAAGGAAAACCCAGAGTGCCTGGGAATTAGAAAATAAAAGTAAGAATGAGTACAGCAGGGAGGAGGGTGAGTGTGGAGGAAAAGAGATCCTTATTGTGTGGAGAAGGGTAACTGTGATCTGTCTAGCTGGTCCTGAGGTTCCAACTTCATAATGGGTCCAATTAAGACATCACCCCAGAGGCAGACTAGGGGGCCCCTCCCCATGGATCTGCTTTTGGGACCTACCTTGCTGATGAGCTCCCCGATCATCCCGTTCCAGGAGGTGTTATGGAGCTGGTGACCGTACCTGCCATCGGGGGCCTGGTAAATCTCGTATTTGAAGCCCAGAGCCTTGGCCAGTGCATCCAGGACATCGATGGAGAACCCTTTGTAGCGCTTGGGCTGTCCAAGAATGTTTTCAGCCACCATCACAAAAGGCTCTTCCTGAGGACAACAGAATGAACATTTTTCAACTAAATCACCAGTTCATTAACACACATCTTTCCAGGGTCTTATTGGAGAGACCAACCTGATGAACCATAATTTCAGAATGTTTGTGGACACATGCGCTGTATTTACCCAATTTAGGCCTGGAGTCCGAACCTCTCTGACCTTTTCTAAAGTGGTTTATGGACACTCAGGATACAGTGCATGGGAAAATCCCTCCAACCAGCAGACTGATGGAGGAACAGATTTATTTGTCCTCTGTCATTTCAGACTCAGCTCAGCATCCCATGCTCCTAGGATAACATGGCTTGTTTTCATGCCTTCATTTGTGACATTCAGGACTCTGTCCTTTGGAAATGCTGCAATTCTTTAGGACACACATAAGAAATGTGAATACCTCTCATCTGGGATAATAAATGACAACAGAGGTCTGTGAACTGGGTTGAGAGAAGACTATTACATCTATCAGACTGAACTAGAAAAATGGATGCCGAGTCACAAGACAAGGTCACACCACACGGCAGATTAAACCTCACTGTCCAAAAGTCCAAAGTCAGGCCATGAGTGCATTAACACATTTTGTGCCATGTCACATGTGCTCCTTTATGGTCATCTGGAAAATACCTCAGCCTTCCCCATCATAATCCTGTGAAACTGAAAAAGAAGGGGACTTATGGCAACAGCCCCAGAGACTACATTTCACTAATTTAATTTGGTTGCGGGGGGATAAGGTACAATGCTTATTCATGGTGTGCATATGGGGACTGCAGGAATGTCAGTGTCTGTCTTCCCAGCTAATAAGAGATAAATCTAAAATGTCTCCTCCAGCTCTAAAAAGTTGAAGAAAGAAATGAGAAGGAAGATGCTTCTAAGGTAACTGAAAGATGTAAAAGTCTGTGGTTCCAGGACAACCATGCAGAGAAATTGCACCAAATGGCCTTCATTGTAAACTTTGTGGCACATGGGTCTATCAATGGTGTTGGATTCTAGAAGGATGTCTTCCCAACATCTTTCTGGGGACTCTAGCTAGCAGCAAAAAATATCCTAAGGACAACAGTAGGTCAAGATCCTACATCCAAAAACAAGTAGAGCTGTTATCCCCACTCTGGGGTTCAGCCCTAGTTATGGATGAGTGGTCCCTTCGCTAGAGCAGCCCAGTGACCTGCCATGGAGGGTCTCAGAGGCCCTGGAGCAGAATCTCCAATCTTACTCTTCCTTCACTCTTCACAAAATTCTTTGAGTGAAAAGCCTATGAAAACTCAAGCCACTACTTAAGATCTCCTTGTCTCCAAACTCAGCATTAAGCCAAACAGAGAGAAGCCCCTGACTCAAAGCTGGAATGACAGACCTCCCCCATATGCCCAGGATCCTACCAAGACAGTCACCACTTTGAGAGTCAGTCCTTGGAGGCGGCTGCCCATGGGCCTCTCCTGCAGACTTCCATTCAGCCCCTTCTCTGAGTCCCACGTCGCCAGCTGTGAAGGAAAAAGAGAATGTAAGGGACAGACAGGCACCTGTGCAGACCTTAGGAATCAACTGCTGAAATGGGCTCCTGAGTCAGACAGCTACATAGGCAGCAGCCCTAGAAGTTTCCCAGAGACCCAGAGCCATCTTATAACCTTGGAAAAAATAAAGGTGTGACAGATAGAGCTCTACCTCCTCCATCAGCTCACCTGGATCTTGAAGACTTAACACATGCTTGAAATGAAATCAATTTGTAGGAATTTGTTTACAGAATAAACATTTATGTCCAATTTTATTCTGTCCACCCACTGAGGCCATAACATCGTGCCTCCCACAAAGCACCCTCTTTCTTAAATGCTCCTTTGACTTGCCCAGGCCAGTGGTCCTTGAGATCAGTTGTTTCACCAGGGCAAAATGAATGAAGTTTAACAGTGAAACAAGTAACAAAGACCCAGGTTTACAGCTTGTGTCGCACCCTGATGCCAACTGCAAGCAGGACCAAGAGCTCACTGTCTTATGCAGTGCAAACTTCATAATTTTCTCCGATAGATAGACAGAAGTCAAGAATACACATGCCTTGGGTCTGCCACATCCTCCCAAGCCTGCAGGATCTAATAGATGCATCCCATCTCTGTCAAGCACCTTAAGATGGTCAAGGAGATGCTATCCTGGCTCAGAAACACTTACAGACACAGATGCCCTAGAGACTTCCTCTCTTCCCTGCATCCCTGCAGGGCCTGAGCAACAATGATAAACCCTTTGTCTGATCAGTGATTTTCAATCATTAATTGGTGAGATGTAAAAAAGTATAGATAGTGGCCCCATCTAGAGCCAACATAACCAGGATCTTATTGCTTGGGCATGAGAAAGGTTAATGTTTTCCCAGTGATCCTGATTGAAAACCTCTACTCTTCCAGTTCACTGGGGCTCTGACTTAGCTGCACATTAGAATCTCTTAAGAGGCCTTTTAAAACATCCTAAAGCCTGGGTCCTACCCATAGAGATTCTGATTCAATTGGTCAGTAGTGGATTGGATATGGATCATTTAGCTCCCAAAAGATTTTAAGGCACAGCCTGGATTGTGAACCACTGCTATAGATGAAAGCAGTGATCTTCAAACTGTAATATGCAGACAAATCACCCTGATCCTGGGACCTGAGATTATTCCTATCTAACAAGCTCCCAGGTGCTGCTGCTGCTGATCCATGGACCATCAGTTCAGTAGCAAGGGGTTAAAATTTAGATTGTCATAGAGAGCATCTTACCCTTCATCAGAGAAAACCCACAAGAGCCCGAGTTGGGCTGAGCAAAAAGTATTACCCCTCTGCGGAAAAGTGTCACCAGGTGCCCTAAAGGAGGCACCAATAGCATCACTTAAAGACACATCTACTCTCCCAGCATTTCTCATAGCCCTGATATCTTCAGCAAGTTTAGGGCACACTTAACCTTGACTATGAGGCCACAGTTTCAGAATCTGTGGGGCCGCTCTGTTTGGAAGATACTAGAATACTGAGGCCTACAGCAGAGACATCAGAATGAGCTATGTGATCCTAGAACCAGTTTAAAGGAACATAGAAATTCCTGCTGTCACTTTGGATGTGAAACCAGCTAAGACCCACTTCACCCTAAATAATAGGATGCCTGGCAGTGATGAGGATCGTTTAGTTAGAGCATGCCCATCATATACTCTGAGGATCTCCCCACAGCCATCACTAACTCAATTGTGGGGAATTTCAGTGAAGAGCAAAGTTAAAATCTATCCTAAGCCCTCTGCAAAGATATCAAAGATGTCACACTCTGGAAACTGGTATAGTGAAAAGGAAACCTCGTGGCTATCTCTCCATTGAGTCTCAGGAAATAGCCCTGGGACTCGGGATCAGCTCCTGCAGCTGGATGCAAATGCTGGTCAAAGTGAAAAGACAAATTCAGACAGAGTCAAGGTGTTGACTCCTTACATTC
Source organism: Odocoileus virginianus (assembly GCF_023699985.2). Classification (NCBI taxonomy): domain Eukaryota; kingdom Metazoa; phylum Chordata; class Mammalia; order Artiodactyla; family Cervidae; genus Odocoileus; species Odocoileus virginianus. The sequence goes on from NC_069680.1 coordinate 73,630,694, forward strand.
TTTGGACCCTGCGATACTGGACTTAGGGGACTCATGGTGTGGATTTGGGCAGCCTGCACCTCATCCCCAGAATTGTTTAGCCCAGGCATTGGGGCTGCTTAACCCTGTGAGGTCTGTTGCATTCCCTGGACTGAGTGGTATGATGAAGGTCCCCTTTACTCTCTTGTGATTTACAGAGTTACAATGGAAGCAATGATGACATGTCAGTTCCAGGGACTGGATATTCTGCTCTGCACCAGGACTTGAATTCTGACACCTGCTGCCCAGCTTCCTCGGCACTGGTGAAGAGGCATCTCTACCCTGTGCTGCTCTGGCTTGGACGAGCACCTGGAATGAGGCTCTGCTTGGCATTGATCAGCCAGACTTCATCTGTCTTTCCACTGGGATTATAATCAGTCATGGGAGTGGAGGCAGGAAAAAGCACTTGGGATAAGGCCCTGTCTGTCTAGGGTTTTAGCTCAGCTGTGACAAGGGCTCCAGCTCTTCATCCTTGTCCACACCATCCTCTGCTTCTAGCCCACTGCCCAGCTCAGGGCAGCAGCATCTCTGCCCCAGGGTATTGCAACAGCCTTTCCACTGATCTCATTACAGTCTTCTAGCTCTCCTCCATTGTGCTGGTGTTTATCTTAAATAAAATCAAACACAGACTATGTTAATTAAAATTTCCTAATCAATTCCTATTTCCTAAAGAATAAGTCCTAACACTTTTAAACTCAGCCAAAAAGAAAGCCCTTTCTGATCTAGACCCAACCCTGACAGTCAGCTCCGGCGCACTCCAACTCTACTAAGTCCCTCATCTTTCTCATGCACATGGTGTTCCCTCCTCTTCACATTCCAGTTCCTTCTGCCTGGAATGCCACTTCTCTTCAACTGGGTCTATTATACTCTTACTCAATTTCTTTCTTTCTTTCTTTCTTTTTCCTTTTGGCCAAGTGGCAAGCAGGATTTTAATCCCCCAACCAGCTATTGAACCCATGCCCCATGTAGTGGAAGCACAGATCCCTAATCACTGGACCACCAGGGAATTCCCTCAATTTTCTAAAAAAATAAAAAAGAAAAGCTCTCAACTGTATTATTTTTAGCTTCACAAAGAAAGTCACAGAGATTGTGCAGAGACTGTCCATAAACCCCACCCCCAGCTTCCCTTGTAGTTAAGGTGTAGTTTCATCATACATTTCCTCACAGTGTTAGTCCCTTAGTCGTGTCTGACTCTTTGAGACCCCATTGACTACAGCCCACCAGTCTCCTCTGTCCATGGAATTCTCCAAGCAAGAATACTGGAGTGGGGTGCCATTTCCTTCTCCAGAGGATTTTCCAACCCAGCGATCAAACCCAGGTCTCCCACATTGCAGGAGGATTCTTTGCCATCTGAGCCACCAGGGAAGATCTATTTTGGCTCAATTAAGTTATTAGGAAACCTCTACAAATCTCCACTTACAAAGAGATAAAACTAAAGAAAAGGTGTTGTTTAGTCACCAAGTCATGTCCGACTCTTTGCAACTCTATGGACTGTAGCCCGCTAGGCTCCTCTGTCCATGGGTTTCTCCAGGCAAGAATACTGCAGTGGGTTGCCATTCCCTTCTCCAGGGGATCTTCCTGACCCAGGGATTGAACTTGGGTCTGCTGCATTACAGGCAGATTCTTTAATGTCTGGGCCTCATAACTAATGAAATAGTTAGCTCAAATCTCCACCATTGATACAGAGCCACAGTAGAAATGGTCTTCCACTCTGGACCTAAGTCTGTGATCCTGCTGTGCTATTTGGGTTTTTTACCTTATTCCCTGGGATCAAAACCCTGTCTTCATAAACTGTATCTAGAGTCTCGGGCTCTTGGATTGTATCTTGCCCTGCATACTCCAATCTCCAGAGTTTCTAACCTTGCCTGAATGCCATTCTCCTCGAGAAGATCAACTCCCTATTACTAGCATGGATTTTGGGAACTTGGAAATATTAAATCACCATATATTTAGGAGCCAATAGATCTATGTTCTAGGTATGTTTCCACCACTTACCTTAGTGACCTCAGCACATTTTATAGCATGGTACTAAATCACAAAAGGCAATAAATATTTTTGAATAAATTTATCTTCACTGAAATTCCATTTTCTTATCTATAGATAGATAGATATAGATAGATACAGATACAGATAGATATCATATCTTTCTTATCTATAAAATGGAATAAAAATGCCTTTCTGCCTACCATGCTGAAGAGCTACTCAAAGGAGAAAATTATTTTAAAATAATACATTAAAAATTGGGGCTTCCCTGGTGGCTCCATAGTAAAGAATTTGCAGGATGGGTTCAGTCCCTGATCTGGGAAGATCCTACATGCTGAGAGCAGCTAGTCCTGTAACTAGAAATAGCCCCCTCTCTGCACAACTAGAGGAAAGCCTGCCCAGCGACTAAGACTCATCTCAGACAAAAATAAAAATAAAGAAATAAAACTATAAAAAACTTTAAAAGAAGCAGTAGGTTAAAAACCCATAATAACAAAGTAAAGGATCAGGATATAACAAGGTATGTACAATGTGACCTTAATTGTGTGTGTTTTTTAAAGGCAGTGGTTAAAGTGGGAAGAAATATATTTAAATGCAATATTTGGATTTATCTTAGTGGTAGAATTATGAATAACCATGATTACCTTTTTATGTTTTTCTAGGCTTTTAAAAGGTTTTTCTTTCCTTTCACAAAAAAAGGAAAATAAGATTTCGACAAAAATAACTAGCACAGGTAATGAAGCCAAATCCCGTCACATGTACTTGTGTGATTGAGGGCTGAGCGGAAGGAAGCAATCAGAGTCAAGTTATCTGTCATAAGGTCAAGGCCAGGGTGAAAGTCAGAACTCAATATAATAGTCCTCTGGCTACAAGGAGCTATGGTTGAGGTGCCCATCTCCTACAGGAGGCACACATCAAGGCTCTCTGGGACAGCATCCTATATTCTAAGATATTTCCAAGATGCTGTGGGGCCCAAGAACCTGTTGGGTTTGGAGACAGGGGAGTGGCCCCTCCTAGGACCCAACTCCATGCAGACAGGCAATCTTTCTCCACTAAAGAAGAAGGGCAGCCCCAAATCATGTTAGTAACTTCTCGAGCCATCCTACAGCTAAGTCATTTAAATCAAAGTGCAACTACATGAGAAAAAAAAAATTCCTCCAACCTGTAATTATTATTCCTGTTTCTTTTGTCTGAAAGTATTTAGGGCTTAAAGATTTTCATTTTATTGTTTTCCAATACAGATTTCTCTCTCCCTGGCCTTCAGGCATCCTGTACTCTGACAAAGAAAGAAAAAATACTTCAAAGAGAAACCAAAATTCTGCCTTCAAACACATCAAAGTAACCATGTTCCAGGATCCTGGATCCTTCGAGTCGAGCAAGAAAGTTTATTATTCCCTCACATCAGCCTGAAGCCGAGCACCCTAAGCTGAGTGAATCTCCCTATTTCCACAAACAGTCTCTTGCCCAAATCTTAAGATCAGAGTGGTAAACCCTCATCATTTCTGAGTGAGGTCATCTCTCTGAGCACCTGATATGTAATATCAGAACACAGAAAGTCACATCCTTTTCAAACAAAATCTTTTGTTTAAAAGACTTCAGTGAAAATTAAAAATAAAATAAAAGCCTGTAAGTGGATTCCCAAACTTGCAGCCCATCAAGATGAGGAGAGACTGTGTTCTGCCTCCCTCCTGAGGGTGCCTGGGGCTCCCAGTTCAGAAAGCTGGAGAAAAACTTTCAGATAATAAAAGCTAAATGAGGCTGATAGGCTTGATAAATGGGAAGCCAGAAAAATCTTTCACCCGGAGAAGTCCTGACACTTAGTCATACAGCTGCAGACCATTTCATTTGTACATAAGTGCATCTATGTTGACTTTCCTCTTGCATTTTGCAGACAGAATTTTGTTTATGGGATCAGTGAATTTATGGCCACAGACACCCACTTTTGACAGCTGACCTGTCAAGATCAGAGCCTGAAAAACTAATTTCCAGCACTGTTAAACAAAACGAGAACTGCCGCTATTTGATAAGACAGCTGTGGTTTTCATTTGTTGCCAAGATCTGCTCTATCCAAACCAGAAGCGAGGATGGAGCCAGAGGTTACAGCACAATCATCACTTGAAAAGAGATATATGGTCTCAAAATCTGATGATGACAAACAACTGTTCAAGAGATCAGCCAATTGGAGAATAAATTTCATAAACCACTGGTCTCAGGAAAATATATTTCTTTGAGTTAATCAGGGTATTCTTCATATTAGCATTTGAGTTGTGAGATACAGGGGTTTGGGACTTTGTGGCCTATCCTTATTAAATGCAGGACTATTAACCCTAAATGAGACAGACCTCATTTGTAAGATTGGGCTTTGTGATCTGTCATCTAGTTATAGAGGTGTTGTAAAGTGTTGGTTTCTTTCCCTGGGGAGGAGGAAGGAAAGAAGTGACAATCCAACTGCTTTACAGCCCAGAATATGACCAGCTTCATTCATTGAGCCTTGCCAATTCTTTGGGAGGGAAGGAGGAAGAGAAGAAGGAAAGTAGGTTTGCTTAACCACAAATCTCATGCATGTGTGTGTGCTCAGCTGCTTCAGCTGTGTCCAACTCTTTGTGACCCTATGAACTGTAGCCCACCAGGCATCTTTGTCCATGGGATTCTCCAGGCAAGAATACTAGAGCGGGTTGTCATTTCCTACTCCAGGGGACAGAACTTAGTCCGACCTAGGGACTGAACCTGTGTCTCCTGCATTGCAGGCAGATTCTTTACTGCTGAGTCACTGGGGGAGCCCAAACCCAAATCTCATTTAGCTAAATCCAACAAGACAATAGATCAATAACCTCTATCATCACATTTTTGCAATTGAGTATGCAATACTTTGGTAGTAAACATGTCTCAAGAGAGTACTAGAAGCAGGAGTGAAGTTTTATGACTGTGCCTATTAGACCTCACAGCCATAGTTGGAGCCCCATCTGACCAGTATCCTCATCAACTGAGTGCAGACATCTTCAGCTGGGATACAGGCTTCGGTGTGATGGCATATTGAGTTTATCATCATGTCAGTACGTGGGCTTTTCTGAAATAATAACCCCTCTATTAGCTTTTATTCCTCAGCCCATTTCTGTTAGAAAATAAAACTGTTTGATATGTGTTTCAAAGAATCAGAGCCTTGGGTAGGGGTGGGGTGAAGGGGGAACCCACATCTTACATTACCCTAAATTGGGTGATTCAGCCAGCACTGATCTCAGTCAGGAAACATACCCTTTAAACTTTGGCTAAATGCAAGGACAATATGCTTAGACACAGAGCATCCTGGAAGCAGAGTGTAAGCAACTGAAAATGGGATATTGATATGTGTAGCCAAGGTTCCTAAAGAAGGCCTACTATGAGGATTTATTTTGGGAATTTCAGTGCATTAGGGTTACTAAGGGCAGGCTTGTAGAGTATGAACCACAGGATAGGGTCATCAGATCAGATATATCCATGGAGGAAAGTGCCAGGACCACTCTTGAGGCTCTGGATGTGCTGTATAAGGAGAGGGGAGGGTTCTCACTCTGAGACATGGGATAACTGAAATTCTCAGCCAAGGAGCATTTGCAGAAGGAATTCAGCATTTGGTGGAAGTTGTACTTTCTGAAAACAAGACCCAGCAGAACTTGGGCTAAATGTCCAAAGGAAAGAGCCCTTAGAAAATGAAAGAAAAATAAAATGCTCTGGAGAAATATTGTATATGAGAGCTTCATGAAAAAAATCTTTAGCAAGGATCAGAGAAAGATATCCCCTGGTAATATTACAGAGGAGGGCAAGGAAACTTAGTCATGCCCTTGACCCAGATCACTTATGATGGAGGCTACAAACAGACCCAAACTCTAGCTTTTCCTCTCTGAAAGCCCCAGGCACAGAGGGCTCACTGGGCACACACTAGCCACCTCCAATGGTGCCAGCAATAAAATTCTTCTGTCACATCCACAGGGAGGATGGTGGCAGTCCAGCTTCAGCTTAAGATGCAGAAAGCGAAAAGCTGGCATTGATCTGATTGTAACAATCAAACAAACTTCAGATCAACAAAATATATTTTATTTATTTTTAAATTACTTTATTTATTTGCCACGTTGCAAGGCATGCGAGATCTTAGTTCAGGATCCCCGACTAGGGATTGAACCCATGCCCCCTGTAGTGGAAGTGCAGAAGCTCAGAATCTTAACCACTGGACCACCAGGGAAATCTCAACAAAACTATATTTTAAAAATCCTCTGAGGACCCTGTGGTCATAAGACCATCTGGCAAACTGAATTTCAAAGGATGAGAAACTCCTCCAAGGAGAAACAGGATATAAGAAATATTTCATCTTTGGCAGAAAATGGCACAAAAGAGGTGGTATTAATAGTTACATGAGTGAATAGGAAGAAAGAAAAACTGAAATTTTACCAAGTTCTTAAAGGGCATGTGTTGGCCAGTCTGACAGTTGAGGCTCCCTAGGAGCCCAGATTCAAGGGGCACCCTACAGTGGGGGCCACAGCCACTCATTAGCTCTTTCCATCAAGCCTCCACTGGGTGCAGAAAGAAAAACAGAACAGAGCACTCATGAGTTATGGGATAATATCAGATACAAGATATTAATGTCTAGTATAGGACTTGTATCTAGTATACATGAAGAAATCTTACAACTCAGTTACAAAAAGGCAAACAACTCAATTTTAAAAAATAGAGAAAGAACTTATTTTCCAAAGAATATATGTGAATGGATTATATGCATATGAAAACTCAACATCATGAGTCATCAGGGAAATATCAAACAAAACCACATGACATCCCACTATACCACAAGAATGGCTAAAATCAAGGCTGATGTTACTGAGTGCTGGTGAGGGTCTGAAATGCAAAAGTGCAGCCACTTGGAAGATGGTTTGGCAATTTCCCATAAAGTTAAATGTACACTGAGCACACCTCTCAGCAATTCCACTCCTAATTATTTCCATAAGGGAAAAATAAAATATGTACACGCAAAGGTCAGGATGTGGGTGTTCATAGAGACTTTATTCATAATAGCCCAAAAGTGGAAACACTCACATGTCAATCATGGTGACTGGTGAATGAGTGGATAAACAAAGTGGGGTATACTTACACAATGGAATACTACCCAACAAAAAAACTATGATAGAGGCAACAGCACGGATGAAGTTCAAAAGCATTACACCAAGGGAATGAAGCCAGACACAAAAAACCACAGACTTTATGATTCCGTTTATATGACTTCCTTGAAAAGGCATTATTATAGGTCCTGGCATCCAGTCCCATCACTTCAAGGCAAGTAGATGGGAAAAAAGTGGAAAGAGTGACAGATTTTATTTTCATGGGCTCCAAGATAACTGCAGACAGTTACTGCAGCCATGAAATGAAAAGATGCTTGCTCCTTGGAAGAAAAGCTATGACAAACCTAGACAGCATATTAGAAAAGCAGAGACATCACTTTGCTAACAAAGGTCCAATAGTCAAAGATACGGTTTTTTCAGTAGTAATGTACTGATGTGAGAGTTGACCATAAAGAAGGCTGAGCATCAAATTTTCAAACTGTGGCTTTCAAACTGTGGCACTGGAGAAAACTCTTGAGAGTCCCTTGGACAGCAAGGAGATCAAATCAGTCAATCCTAAAGAAAATCAACCCTGAATATTCACTGGAGGGACTGATGCTGAAGCTGAAGCTCCAATACTTTGGTCACCTGATGCAAACAGCCAACTCACTGGAAGAGACCCTGATGCTGGGAAAGACTGAGAACAGGAAATGGGAGCAACAGAGGTTGAGATGGTTGGATGGCATCAGAGATTCAATGGACATGAGTTGAGCAAACTCCAGGAGATGGTGAAGGACTGGGAAGTCTGGCGTGTTGCAGTTCATGGGGTCACAAAGAGTAGGACATGACTTAGCAACTGAACAACTGAATAACAATAGGTCCAGAAGATAGATCAGTGTTGGCCTGGGGCCAGGAATGGGAGGAGGGTATCAAGTGAAAAGGAAAAGGAAGGCTACTTGGGGACAATGGAAGTGTGATTGTGATTATACTGCCATTTACATTTGCCAGAGCTGATCACATTGTACAACTGATGAATTTGTACAATTTGATCACATTGTAAAAACCAACAAATTTATTGCAGGTAATTGCATCTAAATAAACCCAACTTGTTCTATACACATATGCACATCTTGATAATAACTTGGCAAAGGATAGAGCCATGTGCTGGAGAGGTGGGCTAGTGGAACTAATCTATCATGTGACCCATCTATGACCCTTTGGTGCCGATGATGAGATGAGAGGATTCCCATAATAACACAATGAGCAGTGTTAGTACACTCAGGCAATTGTACCTGAACTAGCCAGAGCTAGATGGATATCAAGTGGCCGAGAAATCATTTATCTATCTAGAAGAATTGAATTCATCTCTATAAAGGTTTAGGAAGACCATAAGGGTATTTTCACCTTCAAATAGTTCCTTGGTTTGTGGGTTTGTGTGGGAGAAAAATTAGATTACATAACATTATATATAGCACAATCCAGTTTTTTTCATGCTTATTTCATTTTGTGAGATGGTACACGTGGGTGACTAAGACACAACAGGGCAGTTGTAAATGGCTATTTCTGGAATTAGGTAGAGTGATGAGATTGCAGGGAATGCTCATCTCTTGCCCAATACAATCCTGTAAGGTTTGAGTTATTTTACAGAGAGGAAATGTTGCTTCTGTAATCAGAAGAAAAACAATAAGCTATTTTCATTTTTTTTTTTTTTGCTATTTTCATTTTGAAGCTGCAGTGCAATCTGGCGTATAACTGAAATGTTGATTTTGTATCTCTCTCTAATTGTTTTAGGTGTACTGGTTTTGTACCTCTAAATAAACTGCAAGTTCTACCAAAGGCAGTATCCATCCTGAAACAAGCCAGGATGGCATTTGCTTCTCCCACCTGTGTGCTAGGAGGCCTCTGGCAAGTTACTTGAATTGGTTATATTTTTTCTGGGCCTGTGTCCACATCCGTTATTGGTTATTAATGAGCATTAGTTAGTGTTACTGATGATTCTTTCTTTCTTTCTTAGGTATTTACTATGCTCAGGTCCATGCTAACAGCTTAGGATATTTTTGCTAGTGTGAATTGACTAGAATTAATGGTACTATACATCAGTCTGAAATCTGACAAGATACCTCCTGACAGTCAGTACTATGAGTCTTTGCACTGAAAAAAGAGCCAGTGTCTCTCATTATACTGTCTCTAAATTTGGGGCTATCCTCTCTCCAAAGAACACTTTCCTTGTCCTTTGCCCACTGACTCTGTTATCCTTGAAGATCATTCTAGAAATCCATCCTTGAACCTTTCACCAAGAGGACACATCTCCCTTTGGTGATCCCAATTCATAGCACTCCAGCCCTGACCCTGTGGAAATGCTTTTCATTATATATTAACATTCCATGTCTATTATTCACAAATATACTCTATCTCTTTTAAGTCAGGGACTCTCTTTTCTTCATTTTGATTCCCTCAATAAAATTTTATTAGAAAAATTAATAAAATTTATCATCCCCTGGGCAGTTCTTCATTAACTGGTTGAAACTGAGTGCTCTTTCCAAACTCTTAACTCCCAGGATACATCCCATATTTGAAGCTCTGTAAAAGGCTTTCTCACTCACTTCTGATTTATTTATAATAGTTGCAAGTGCCTGGGCTGGATTTTCTCCTTTGCATGATTTTGTTTTGCATACTTTAAGATTTCTAGTCATGGGAAAGTGTTAGTAAAATGAATGTTTCAAAAGGCATTTTAAAGACCCACTTTTTTTTTTTACATCTTTACCTCTAAACTCTCTTTGCACAAAGTGTGGTGCTTGAACCAGGGCATCACATCACCTGGAAGTTCATTTAAAGCAAACAATCTTGGCTCTATCCCATGTTACTTGAGTCAGCTTCCGCATATGAACAAGATTCCCAGGTCATGTGCGGGCACAGAAAAGTCTGAGAAGCACAATTTCTAGATCATGCTATCATGATTTCTGATCTAGAATCTTTATGAGCTGCTTTACCTATCTCTCAATGCCTCTTCTCCTGCTATCTAATCCCCACTCTGTAGCCAGAATTTTCTTTCTTTTCCTTTTCTAATAAAAATTGTTATTGTTCGATTTCACTCTCCTTCTCAAAATTCTCAAGTGGTTTTCTGTTAAACTTGGATTTAAAAGCATATATCCTTTTCATGGCTTATAAAACTTTCCAAGACCTGCCCCAGGCCTGCTCTTCAAACTCAACCCCTGCCATGCTTTCCATCTTAGTTACTAAGTTCCACCAAAATGCATCACCTTTCAATTACTCTCTCAAGCCAAACTATTTCCTGCCTTGGGAACTCTGTGTTCCCTCTTCACTTGCCTGATAATTCTTATCACTAGATTTCACATCCCATCGCTGGCTCTTTCTCATCTGGCAGGTCTTACCTTTATCCACTTTATAAAGTCTTTCCAGCTCACTTTTCCCAAGTACTCAATATTCTTAAGCACAGAACTTCGTTATTTTCTTTATAGCTCTCAAATTTTGTAGTACTAATAGTCAAAATCACCCTCCAAAATAACTGTTTTTCTGCTTCTATCTGTTCTACTCTTTGTCTGTTTTGCTCACCATTCTATATTCAACCTCTGACACATTTCTGGCATATAGCATCCACTTAAGAAGTATTTGTTGAAAAAAACAAATAAATTAATGAACTAGTCTAAGGGGTGAGCAAAGTTTCCCATAAAGGGCCAGGCAGTAAATATTTTAGGCTCCTTGGGCCACATGGTCCCTGTGGTTACTACTCAAAGAGTACATATGGCTTGGCGCCAATTAATCTTACTTACAAAATAAATAACAAGCTGAATTTAATCCAAAACCCATAGTCTGCTGATCCTTAAGAATGAATATCTTTATTTCTATTGTTCTCAATCTAAAATATTTGTCTCTCCAACTGAGTTTTTCAAAATACTCCACTTCTTTAAGGTTTAATTTATCACTGAAAAAAAAAATTGTTGAATAGTCATGTTTTCTGGAAATCCCATTTTATCCCTCCAATCAGAAGAGGCAGATCCTCTAGCATCCTTAAAGCATTCTGCTTGCCCCTTTTCCGTGGCTCAGATCACATTCAGATTTCCCTGACAGTTCCTGCAGCAGATTGTATTTTCTAAAGATGGTTGTGACAATGTTTCCCATCCCACATTCTCTTCTATAATGTGACTTCACCACCCCCTATCAAGAAGTGACGTTTAATTCCCTTCTCTCTTAAAATCTGGTCTGAATATGATGCTGCTTGTCTTCAAGCCTAGATCAGAAACTTCTGCGTGACTCTTAGGATGCTCACTCTAGGAAAGGAATTTTCAACCTTGGCCACACTATCATTTGGGACCAGGTAGTTCTTTGTTGTGGGCCTGAGGGGGGCAGTAGTGTCTGCCCTGTGCATTGTGGGATGTTGAGCAGCAATCTTCCCCGCCCCCACACCCCGCACAGCGGGACCACCAGAAATATCTCCAGACATTGCCAAATATTCCCCCAGGGACAGAATCATGCTCCACTTAGAATCACTTATCTAAGAGAAGCCTGCTGCCATGCAAAAAGTTCAGCAGCCCTGAGACTACCATGCTGGAAAAATCACACATCGGTTTTCTAGTCAACAGTTCCAGATGAATCCAACCTTCCAGCCACCTCTGCAAAAGCATTAGACTTGTGAGTGAGGCCATCTTAGACCCTTAGGATCAATCCATCAGGCAGCTGAGTATCATCAAGCGATCTCAGTTAATGCCAAAAGAATCACCAAGCCAAGCCCTGATCAAATTTCTGACATGCACAATATACGACATACAATATTATTGTTTAAAACGGCAGGTTTTGTGACATTTGTTATTAAGTAGTAATAACTTGAACAGAATCTGCTATCTGGAAGTATGGTGGCATTCTGATGGGGAAAATATAAAATATGTGGAATAGACTTTGGAACTGTGGAGCAGAATAATCTAGAAGGACCTTAAGGAGACTTTTAATGGAAGCAAAGTGAATCTTGAGGAGGCTCATGAGTTTAAAGGAAAGTGAGAAAAATACTATTGGGAGTTACAGGAAAGGGTACCCTTGTTATATAATTGCAGAAAACTAAGCAAAATCATTACCTGCAGTAATTTGGAAAATAGAAAATTTACTTAATAAACAGATTATTGTTGTTTAGTCACTAAGTCATGTCTGACTCTTTTGCGACTCCAAGGTCTGTAGCCCACCAGGCTCCTTTGTCTATGGGATTTCCCAGCAAGAATACTGGAGTGGGTTGCCATTTCCTTCTACAGGGGATCTTTCTGACCCCGGGATCAAAACTCACGTTTCTTGCACTTGCAGGCAGATTCTTTCCCATTGAGCCACCAGGGAAGCCCTAATAAACAGATGTATGCTAAGTCACTTCAGTCGTGTCAGACTCTGTGCGACCTTATGGACTGTAGCCCACCAGGCTCCTCTATTCATGGGTTTTCCAGGTAAGAATAATGAAGTGGGTGCCATTTCCTCCTTATCTTCCGGGCCCAGGCATCAAACCCATGTCTCTTACATCTCCTGCATTGGCAGGCAGGTTCCTTACCACTAGCAACACCTGGGAAGCTAACAAAGTATCAGGCAGAATTTGAAGTATCTTTTGTCCTCTCTTAGCTATATATCATAATGTAAACATAGATGCATAGACAACTCAAAGATGGAGTACAGAAGGGATTTTGTTTTCAAGCAAAATTCACAGAAAATATATAGAAGCCATGATTTGTGAGATTCATAAATAAAATTATTTCTCAACCCAAGTCTCCTGTAGCAAAAAATTCCAAAATAAATGAGGTTCCTGATGCAAAGAAATCTCATAGGTTATTTCCCTTGACTTTTGACTGGTTTCTCTTGGAATTTATAAATTGTGGTGGAAGTGACACTGATTTCTGAAGCTATATTCTAAGTAAGCATGCAATATCCACTTGGTTCTTTTGTGACACTTGTTCTGAGGGAAGCCAGTCACCCAGCTATAAGAAATCTAACAGCCCTGAGACTGTCATACTCCATGTAGGTTCCCTGGAAGACAGTCTTGGATGAGCTCAGCCTCCCTTTCCACTGCCAAGGAACCTGACATACCAGAGAAGTCCTCTTGACTCTCCAAACCAGCCTATCTGCCAGCTGAGTACAACTAAGAGATCTCAGCTGTTGCTATGAAGAGCTAAGCCCTGCTCCATGTCCTGACCACCAGGATCTGTGAGACATAATAAAATGTTGCTGTTGGATGCCACTAAATTTGGGAGTAGTTTGTTATGCATCAATAGTAACAATTTCAGGACTTCCCTGGTGGCTCAGTGGTAAAGAATCTGCCTGGCAGTGCAAGAATCTGCCTACCAATGCAGGAGACATGGGTTTGATCCCTGGTTCAGGAAGATGCCACATGCCGCAGAGCAATTAAGCCCCTCTGCTACAATTGATTGGATCTGTGCTCTAGAGCTTGGCAGTTCCAGCTACCGAGCCCATGTGCCACAGCTACTGAAGACTGCACACCCTACAGCCTGTAGTCTGCAACAAGAAAAGCCACCACAATGAGAAGCCTGTGCACCGCGACTAGAGTAGCCCCACTCTCTTCAAGGCCTGCATAGCAACAAAGACCGAGGACAGCCAAAAATAAATAAACAAAGTTTAAAGAAATGGTACAGTTTCCTCTGCATTTGTCCTTGTGCTCTTTTTTTTTTTTTTTTTTTTTTTTGAGCCTTGTAGGATATTAGTTTCCCAACTAGGGATTTAATCCATGGCCGTGGGAGTGAAAGTGCCAAGTCCTAACTGCTAGACTGCCAGGGAATTCCCTCCTGTGCTCATCTTAAGGTATGAACTGATTCATTTCTCTCTGTATTCTTAAGGTGTCTATAGTAATGCCTCCCAAGCATTAAGTGGACTTTCTTTTATTCTACAAGGCATCATCACACACTACATCTCATTTGAGTGTCACTGATACTTTATGAGTTAAGCAGAATAGGAATTAGCATTCTCAGTTTTGTTAGTGTAGAAATCATGGCTCAGAGAAGTAATATGACTTCTCATATGTCTACTGAATAGTTGAGGGAGGCTGTAAACTCAAGATTTCTGAATCTAAGACCACTGGGATCTTCTTGTAAAATTCTCCCTCCACACATAGTAGGGCCTTCATAAGCATCTTCTTGTCTCATAAAGGAAGAAAGAAAGGACACATATCTCCAAGGTTGTTAATAACCATGGTGATAGAATCTCTTCTGACTCCAGGGCTATAGATGAGGGGCAGAATCCAGACATGTTCTTGAAGTCCTTAAATTTCTCCCAACATTTTATTGACATTTCTGGGAACCATATCATTATACTGGTGCAATCTGGAAACTGCACAGCCTCAGACCTCCGTTCTCTAGTCTCTTCTTCTCAGATTCACAATTTAGAGGTCTCTCCAACTGCACAGAAGGTAAATGGACTCTCATTGCCCTCAGCACCAGAGTCAAACAATTAATATCACCCAGAAAGTGTATATTAGGGTGACAGTAAGGGAGCTAAGACCTACCCCGAAGGTGATTGTTCTACATAGTAGGAATCGAGGGAGAGAGATTTTGAAAACATTTCTTGTTATAGGAGATAGGAGAAGACTTGAGCTGGCTATAGAGATAGTTTAGGAAGAGAAAGATGGCTTTTCCTGTTTCTCATTTTCTCTTTCATAGTCCATAATCAGAGGAGAAATGATATTTGCTTCCAGTCCCAGTGATTCTTCTTTAGATTATACATGTAACTCAGGTCTGAAAGTAACCAAATAAAGCATCTTTATTTCTACAACAGTGAAAACAAAATGAACAGTACACTACTTTGTAAGAGGACTTCAGAGAAGACTCTGCCTCGGATGAGCTTTAAGACTATGAGTCATAGCAATAAAGGGTATCTGGTCATCTTGACTGTGTACATCGAAAGGTCAGCATCTGAAAGTATCTATATCTTTGTGGTCTTCCTGGGCTCAGAACAAATACCCAGGAGGGTCATTTGTAACTGAACTGAAAATAAATGGAGTGGGGTAAAATGTTCACATAACTTCTTACTGATTGAGGCAGTAGAGTGTAGTATAATATACTAGGGTTGAAAAACTTACAAATCAAGAGTAAGATTGCCTGAAATATATCATATGACCTTAGCCAGTTAACTTGAATATTCTATGTCCCATAGTCATCACCTGAAAATTGGGGGTGAGAGTTTTTATTTCAATTCTCTCTACTAGTGAAACCCTGCATGAAAAAAAGAGGGCTGAGAGCTACAAAATGGAACAAAAAGTTGACATTGTATTAATATTACAAAAGCAAATATTTATACAAAAGCAATTTATCTTTGGCAGAATGAGTTTGGAAAGACTTGAATTTGAACCCTATCTTAGTCACATGGTAATTATAACCTTGACCAAGCTACTTAACCCCTTTCAACCTCAAGCTTAGCTTTTTTAAAATAGAGAATATAGTAGCATTGATGGTAGGTTCTTTTAAGTTTTAAAATCTACCAGTGTTCTTATCACTTTCATATATTTCTTCCTAGATCAGGTTTTTTCCCTGGCCACCAGGTTCCAGTGTTTGGGTTTCAACTTAACATCTCCATTTGAATACTTAATAAACAACTCAGATTCAAACAAACACCAAACATTTGATCCTCACACTCCTGAAATATTCATTATGCACTATTTTCATTCCCTCAGTTACAAGCACCATCATCCACTTAGTTGCTTAAGCCAAAGACATCAGAGTTATCTTTGATTTCACCTCCCACATAAAACCCATCTGCTTCTGAAATATGTCCTGAAACTGAACCATCTCTGTTGCTGCCTCCCAAGTCCCAGCCAACAATACCATTTAGATCCTTGAAACTGCTTGTAACTGGTATCCCTAAGATTACGATTTCCATGCCAGTGGCATGTGGTTATAGGCACTTACTGTTCATCAAATATCAGTATGTTTTACCTTAAATTTCTCCGTCTTCTTCAGTGAGGGTGGGGCTACCTCTAGGGAATACCTTCTCCATGGGTTGACTCATGGATCCAGGCAACATCTATCCTGTGATTATCAACATGTGATATCCATGACACCAAGACATGAAAAGAAAAGCATACAACTCATATGCTATTGACAAAAAGTAAGAATCCCTTTTGCAAACATCCCCATTTGTTAGAAATTTGGGCACATGGCCTTATAACTAGCATATGGTTTTTATGCGGGAGGTGAAATCAAAAATGACTACGAAGTCTTTGCATAAGCAACTAACTTTGTGCGAACAAGAAATAAACTTATATTAAGCTTCTGACAGCAGCACAGTCTAGCTTATCCTGACCATAGTCCATCCTTCACACAGCAGGTGGAGTGATATTCAGAAGCATAAATGATTTCATATCACTCCATTTAAAATGCTCCCTTAGCTCTCAATTAAAATAAGATCCAAAATCCTAAGCATGACCTACAGCATTCTCCACATTTTGATCCCCAATAGTTCTCTAATAACATAGTATCACTTCCTCCTAGTTACCCGAAACAGCCACATTGGCCTTTTTTTCTCAAACATTCTACAACTATTCCTAGTGTAGAGCCTTTGTACATGTTATTCTTCTAGAAACATTTTTACTTTAGAACTATTCTGAGTTGGGTTCTTTGCATCATTTTCAGTCAGTTCTCATTTTCTCCAGAGATTCCTTGTCAATCCTAAGTAGATTCTCCTGCTGAGTCCCTCTCTATCTCATTTTCCAGTTTCATTTTTGAATAGTATATGTCACCATATAAAATTATGCAACTTATTTTATTATGTAATTACTAAAAATTTAATAAAGTGTAGTCTATCTCCCCTCACTGGAATACAAGCTACCTGAGGACAAAATACCTTTGACCCATTATGAAAATGCCTGGTACAGACCAGGAGCTCAATAAAAGCTAATAATTACTACTATCACTATGTTCAATAATGCAGATATTCATGCCTATTTTTATAGTTACTTGAATTCAAACAGAAATATCTAACCTGGTGCAGACAGATGACTAGAGTGTGGATCTGGAAGAATCGTAATATAAGATCACATGGCAACTTCCCTCACCCAAAATTCAAGAAATATCTAACCTGGTGCAGACAGATGACTAGAGTGTGGATCTGGAAGAATCGTAATATAAGATCACATGGCAACTTCCCTCACCCAAAATTCAAGAAAAAGAGTTATGCTCAAAAGCACAAGATTCTTCTGACTCATTATCAGATAAGAATTTACACATCTGATCACCTCTCATGATTGGCTGACAGATGTGATACGTTAAAGGTGTCAAACACCTGGGCTTCCCAGGTGGCCCAGTGGTAAAGAATCCGCCTGCCAATGCAGGAGCCACAGGGATAGGATCCCTGGGTTGGGAAGATCTCCTGGAGGAGGAAATGGTAACCCACGCCAGTATTCCTGTCTGGAAAATTCTATGGACAGAGCAGACTGGCAGCTACAGTCTATGGGGTTGCAAAGAGTTGGACATGACTGAGTGCATACATACACACACACTTCTGCCCCCGTCTCATAGTCAAAAAGCCTTCTTCATAAAACATCTTTAAAACTGAAAGGAAAGAAAACCAGTAATCATATGGAAAAAGACAAAACCAAATATTTCTATAAAAGATAATATGTAATTACCTAACAAGCAAGGAAATTTATATCTAATGTCATAAAAAGATAAGTTGTAGTGATGTACTATTTCCTGCTTATAAAATATTTTTGAAATTAAAATACCTAGTTGATGATACATTGAAATGAGCACCATCATAATACAGGGTAAATTGATACTCCATGGAAGGCACTTAACAGTCTGCTTCGAGAGCTTAACAAATATACCTCTTGACCAGTCATTTCAATTCTAGGGGACTTTCATAGGAAATAAACTCTACTCATTAATGACCAAAAAAATCACCCACATAGATGATCATCAAATAATTAAATACAATAAAGAAAATAAACCAAAAAGGGTACTTGAAAATCCAATTACATGAGAACTGTTAAGTAGGTATGGTCCACCCCAAGATATAATATTATACAGTGCTAAAAACAATTATTAGAGATTGCACTAACATTAGAAAATATCATGACCCTAAATGTTAGCTAGTGATAATCAGAAGGGGACTCTTGTAACTGTTGAAGAAATGGTTTGTCAGTAGAAATAGATTGTATTGTACATGTGGGTTGAGGGGAGGCCCTGGAAAAAAGGACACGAGATAAAGGCAGATTCTGGATGTTTACACTCTCACAGCCTCAAGAGAGAAGGGAGTCAAGAGTAGATTAGAATCCAACTAAATGGAGCAGAAAGTCTGTTGAAGTCTGAATTGCAAAAGCACCCCTTCTGGTTGCCCTGGTTACAGGCCTCCTTTTCTTGGTGATGGTATTATAAATGGGCCAAGTCACATGCAAATAAAGTTAGCGGTATTAGTGAAGAGCTGGGTTGACTCTGAGAAGCTGTGCTTTGGGGTAGGGCTGGTGAAGAATTTGAAAGAGTTTGTGCAGGAGACAAAAAGTGACATTAAGAGACAAAGTCACAGTCAAAATAGAAATCAAGTGCTGCCAAAGCTTGAAAACACCACATCTTCTGTCACTCCCATCACAGAAGGGAGTCCACAGGCCTTTACTTGTTTAGTTTGTTGACTCTGGGGGCTAGCACAGGTCAAAGGTAGGGAATCATGATATGATTTTATAAGGAAATGATAAATATATTCTTATTGTTATATATGTGTATATGAAACTATATACTATGCATGTGGTATGTATATAGTACAGGTCTTTATAATACATAATAGATAGATAGATAGATAGATAGATAGATAGATAGATAGATGTTGTTTACTCGCTAAGTTGTATCCAACTCTTTTGTGATCTTATGGATTGTAGTCTGCCAGGCTTCTCTGTCCATGGGGTTTTTCAGGCAAGAATACTGGAGTGGGTTGCCATTTTCTCCTTCAGAGGATCTTCCCAATCCAGGGATCAAACCTCCATCTCCCATGGCTCCTGCATTGCAGGCAGACCCTTTATCCTCTGAGCCATCAGGGAAGCCCCAGTATAAAGTATGGGGTGCTATCACACATGATATTAATAGACAGATAGAAAACTTAACAATGACTCCTTTTAAGTGATGAAATTATTACTGATTTTTTTTCTTTAGAACTCAGTGCATTTTAAAAAGCTTTCTATAATGAGCTTGACTTCCCTCTGTAATGAAAAATAAACTGTCCTTTGATATTAAGCCATGCTTTGACACAGGAAGGCTCAGTGTTTCCTGGCAGAGAAGCCGAGGAGTATAGCCATGCCAGTGACCAACTGAAAGCCATCATCCCCACATTTCTGTAGACAGCCTACTCGGCCGGGACAGAGCCACATGAGCCTTCCCAAAATGGCCTTTATTTAACCCACATTCTTTAATGAAGCTTGGAATAGACAAACTGTGGAAAGAGTCAGTGTGCCCCTTGAGTGTATCTTTATGATCCTTGTAATTGGTACAAGATCAAAGCGCACACAATTCTAGCCCTTAGGCCCTTTATGAATTTGAATTGGTGGAAAACACATTCCAGGGCCAGCCCTAAGCTCAGACTCTTGGAGACACACTCTAGCTGGAAACTGGCCAGAAATCTTGACCTGTACTTGCAGAGTAAAAGGTGGAGACGTGCCTGGTCATGTTCTCCAAGGTTAGGAAGGTCTTGGAGGTGACCTCGTGCATGGTCTCTACATTTCCTGGACATTACTCCTTCAGTGAAAGCATGTTAAGCCCCAAGTCAATATGTTATGCTTATTTATGAAGCCTGGCATGCTGCAGTCCATGGGGTCACAAAGAATTTGACACAACTCAGTGACTGAATAACAAAAATAATACATATATATGAACATATTGCATATAGTGGGCTTCCCAGGTAGTGCTAGTGGTAAAGAACATGCTTGCCAATGTAGGAGACTTTAGAGACATGAGTTCAATCCCTAGGTTGGTAAGATCCCCTGGAGGAGGGCATAGCAACCCACTCCAGTACTCTTGCGTAGAGAATCCCATGCACAGAGGAGACTGACAGGCTATAGCCCATAGAGTTGCAGAGTTGGACACAACTGAAGTGACCTACACACACAGCACATTGCATATAATATAAAAAATAAAGTCGAACTGTTCAGGTGGAGACACAGATGCAGTCAATTATCATTAAATGTCCTGCCAGGCTTGGAAGATTATATTTTCATTAGGGAATATTTCAAGATTCAATATATACTTAAGGAAACGTTCCTTATTAACCACTATAAATTTAATTTGATATCTTAAATACTTCTATGGATAACTTGGAATGTTTTTAACCAGTTTCCTACAATATCAGAACATACTGTCCTTGTTTTTATCTTATGGCTGACAAGGAGTTCACACTAAAATCTGAAGAAATGTCCACTTGGTCATTTTCATATTTTTTCTATTACCTTCAATCTGAAAATTACTAACAGGTAACTTTTCAAGCCATTTTGTCCCATCCTCTAAGGATCATTTTACTCAAAACTCAGTATTATCTATAAATCCCTTGATAGGCATATATGAATTATAATACATTATAATTCATTGAAATCAAATAAAAACTTGGGCACTCTGATCAACCATCTGTGTTCTAAAATCCCTACTTTTCCCTGGGGTTACCCCACATTCTACACATCAGTACTGCCTAGAGTATGATCCGTGGACCAGTGCCAGCCCTCAAACTATTTCTAGCACTCAATGAGAGATAAGCAGAGAAACCAAAATCAAGTGTATAAACACATCTAGCAATTTGACAGATTACCCTGAGTAATTTAACAAAAAGAGGGAGGGACTTATATTTGTAGGTCTTTTATTTCATCTTTTTAGAAACTCCTTTTATGAAATGAGTGAAAATATTGGTTAATGGCAGATCAAAAACAAAACTAAGTGGTCCTTCACTGTAGATAGTTGAAAAGAGCTGCCATAGGTGACACAGGAAGGTGCCATCAGGCACATAGGTAAGGCCAGAACCGAGACCTGAATGATTCAGCTGGTAAAGCTACATCAAGTTGCTTTTAGATTCAGATAGTTTATTATTGATACAGATAGAGAAAGGAAGTACAACCAAATGTGCTACCTTCCTGGGTCCTTTTGCCACACATCAAAAATGACAGCATTGGACTTCTCTGGTGGTTCAATGGCTAAGACTCCACGCTACCAACACAGGAGGCCTGGGTTCAATCCGTGATTGGGGAACTAGATCCCACATGCTGCAGCTAAGACACAGTGCAGCCAATAAATAAATAAAATTATAAAACATAAACTCACACAATGTTGCATGTCAATATATCTCAATCAAAAGAAATCAATTTTTTAAAAAGACAGCAATGAAACAAAAGCGTCTGGATGATATAACACAAATGGTGGAATACCCCGTTTTTATGGAGCCAACTTGAGACTCAGCTAAGCATTTTTCTAGCCCACAGCAACAAGCTGTATTCAGAAACCCTCCCAATTCATCAGGAGCATAAGTTAGAAACTGTCTAAGGACAGCTCCCCAGGAGAAATAGGGAGGGGATGGGAGATGACCGTAGCAAATGCCTCACAGGCCGCCCTTCCTCTCAGGTTCCAGAAGGATCGCAGGGTGCTCCACCCAGACTCATAGTAGTTGCAGTTCAAGCCTCTACCTGTAGCCCATCCGGATACACACAAGGCTGTCAGAGCATCATGGCAGAGCAACTTCCCTACCAGCATCAAAAATGACAGCATTGGACTTCCCTGGTTGTCCACTGGCTAAAGCTTCATGCTCCAATGGCAATACAAGCACCAATGTCAATCTACGTAGTAAATATTGCATAGCATCATTTCCTTCTCAAGTTTTAGAAAATAAAAACCTATAGAGAAGCATTCTAATTTTACCCTCTGTCACCCAATGATCCATTTCACTCATGAGATCACTCATCTAGAGAAATCTCCATATGATAGCAGAATCCACATACCAGCAGACTAAATGACTACTGAGGCACTCAACCGATGGAGGGGAAGGGGCTCACCTCTATCCCAGGTGTCATTTTCCAAATACACCAGGCAATGGTTCTCTGAGTTATTTCTTCTGTTGACTCATCAATATATCCATTAACTAAACAAATATTTATTGAAGCCTGTCACATGCCAGAACGTGACAGGCTGTGGTCACAAAGATGGAAGAGCCACAGTCCCTGTCTTAGAGAAATTTATGATCTTGAAGGGAAAAAGGTAAAGTGATAGAAAGTAATTAAAATCATGGGCTGCATATGAGAGAGTTTGCAGAATGCACTTGGAAAGACAGAGGGAAGAATGGTCCTCTGAGCCTGGAAGTCTATGGAAACCTATGAGAATTGTCCTCTGAGCCTGGAAACCTATGACTAAGAGTGTAAGACATGATACTCAAGGGCGAATAGGATTCCTTAAAACAAAGAAGAGAAAGGCCATTGCTGGTTAAAAAAGAGCATATGCAATGTAGCTGAGGCAAAAGAGAGCATTCAAGGCCCAGAGATTGCTCCATCCCCTGAAAAAAAAGTCCACTTTCCTAGTGTTCTATCCAGTAGGCCAAGAAAGAGATAGCCAGGCATACCGGAGAAAGGCCCATCTCGGGAGCTGAACTTAGGCTTAAATTCTAGTAGCATCTCCCATTTAGAAACTGTGTGATCTTGGGCAAATAACCTCTTTGATTCTGTTTCTTCACTTGCAAAATAATGAATTCTAATCTTGGAGAGGTATTTATAGGATTAGGGTAGGCTGTACGTAAAATGACTGGCTTATTGGAAGTTCATATTTTTATCATTGTTAACAGTTTCTCTTAGAGCATTTGGATGCTTTTAGATCAGTCTCATGTCTCTCCAGCACAGGACTGCCCTCCTGGTATTTGAAGCAGTGGGTTCGATCCCTGGATCAGACAGATTTCCAGGAGGAGGAACTGGCAACCCACTCCAGTATTCTTGCCTGGGAAATCCCATGGACAGAGGAGCCTGGTGGGCTACAGTGTATGGGGTCGCAAAGAGTCAGACACGAACGAGCATGCATGGATGCAAATAATGGGCCTCTGGAAAGTTTTTAGTCTTTTATTTCTCAACAGCTCCTCCTAACGTTCCTGATGAGTCCTGATTCTGTGGTTGCCCTTTTCCAAACACAGTCCAGTTTTACTTCATATATGCGTAGAGGGGCAGTCAAGAAAGGGCCCAAGACTCCATGCCTGGTCTGACCTAGGCAGGTGTTTCAATGATCTACCAAAATACACTATCCCAAGACCCAGTGGTCAGAACAATTACAGTGAGCATCCAAGTGTGCAAAGTAGAAATAGAGCAACTTCCTGGGGCTCTAGAAACTTCCACAGTATCACTTCTGCCATATTCTACTGATCAAAGCATGACACTGGCCAGGCTAGATTCCCGGGGTAGACCAAGAGACTCTCAGCAGAGCCCAGGGACAAGGAGCACAGAAGCTGAACAGAGGGACCTGCCACCACAAGAGAACCTAACAGAGCGGGCACTGTGCCATTCTCGCTTCTCAGCTCTGATGCAGCCCCTCTGCTCAGGGACACCTGTGCAGAGAAACTAGAAGGCAAAGCTGGCCCCAAAACACATGTGATGGGGGCCCTGATACCCAAGCCCCTCCCAGGACCCTGGACCTTGGTGACGGTGACGGGGACAGGAAAGGTCTGATACAGAGTTACTCCAAAGCACACAGGTCTCTCCCCTGGCCCTGGGAGGGAATCAGTCACCTCATCCTAAAACTTGGGGTGGTATCCTGACCTCTCAGAGCTCTTCCACCACCACAAGGACTGACTGAGACCCAGCCATGCACTGGACTGGGAAGACGTGCAAGAAGTGCTAAAACTTCCCTCACCATGGCAATCTCTCTACATTCCTCCCTCTTTCATCCCTCACCTACAGGTATCCACAGGCATCCAGTCATGTGTCCATCTGTCCTGTACCCTGAGGCAGCCATCCTTTCTTTATTGATTAAAGCAACAAATATATAGGTTATGCCAGGTGCTGCCCAGAACACTGTACACATATGAACTCCTCTAGTCCTCAAGACAATCTAATGAGGTACCATCATTAGGAACTCCAAGCACAATGGCAAGGAGGGTAGGGGGTCATTTTCAATCTTTAAGGGAAGGTGGCTGCACTTTTCGATCAAATATGCTCGTATCTGCCGGCTACTTGTGCACATGAATCTAGCTGCTGTGGTGTGCCCTGATCTAAGCACCAGACCTAAGATGTAAGAAACACATCGAGCCCACAGAGGCGAGCCTGGGGGCTCAGGGCTCACCTGTCAGTAGACACGTCCACCTCTTTGTTGAGGCTCTCTGCCCCTGCTCCCTGGGAAGCGCCAGCCCTCACTTAGGAACTCCTCCCTGCTCCTCCTCTCCCGGTAAGGAGAGACCTGCCTATGGCCCAGCCAGAACCTGATCCCTAAAGAGCCACAGGAAAGCAAGCCGGCCGTGCTGCCGCTGTGCTCAGAACAGTGTTCAGGATGCTGAGAGGAGCCGATGGCCCCTCTGAACACAGAAATTCTCCTGTCTGTCTTCTGTGGAAGTTGGCACACTCAGAAAAACAAGCACCGTGGTCTCTGATCAGGCGAGTGAGGAGGGGCTACCAAGTCTGGGTGGTCTTACAAACTTGCACGGGGGTACTGGCTGACCTTGATGTTGAAGAAGGCAGAGGGTAAGGAGCTGAATTTGGACAGAGTTCAGCAACAGCTTGAAGGAGAGGCAGAGCCTGCTAGGCATACTGAATAGTGGATACCGGAAGCAAAGTTGGACCACAGACTGTGTATGGAGGTGGAGCTGGACCAGGGTCAAATTTTAGGTGCAAATTTTAGGTTAGTATGTTAACCTAAGCAAATTAAATCTCCAAGCCTCAGTTTTTCTATCTGCAAAGTGGGGACAATCATCTTAACTGTGGTTAAGATTGCATGATAAGACTGCTGAAAAGTGTCTAGTACATACTTGGAGTTCATTAAAGTCTGTAGCATGCCCTTAGGCTGGGAGGCATTCTAACGGGGGAATGGAAACGCCAACCAGATCGAGAAGGCCCAGTAGGCAGGAGGCAGGGCTCACTTAAGACACTATTCTCTATACAGTACATCCTGGAAGATGCACCAACGGAGGGAATAGAGAATAGTGCATAGGGGATAGAGGGCATCTCTGCACTTACACTGCTTGATTAATTTTGCATCTGCTACTTCCTAGCTATATCGTTCTGGCCATGTTCTACAGCCTCTTTTGTATCTCTCTCATTGTTTATCTGTAAAGTGAATAGGTGTTTCAATTATGTTTTGCTGCATTATCAAACAATTGCAAAACAGTAGCTTAAGATAAAAAGCATTTTCAATCATTCTATTTCTTTGCTCACACCTTTGCAATTTGGATAGAGCTCAGCCTCAGCTCTTCTCTGCTGCACATCAGGGAAGCTCACTGAGCAGGAGGGTCTATTTCCAAGATGGCTTTGATCATCTAACTGGCAAGGTGGTGGGACTACAGGCTGGGAGCTCTGCAGGGGCTATTGGCTGGGGCCTCAGTTTCTCTCCATAGAGCTTCTCCTCATTGCTGAGGATGGTGTCTTCAGGGCAGTCAGATGTCTTACATGGCAGGTGGCTTCTCCCAGAGCATAGAATAAAGGCTGACATAAGACTGAGACCCAGAATAGTCCCAGGGTCAGCTCTGACACAACCTATTGACTAAAATGGGTCATAGGCCAGCCCAAGTTCAAGGTGAGGGGACTACAAAAGGGCATGGAAACCTGGAAACCTATTGATTCATTGAAAAGAAAGTAAAAGTGTGAGTCTTTCAGTCCTTTCCAATTCTTTGTGACGCTATAGACTATAGCCTGCCAGGCTCTTCTGTCCACGGGATTCTCCAGGCAAGAATATTGGAGTGGGTAGCCACTCCCTTCTCCAGAGGATTTTCCCAGCCCAGGGATCAAACCAGAGTCTCCGGTATTGCAGACAGATTTTTTACCATCTGAGCCGTGAGGACCACCAGAATAGCAGCTCACCATCATCCCTCCTCCCTTATACAGCTGTTGAGAGGATTAAACACATGTGTGAATCTATGGCACTCGGTGAGGCATGAGTGACCCACTTATACTGAGATGTGGGACCACAGAGTGGTCAAAGCAAGGGAATCCAGGCAAACTTCTGGAGTTCCTCCATCGCTGGCAGTGTGACTCAGGACAAGCTGCTCAGCTCCTATGCACCTCAAAGGTAGATAATAATAGCACTTGCCTCTATAATTGCTGTGAGGATTAGATAAGTGGGTGTTTGTAAAGTTTTTGAAACACGCTTTAACAACACTGAGCAACACTAAAGTTAATGCTAAGTTAAACACCAGTGTTGAAAAACACAAGAGCACCTGACCCATAGGGCACAAGCTGGAGGGCTTGCTGCTTTTACGACCCCAACCCACTCCAACGTCTGAGTCTTCTCGATCAAATTGCTGGCATCAGCACTTCCAAGGAAGCAAAGTGACTTCTACAGAGTCACTCTCTTCTGCCCCATCCTTGAATGGTAGTCAAGATTATCAGGTGCTATTAATGCTTCCACTACCCTGGTGCTCTCTGCCAGGCAGCCCAGTCTGATGGAACTTGGGGCTGGTTCCTAGACCAGTCCTTGGCCTTGCTGCTGGATACCCTTACATTCCCAGGACCTGCTCAAGCAGCTGAAGGCATGTGCTCTTGGGGAGAGATATATAGTCCGAGCCAAGCTGACCCCAACCCCTCTGTCTTCCTGAAAAGAAGCGCACTTGTGTTTCTTCGTCTTCAGAAACAACCAGCTCCTTCTTGAATAGGTCTCCCCGACTCTTCCTTGACTAATCACTGCATAAAAATGACCCTCCATAACCAGAGAGAACAGTCCTCCTGGGTGGTAAAAGATGATTTGCACGGTGATAGAAAAATAACATTTTTTATCCAATCCATAATTAGGTCTTGGAGAAACAAATTAAATGAAGGCAAAATTATGTTTCTTTAAAGCATGAATACTGATCTACATAATGATGTACATTTAATGGTTTTAATTTCCAAGGGAAACTATTTTTAAAATGAGTTTGGAAAATGTATTTTCCCCTTAAACTCTCTGTCTATAAAGTTAAGTCCCCAGGCCCGGTGCTGCATTGCCCCAGCCTGCAATCCTAGCTAATTAGTGATGACATTTTAAACTTAATACAGCAAAGTGTCTTCCGCCTCTGGGGGGACCCTGACATGCAGGTAAAGAGCGTGAGAAAGAAACAGACCCCAGAGCATGGTCCATGGGCACTTGCTCACTTCCCTCATATCACGCTCACCTCTAGGAACAACTGCTGTTATTATGAATATATAGCATGGCATTCTGACATCTGTTTTGACAGTAGTACAGATGCTTACCTCCGTGGGAGGCGGTGTCACAACAGGAAATTTGGAGTCACATGGCCTGACCCTAGTTCAGTAACATATAAGATATGTGGGAAGTACTGACCTCCCATTATTTTTTATCTTCTCAGATGGCAATTTTATATGGTTCAGCTTTATGAGATGCCAATATATGGCAAGTGCTCTACAGATTTCAGATATTATTATTATTACTAGTTGCAGGCGTTGGGCGACTCAGCTGTAAATGGAGCTGGCACCACCTACTCCTCAGGTTGTCTGGAAAAGTAGATGGAATTATATGAGATAATGTACTTAGGACCCTTCCCAGCATACTGGCCAATTTCAAAATAATTTGGTTCCCTCTCTTTGCCAGTTTTCAGTTTGCCCCATTTGTTTGCTGCCAGGAAAATGGAATTAACTCAGCAAGCCATAGGCACCTTGCATACCTTTATCTTTAAGCCTGCCCACATCTTGGAAGAGCAGTTGATAATAGTCACCCTCATCTTATTAACTCACTGGGGGCTTCCCAGGTGGCACTAGTGGTAAAGAATCCACCTGCCAATGCAGGAGACACGGGTTCAATCCCTGGGTTGGGAAGATCCCCCGGAGGAGGATCCCCTGGAGGAGCAACCCACTCCAGTATTCTTGCCTGGAGAATCCCATGGACAGAGGAGCCTGGCGAGCTGCAGTCTGTGGGGGTCACAAAGAGTTGGACGTGAATGAAGCAACAGCACTAGAGAGACAAAAGTCAGCAGTAAGTGTGTATTTGCAATATTCTCCATGGTTTTTCAAGTACAATATCCCCAATTTCCCTGTTTTATCTCTCCTAAGAGCCCCATGGAATTACCCCTGGATTTCCTGTGGGGTAGCCATTCTGCTTGGCTGTAGCAGTTTGAGGGTTCTTGACCTTTCAGGGCAGAGAAAGTTGCATCTCACAGATACCAAGCCCCAACAGAGCCATCAAACTCCACCTGTGGCAGCAGAGTTAGCTGAAAGCATGGGCAGAAGGTGTTTCTTCAGCATTGCCGATTTGCCCACCGACCACTGGCACCCGTGTGGCTTCAGGTCCGTGGCATTATTAATCCAATAGCAACGCCTCTAACCTGGAGTTAAAGCTCCTGGCTTGTGGACCCTTACTGAAATCTTGACCAAATCTTCAACAGATAAAGAGACTCTGAGCTCAGATGAACAAATGAAAAGCAACTTTTTCCACATATCCTAGAAAGACAGGGGCCCGGCAGACCTCCAGGCGTTTGCCATACACTCTTACAGGTTGTCCTCTCAAAGATTCAGAGACCAGCTTTATAAACCTCCTTGACCCCAGAGAAGCCAACCTATTAGCTCCTGCTCCCGCGTCAAATGGAAGGTCCACATTTCAAACACACATGCTTGCACCTTCAGGGTGTTATAGATCACACCCCTAAACCAAGAATCTTTGAAGACAACTTGTTTAGGTTTCAGCACAGTTAGGGATGTGTGGAGAGGAAGAATTGACTTCTGTTCTTTCCAGTTTTTGATCACACATTCAAACAAATACCTACTGATCCCTTTCTATGCAGCTAAGTTGGGGACTGGAGAACCAGAACTGAACAAAGGTCGTGGTTCCTGCTCTCACAGAGAGTACCCACAGTGTACAGGGCCAAGAGGCATACCCTTACCCCTATAAATTAGCATATATGCTGACACTGCTATCCTGTGCAAATAAGTTCATGGCACCCAACCCGATCCAGAGTCATCAGGGGAGCCCTCTTTTTCTAATGAAGTATAACTGATTTACAATATTGTGCTAATTTCAGGTTATAGTGAAGTGATTCGATTATACACATGTCCTTTTTAAAATTCTTTTCCAATATAGGTTTATTGCAAGATATTGAATATAGTTCCTTATGCTCTACAGTAAGTCCTTATTGTTTATCTGTTTTATACATAGTAGTTTGTATCTGTTAATCCTATACCCCTGATTTATTCCTCCTTCACTTCCCCTTTGGTAACCAAAGTTTGTTTTCTATGTCTGTGAGTATGTTTCTGTTTTGTAAATAAGCTCATTTGTATTATTTTTTTGAGTCCACATATAACTGATATCATATGATATTGGTCTTTGGGGGAGGCCATGACAATAAGTTCTAAAGGGCTGGTGTTAGTTAACCCAAGGGAAGAAGGAGGGATGGAGGCCAGGAGACAGATAAACCTGACGTGTGGCCCCAGTAGGTCAGGCTCTAACACTACAAACTCTGAAATCCCTGGGATCCACATTGCCACGGTCCATCTGTCCACCACACACTTCATAACACCCTCAAATACTCCCCCAAACACACACGTCCTTTCAAAGTCCCCTTCAGCAGCTCACTTCAGTATTTCAAGCTGAATTTTGTGATTCAGAAGAGGTGAGGCTACTACAAGAACAGAGAACAAAAGAAATGCTTAAAACAGAGAAACATTTTTACCAGACTACTTGAAATGTAGTTTGCTTCTCTCCGATATGTTGAAAACATTGAAAAGCCTTTCCAAATATCTCCAACATCTGCTGAGTGAGGCCAAACGCCCCCTCCCTTTTGCTCCACCCACCATCTCTATATCCATCAAGCCTCATATTAAGTGACACTCAATTACAACATGTATAATTTTGTACCATGCTCCTCAATCAAGAGCCCGTGCTGGGGCAGTCTTTTCCCCACTGTCCTCTGGGTGTGCTCGGTGATGCCGACGAAACGCACGTGCATGATAATTAAATTTGGCATAATTACTTTTCCAAATGATCACTGACATTCCATTGTTCTGAAAGGATTAATCCTCAGAGCCTCCCTTATGCAATCTGTTTCTTGGATCTAAATGAGAGTTCAAAGAATATAATTTATAATAACCACAATCCCTAATGCACGCTTTAATATAGCCTTTCTTTGTTACAGTCATTTGCTGGTAAAATCCTGCCAAATTAGAATTCTCTCAGGGTGCCAAGCTACCTGTCCGCAGATGCTGACTGCCCTGTCACAGACACTTCACTGCAAGGCCCTCCCCAATCTGCCCTGACACAAGGACTGTGTCTCAATCAACTTCTTGCTCTCTCTAGCTAAGCCCTGGACAACTCCACGGGCCAAGGAGAGGGAACGAGCCACTTGTTCTCTTCCTTCTGACCCAAAAGGTGACTCAGGTTTTGCCTGGACAGAGAGAGGGTAGTGGGGAGGAAAAGGGAACCCCTAGTCCTAATGTTTAAAAATGCATGATAGGTTGGAGCCAGTGGGAGAAGTGAGTGCCTGCTATGAACCAGGTGATTTGCCAGGTGCCTGATGAAACATTAGCTCACTGATTAACAGAATGATCCCAGGAGATGGTTATGTCTACCCCTCTTTAACACACAAAGCTCCCTGAGCAGCCTCAGCATTTAAACCTAGACTAAAGCCACACAGCTAGCACAGGGCAAGCTAGAATTAGCAACTACCATTACTACGGAGCTCAAAATCTCACGCTCTTTCTGGAAACTTGGGAATCACAGGGGAACACAGAGCATCTGGGGAGAGGAGGTGGGTGGACAGCAAACTGGCAAAGATCCTCTGTGGCCTGAGCCAGAGGTGCTGCCCTCCTTCAAAGATCAAGACAACTTTTGGGAAAACAGGTGGGGGACTCTGGAGTCTCGGTCTCTGTCATCAGTGACCCCACACCAGCTGCCACCCACAGTCTCACAGTAGCCATAATCCCCTCTCCTCTGTCTGCCTTCCCCATCAGATTATCTGTGTTCTATTCCTTGAAGAAAAGGATGCTCTGGCCACCTGGTCGAGGATGCCCACTGAGATGACAGTTCTCGGCTATAGTTTCTCCTATGAAGAAGAGAAGAAGCCATGATAAACCTTTGTAAGGCTGTGCTAGGGGAGGACCTGGGGATGCACACTTGCCTTCCCTCTCAATGAAGGCCTCCTGGTGGACTAATGTCTGACACTCTGTTTTCCCATCACACCCTGACAATGCACCTCTACCCCGTCACCTTCTAATTTACATGATGCAACTTATCTCATAAAAACATGTCCTCAATGCTAGGTCGATTTCTTATAACAGTGCCAATTTATCTGGTTAAGTAAACACCAAGTGACAAAACATCATCCGCAGACATCACAAACATGGGTCTCATTTATAAGACAAGTTTTACCTCATTCCCTGGAAATGGATAGCAAAAATAGCAATCACAAGGAGATTTGGGTATTCCTGCAGTTTTAAACAGCATCTTCTGCATTCGTTAGAATCTTCAGTATTTAGACAGATTTGAATATGTATAACATTTATTAACTGTAACGTTAGCTCTGACATTTCAATTTAATCAGTGTTACTACAGACAAGTAAAGTAATTCTCTCATACTCATACATAAACAGTATTATCTTTTCATTTCCAAAAGGTAGCGTTTCGTGATCTAAGACACTCGGGGAATAATTTCGTCTCTGTGCGGGGAGGCAGATGAGGAAATCCGGCAGGGTCTCTGTGAGACTGCATTTGAAGATTAAATCATACATAAATTACAGAGGAGGCCACAGAGAAGACCTCTGGAGACGGCTGGATGCTTCCAAATCAGTTCATAATAAAAGTTAAATAAATATGTTTTCTGCCCACATAAATCCAGTTTGTTCAGAAATAGGATGATGAGCCTGTGAAACAGTGAGACTTTCCATGAAGGGTGAGGGCAGATGATTCCTAAATGTCCAAGAAATCCTTCCTGGACCATGGAGCAGCCGTGTATAATAATCAGAGAGGGGTGCCGTCTTTCTACACTGCTGGGTGCTGTCTTGCAGAGTGATGGTTCCAGAAGGGCAGCACAGAGACCCCCAATGAGAGTGATTTTTAGTAGGGGGACATGTGGCAAATACACCCACCACATGGCCTTAGAAATAAATGCAGGTCTTTTGCCTGGCCCCAAGTGGCACTTTTTGGTAGGATTGCAAGCCCTCAGTGAGACCCTACAGGGACAGATAAAGTGGAAGTGAAGAAGGCCTTCCTGGTCCCTTTAAGAATCAGCCTTCTGGGTGTGGAGAAACTCAGCCATCCCGGCTGAGTAATCAATCCATAGGCACCAAACAGTCCAGAGAAAGCTAGGACCCAGGACATGATGGGCAGAGATAAGTGGATGAATGTCCAACTTGTGCTATGGGGAAACCCTGAGAAACACACTTAGACTTTATTCCCAAATCTACTCCAACTAGGTTAGCAAACTTGTATCTTCAAGTGAATCCTCCCCAACATATACTGTCATCACCTTTGATCCACTCACAAAAAAGCAGCTAGAGTTTGCTCTCACTTTAGCTTACACCTCTGATTAATGTTGGATGCAAACATGATTCAAAGAAAAGAGGAAAATGGAAAACAAAAATCAGAATCACTAAATATAAGATATTACTTGGCTGTGCCATGCAGCATGTGGGGTCTTATTTCCTGGACCAAGGATTGAACCGATGCCCCCTGCAGTGGAAGCACAGAGTCTTAACCACTGTACCACCAGGGAAGTCTCAAAGTGAGACTTTTATAGCTCTAACCCATGAAGCATCATCAGACTACATAATACAAATACAGCAAGGATTTGGTCCCATAAAGAGCAAAGCAAGTGGTTAGATGGCCTTTTTGAGGATTCCCAGTGTATCATTATATAGCTATTTATCTAGAGTTTATGATGTTTCAGGTGCTGTACAAAGCAACTGAAGTATATCTCATTTAAAAGAATCCCATACATTCACATTATTGGGAATATTGCAGATCAACCAGATGAAACTGAGGCTCAGAAAAATTACACAACTAGCCCTTGGTCACAACACAACAAACTGGGAACGGGAGTCTTCCACCAAATCTCATATGTGAAACCCTCCAGAAGGTAGGAGAAATGACCACGGTTACCCTGTGGAGCTCTGCACACAGTGGGAGATTTAACTAAAGGGGATCATCTAGACCTCAGGACTTTTCTGCTGCTCTAACAAATTGGTCATATGGCAAAGGGAGACCCCTAGCTATGTGCTCACATGCCCCTTTAATTTTGCAAAATGTGCAAAAGTACAATATATAACAAATCAATTAAGGCCACAATTCCACTCCAACTCCCTTTAGCCACACTTTTTCTTAGGTTTACCACCATTGGAATCTGCCTAGCAATGCAGAGACCCAGGTTCAATCCCCAGGTCAGGAAGACGCCCTGGAGTAGGAAACGGCTACCCACCCCAGTACTCTTGCCTGGAGCATTCCATGGACAGAGGAGACTGATGGGCTACAGTCCATGGGGTCTCAAAGAGTCGGACACTTTCACTTTCACTACCATTGGAGCAGCAGGTTGAGATTTGAGGAAGTTAAATTTTGGTATGTTTGGTTTCAATTGAGTGGGACACTGTTCCCTGGTCCAAGGGCATTTCTGTGCATAGTTAACTTGTTTCCAGCTCTCCCAGGAGGCAGTCCAGGATTTCTGTAAGCCACACTGTGTCCACTTAGCTGGCCTCATGCTACCAGGGTGCGGAGCTGAGGTCATGTCATGGCCATATACCCTGGCACAGGAAGTGCTGTGGCTGTGGAGGAGAAACAAGGTTTGAAATAAACCATGTCAGAAGTGAGTCGTGGAAGAATCTTCTAAATCTTACAACTCACATATGGACATCCAAATTTGACAATAATCTTAAATATACAAGACCTTAACAATGATGAGAAGCAGAATAAAACTTTTCTAACTGCTAATTAAAAAAGCTTTCAATCAAACATACTAGAGGATAGATTTAATTATCTTTCTATTCTTCTTACACAAAATTAAATGTAAAGAGATGGTCATATATAGAGAGGGTCAAACAGTAGCCAAAAAACATAGGGGAAAGTTTATAGACCATGAGTCAGGCAGTCTCTGTGTGTGTATTATATGTGATTTGTTGTATTTGTCATCCTTTTCATGTTTTTTAAATGATTGGTGTTACGATTTATATTCTCAGTAAATACATATTCATTTTCATGTCTGATTTCATATTCACAATTTCATATTCTTTTCCTTAAAAATGCTCTGAAACTGCATACACTTCCTGTCTCACAAAACCTGGATGCACCCTGCCTGCCAAGCTAACCAGAATTGAAAGATCTTCTTCACAGTGTAAAGATTCATCTATGTCCCTCTGATTCCTTTGCAATCAAATTCACACACATGACTGTCAATCCCAAAGAGGTATAGAATTTCTTTTTAATGAACATTTGAGTCTTTTGGAGAACAAGGCCCCAGGACTTGATATCAAAAGTTAGATTTCTCATGTGCAGCTGTTGATCTCATTGTAAGGGTTGTAACCGATATTCCCCTTTTTTGCTTTGCCTGCTAGAAAATACTGGGCCAAATCAGCATTTGCTGCAAATGCAGCAATTGGTGCAATGCAGCAGTTGTATCAATACATCTAAGTCACACTTTTATGAGTCCGTCTTCCTTTTTAACCATCATCCCCAATGCCCCAGCTTTATGACTTTCTTGTCCTTCATTATCAAATTCTGCCAGTTATTCTTTCTTATCTTTTTTAGTTTCTTTAGCTGCTTCAAATTCTTTATTGAATCAGATTCATTAAAAATTCAAATAAGTCAAAAAGCTTATCTATATACAATGAACATGCTTATTTTTATAAAGAGAAATCAACTTTATATAGAAATGCATTCATTTACAAACAGGACCCAAAAGTCCCGAGTTATTCACATTTTAATGGAATTTTCAGCTTGTGGTTAATCATCCCATTGGCAAGAGTTGTGGGATGAGGGAGATGGAAAGGGGACAAGGTGGAATTCTGGTGAAGGCTGTAGGCATGTCTTTAGTTCTCTTTTCATACACTTAACAGCTGATATTTTCTCCCACCTTTATGTTTTTATTTCCCAAACATAGCTCCCTCCCACTTGTCAATATTTCTTCTTTGTCTGGCATCACCCATCCTGTGTTGAGGCAGAATAATTTGGTAAAAATGAACAAGCTATGAATTATTGGTTGAGAACTCTCTATTGGCAAATGGCTATAGCTGGGGCGATAGTTGGAATCACCATGAATGCACATCAGACACATTGGGTCTTGATGTGACTTTTTGCAGGAAAAAAAAATCCTGTTACCAAGGGAGGAAGCCACAAAGGCTTTGAAAGCAGGTGACAGATTAAAGAGTACATGGTAATCCCAGACAGAACGGGAAACACACATACCGGAGGTCCTGACAGAGAGATTTATCATCTTCCCAGGAAACCCTAGGCTAAAGTCTATTAGGGCAAGCTGAGGGTTGAGAATGTTTTACCCTTAACCAAACTCTAAGAAAGTGCAGAAAATGTGAATTATTCAATAAGTGGTATTAGAACAACTAGGCAACCATCTGGCAAAAAGATTAAGTGGGATCCATTCCTCACACAAGGCACAAACACAGCAGGATGAATTCCAAAATTATCTCAGCCTCAATGGGGTCAAGTCAAAACTACAAAAGATGCTAGAAAAGAACATGGACATTTTATGTGACAACCCAGAGTCCATTAAGGGGAGAAGGCAATGGCACCCCACTCCAGTACTCTTGTCTGGAAAATCCATGGACAGAGGAGCCTGGTAGGCTGCAGTCCATGGGTCGCTGAGTCGGACACGACTGAGCGACTTCACTTTCACTTTTCACTTTCATGCACTGGAGAAGGAAATGGCAACCCAGTCCAGCGTTCTTGCCTGGAGAATCCCAGGGACTGCGGAGCCCGGTGGGCTGCCGTCTACGGGGTCACACAGAGTAGGATACGACTGAAGCGACTTAGCAGCAGCAGTCCATTAAAAGAAAAAAGATGGTAAATGGACTTATAAACATCTTCCATGTGGTAGAAAATAATGATGATGACAATAATAATAATGCTAAGTAAAGTATAAAAGTAACAATATTCTAGAGAAAATATTGTCAGTGCACAGCACAAAGGGTAATAATCTCCCTTATGTATACAAACATCTGCAAATCAACAAGAAAGAAACATATCAACAACCCAATTTTTAACATGGAGAGTCATATGAATAGTGGCTAACAGGAAAGGAAAAACAAGTGGGTCTAAAACATTTGGAAAGATACACAGCCTTTACAAATGTAAATTCCAATTATTCTGTTACTTTGTTACTATCAAGTTGGCGAGTATCTCAGTTTGATAAGACAGGGTCCTAACAAGGCTGTAAGAAATTGGTACCTCCATGCATTGGTGGTGGTTGTAGAAACTGACAGGACCCCTATGGAGGGTATCTTGGCAATATTTAGTGATATTACATACACACACATCCTTTTAAATCAGCAATTCTATTTCTAGATATTTATTCTTAAAGGTTATTCTCACAAGCTTATGAGTTAATATATATTCAGTGTTAGTCATTCAATGATGTTTTCAATAGCAAGAGATTAGAAATTGCTTAAATGCCCCTCAACTGGGTACTGGTAGGATAAATCATGCTCCATTCACTCACAGGACAGTATTATAGCTATAAATAGATAAATAAAATACCTGTAGACATGTATCTGTAAAAATTGAAACAAGAAGTACTTTCTGAATTATTAAAATAACCACAAGAGTATCAATAGATAAGGGAAGGGGTAAAGGTCTATATATATTCTTATGTGCTTGTATGTCATTTAAAAAGTGATAGGCAAGAAACCAATGATATTAGGTGTCTATTCAGGCAGGGAGGAGATGAGGACTGAACACACAGGAGCCAATCTACTTGTCAAAGTGGTGACCAGGTGGTAGAGAGGAGCATTTCTACTATATACTATTTTAATACTTAAAGAGATTTTTCGAACCCTGTGAACATATTACATAATTAATCTACAAGTTAAAAAAAAATTCTAGTGTGATGAACTTTAATAACAGTACTGGCCTGAGTTCTATACCATCAGAAAAACTGACAAACACTTTCTGTTAGTGGTGTCATTAGTGAGGTGGCCAGTGAGATGCTGTGGGCTGAGAGCCCTGGGTGTGCATGCCGACTCTAGCCCTAATCCGCTCCGTGATCCTGGAGGACGACTCCATACCCCTGAGCCTTGCATGTTGGAGGAGACAGTAGGTAAGGCTTCTGCTGCTCTGAGAAAAGCTACAGAAAGTTAGCCAGCAGATCTGGATGCCATAGGCCCAAGAATGAGCACTTAACATACGTCTATGAAATAAAATTAATCCTCAAAGCAATCCTGCTTTTATAAATAAGAAAAGTCAGTCTTAGGTCAATTTAGTGATTTCCTCAACAAAGGGCATGGAACAGAGAAGTGATAGAAGATAAAACACAAAAGGTTAATAAATAAATGAGAAATGCCCCTCCCTCATGAGGAAAATAGAAAACACACCTTTGTAAGACAGTGTTGGGCTCCTGGCTGGGGCAGAGCTAAGGTCACCTGCGCAGAGCATGCTGTGACTCACAGCACCAAGGGGCTGAAAGGAAGTGACGGGAGCGAGAGCTCTCCTAGAGGCCAGACCCCCAAATGGAAGGGCTTCTACCAAGAGCCACAACTCAGGCTGTCGCCCTTGGACCCTCCCACATAGACAGGCAAGGGCTACAGGTTACCAGGGTGCACGGGGAGCACCAGCCCTGGCAGGGGGTCCTGGGGTTGTGGGATCAGCCGAGGCCCAGGCTCACGGGATGAGCCCACATTCAACACGCTTTTCTATCCTATGAGGCGGGAGGGAAACCCAGTGGGGCTCATGGACAGGGGAGCAGGGTATCGAGGGATGCAGTGATGATCAGCTGGCTCAAGGAGGAAAGATGCAGCCAGCAAGGGGAGCCAAGATGAGAAGGCAGCAAGTGACAGCCAGCAATGTTCCTCCAGGGCCAGCTTGATAAGAACCGTAAATACATAAAAAGTATATTGTGCCTCTCAAGAACTCTACTTAATACACCATGGTGAGTTGAATGGGAAGGAAATCCTAAAAGGGAGGGGATTTATGTATAGGTATAGCTGATTAATTTTGCTATACAACAGAAACTAATACAATGTTGTAAAAGCTACTATCTTCAATAAAAATTCATTAAAAAAAGAAGTATTGTGCCTCTTTTCTCCACTTGCCACTTATAGGCCCTTGGGATACTGCTATGAACACAAAAGATGCAGTTCCTGACCTCAGGAAGCTCACTTTCCACTGGATGGGAAGGACCCATATGAGACCATTTCAGAGCAAGGGGACAAGTAGGCTGCATGTGTGAGGCTGACATTCAGGATTTTAACTGTCAATAAGAAACCAAAAATTCCCAGCAGAAAAAAAAGACCTCAGTAATGAACTTCAGAAAGACTGCAGAACTGGAGATGAAGAACTGGGAAGTTCCTCAAAGCTGGGCCGTGACAGATACCAACTGGGGAGAGTGTGAAGCAGTACAACATTCCCAGGAAATAACAATATGTAAAGGGATGCGAAGGAGAGAAAAAGCACCTGGGAAACCTAAGAGGGAACTGCATATTTAAACAGAAATGTTTTTAGTTGTCATTTTTCAAAATATTTTCAGAGAGGTACAATATATCTCTTTGTACCTGCTGTTCATGTAACTGAGCTGCAGTTGGAGGAAAGTTGGGTGGCAAAGCTTTCATGTGAGGGTAGCATACACCTCGAAAGGCCCTGGCCCGGGGATGCCTTGTTTCATTTGCTGGTGTCTCTCACTCTATGAAGACCTTCAGGCAAGCAGAGAAAACACATCAAATGGAAACAAGACTCGCTTTTTGTTTCCCTGCTTTCCTCTGGCTGAGGAATCTAAACCCTGCCTTGGGGACATGATATCTCTACTCTCCAGTGGGGGCTGTCTCAGTTTTCCTGCCAGTTTCAGCACTGCCATTCAACTCAGGCACTGCTTACTAAGCAGGTCTTCCCAGTTGGTGCTAGTGGTAAAGAAACTGCCTGCAATGCAGGAGATGTAAGAGATGCAGGTTCGATCCCTGGGTTGGGAAGATCCTCTGGAGGAGGGCACAGCACCCTACTCCAGTATTCTTGCCCAGAGAATCCCATGAACAGAGGAGCCTGGTGGGCTATGGTCCATAGGGTTGCAAAGAGTTGGACACGACTGAAATGACTTAGCATGCATACACACACTCTGTGCCAGGCCCAATGCTCCTGGAAGACACCAACTCCCAGATGTTTCAGAAGCAGGGAGCCTGACAGGACGATAAACTCCTTGGTAAATCCGAAAAGAAACACAGCCTCAACTGTTCCTCCTCCTGCACAGTCCCTGCTTCTCTGTTTTAATTAAAACATGTCGAATACCGGAATGATCGGACAGCATTTGACAACATTATCCACTCTACAAGCAGAAATGTGATGAGGTTAATTACATCGTCTAAAGAGGTCCTAACTGCCCCTTCCAGGCATGTTCTCCTATCATTTTGCCCCTGAGCGAGCAGTCAGTAATAGCAGCTAATCTCACACAACAGACACTGGCAAGTCAGCTGCCGAGGTGAAGATGGAATGAGAAACAGGCAAGTGAAATCAGAAAAGGTGGGTGGCTTCCACAATGCCACTGAGTTCAGGTCCTTTGCCTTGGGACCTGGCTGGCTAGAGTCTAGGGGTGATGGAGAGATGCCTGAGGGGACCAAGAAAGGAGAGCTGACGTGGGCAGGGCGCAGCTGTGGACAGAATCTCAATTTATCCACTTTCTACAGGCATGAGTCCCGATGGCATCATTTGTTACAGCTCAGGAGGTATCAGGTCAGGACTGGATGGAACACGGGCAGCACAGCAGCTCTACCTTGCGTCACCGCACAGAGTTGAGAGGACATTGCCAGCCCCTCATTTACACCCAGCCTGAGGATTTCAAAGTACATCTTCTATATGGGAAAGGCGAGTCTGCTAGACCTTTGTCTATGAATTGCTTTACTCCCATGGGCACTCTAGCCCAAATGAACAAAAAGCCAAGGCCACCAGCAGTTGGGGTTCTGGGAACTTCAATGCCCAACAGATCCCCACAGACTCACAAACCAACATGTGCTTGGAGGAGGTCGTGGGAGGGCTGGAAGGAGGAGAACCAGTGAGAAATAGGGTTACAGAGAAGACGAGAGCCTGCTTCTCACCCTCCAACACTGGGCTAAGGTCCTATCTCTCCCAACTACTATTCATGTGACCTTGAGCACATTGCTCAACCTCAATCAACCTCAGTTCCCACACTGGGAAAATGTGGACCATAATCCTTCCTAGAGGGTAGCTGCCAAGGTGGAATAAAATTGTTAGTCACTCAGTCATATCTGACTCTTCACAACCCCATGAATTATCCCATCAGGCTCCTCTGTCTATGGAATCCTACAGGCAAGAATACTGGAGTGCATAGCCATTCCTTTCTCCAGAGGATCTTCA
Organism: Odocoileus virginianus; assembly: GCF_023699985.2. Classification (NCBI taxonomy): domain Eukaryota; kingdom Metazoa; phylum Chordata; class Mammalia; order Artiodactyla; family Cervidae; genus Odocoileus; species Odocoileus virginianus. The sequence continues at coordinate 73,671,375 of NC_069680.1, forward strand.
CAACCCAGAGATCGAATCCAGGTCTCCTGCATTGCAGGCAGATTCTTTGCCATCTGAGCCATGAGAGAGGCCCAAGGAGAGATGATACTTAAAAGGTGGCACGCAGCAAGACTGGTGTCTGGAGGCAACCCCTCTGGATCAGGCCCTACTTCCACCCCTTCTAAACTATGTGATTCTGGTTGAGTTATATACCTCTTTATGCCTCTTTTTAAGAAACGGGAGGCCAGGATCAGTTCCTAAGTCACAGAAGTATGAGGATTAAATTAGTTATCAGATATAAAGTGCTTCAAACAATTTCTGGCACGTAGTTAAGTGTTTAATAAAGATGGATTACTATTATGATTTCCAGAGCATGTGGTCTCGTCCAGAGACACAGATGCCCTGCTTGGCCCTTCCACGACAGACACAGGTGTGCTTAGAAACCCAGACGGAAACAGAAATGAACGCTTCTCTGTATCACAAGAAGTGTGTCCTCTGATCCCTGTAAAGCAACGTACGTGCATGCAAAGCTGCTTTAGTCATGTACGACTCTCTGTGACCCCATGGACTGTAGCCCACCAGGCTCCTCTGTCCATGGGATTCTCTAGGCAAGAATACTGGAGTGGGTTGCCATTTCCTCCTCCAGGGGATCTTCCCAACCCAGGGATCGAACTCACGTCTCTTACATCTCCTGCATTGGCAGGCAGGTTCTTTACCACTAGCATCACCTGCAGGAGACTCTTTCTGGCTCCCCAACCAGAAGGGGAAGATGAAAATTTGGGTGCTCCCAGGATTAAAAGCCTAACATTTGAATCTCTGCTCTCAGATTGAATGTGAAGGCAGTAGAGTCTAATTTTTAAAAATCAATATCAAATCAAGGATAATTTTTCCTCTGCTAGAAAGAAACTAAAGCTAATTTTCCTGCATTCTCGAGTCATAATATCATTTGGGAAAGAACATTTCCCTTCAAATATTGAGACACCTCTTTATGCTTCCTCTGTGCCATGCAAGTACTTCTGGCACCACCAGAAATTAATTCTTTGTCCTCTGAAATACATAGTGCTATGTTTTTATAGTGTGTCTCTGACAAATGAAGAATCTTTGCTTTTGTAAATTGTGGCATAGATTTTGTAAAATTGAGGATAGAAACTATAATAGAATGGTGCTCCACTAGTATAAACACAAGTTCAGATGTGAAAACGGTGTGACATAGTTAATAGGCGGGTTTCTATGTTTCAATGATGACATAGTCCTTTAAGCCTCTTGAGTAAAACCTGTATTTAATGAACACCTACTACATGCCTGACCTTGTAGTAGGCATTTTACACAAAGGGGTTTTTTAATAAGTCTGTGACGTGAATACCATTTTCTCCATTTTCCAGCAAAGAAATAGAGATTTATTGTGCATTAAAAACTAGTTCAAAGTATTTTTATTATTTTATCTATTGTGCATTAAAAACTAGTTCAAAAGTAGTTCAAAGTAGTTTTCACACAGTAACTGGTTGGCCTTGGATTTGAACCCCAAAATATCTAGCCTCAGAAGCCCTGATCTTAATCACTAAGCCCTGACAAGGTCTTTTAGACTTTGTTGGTTATTAAGGAGGCCAGGAATTCTCTACAGTTTAGCATTGATTTGATCTCTTTTTGTTAGTCTTTTGTCTCAAAATTAATCTTCCTCAAGGCCCAAATAAGTTTTTAATTATAATGAATACAAATTAATAGTCTTTTAAGAATTTCATGATGTTCCTAAGCTGAAAAGTCAGCCAGGTCTGAGAGCCACAACAGTTAGTACAAAATAATAATGACAGCAGCAGTATTAATACTGACACTTAACAATTAATCTTCAGACCAGAACCATACACAAACACAGAGCAGTCTGAATCTATATCATAAGATATCATATCAAGGGAATGACTGAACTATTGACAGTCAATGTCTTTCACAAAGAGTCTATGGGATGGACAGCATTATTGTCTATTGACAGCTTGAAGACAGAATTTTTCATTCATTCGACAATGTTGATTGAGCACACCAGGTCCTTTGCTAAACCTTGGGGACCCAGCAGTAAACAAAACAAGCTCAAATCACAGCTCTTCTGTATGTCAAAATCTAGCAGAAAGAGACAGACAAAAAGCAAAACAAGTCAAAAGAAAGAAAGTCCTATATAACAAGATGGTTAATTTTATGTGCCAACTTGACTGAGTCATGAGGTTGACCAGATATTTGGTCAAATGTTATTCTGGGTGTTTCTGTGGGGGTGTTTTTGGATGAGGTTCACACTTAAGTCTAGAGACTGAGAAAAGCAAAGTGACTTCTCCAGTGTGGATGGGCCTCACCCAATTAATTGAAGGCCAGAATGGAAGCCAAAGACTGACCCAACCCTCCCAAAGTAAAACAAGTCCTCCTGCTAACTGCCTTCAGACTGGGAAGTCAGCTTTATCATGCATTCAAGATCAAAATAAAACATTGGCTCTTCCTGGGTCTTCACCAGCCAGCCTTTGGACTGGAACCACACCACCAGCTCTCCTGGGCCTACCACTGGCCACTCACCCTGTAGATCTTGGAACTTGTCAGTCTCCATAACCTGTAAGCCAATTCAAATATATATATATTTTTTCCCATGGGGAGCCTTAGTGGACTAATACAAATATTTATATGGGAAGAGAGATAAGGAATACTCAAACCTTAAAATTTTAAGTAAATGGACCCTAAAAAGCCTCATGGAATAGGAGATATTTAAGTGAAAACCTGAAGGATTTGAGGAAACAAGTCAAATGAATATCAGAGAGAAGAGCATTCCAGGCTGAAAGAAGAGCAAGTGCAAAGATCCTGGGATAGGTGTGTGCCTGGTAGACAAAAGGAGCAGAAAGGAGGCCAGGGCAACTGAGGTGGAGCCGGGAGGTCAGGCATGACAGACTGCACTGGCTTCAAGACCTCCTCTAGAAAATATTCACATATGCATCAGTGTGTTTGTGTGTACATGTGCAACCCTCTTTCCATGAGGGATTTGGGGCACCTTTAAAAAATGCATTGCAATAAATTAGTGTACACTAACATAAAATCAAAAGAAGAAAGGGAAAAAAAAAAAAAGGATGAAAATAAACTGGAGCCAGAACCTAACTAGAAATCAAGGATGTTCTCTGCATCTCCAACAAGTGATTCTCTCTTTTACTGTCAGACTCCTAGGAATCAGCAGGAGCAGGCAAACACTGTCACCAAATGCCTCACCTCCAGAAGATACATGCAAACAAAGTGCTCTCTGGGGTTACAAACATCCTTGGCATTATAATCAGAAAAGACTCTCCTGAGGGATCATAAACCCCACCTGTGTAAAACAAAGTGACCAACAAAATCATTAGCAGCATCCTTACAATGAATGCAGCTAGAAGCTTCCCAGACTCTGTTTCTTAGGTAGCAAAGTGCAAGGCACTCAAAGTAATTCTGCTAAGGGTGCTGGGAGGACTGTGTGTTTCAAGGTGTCACCTTTAGACAGGTAGACTGACTTTATAATGTATTATAAAACATCAAGAAGAGAGGTGAGGCCTCTTGTCCTTCATGTAACCCTCATTGGTTTGGGTTTTTGCAGCTGAACTATGGACAGAAAGAGCAATAATGAGCTTGGGACTGTCCGGTACTGCCCAGCGATCTCCAGGGATGCAGTTCTCTGTTCGCCAGTTGAGTAGGGACCTCTGAGACTTAGCAGGAAATACAGCCAGGGAGAGGTGACTTTCTTTTGTAGAATCCATGGACCCTGTTGGGAATGCATTCCACCTGTGTCATAAGATGAGCTGAGAATTACAGTCAGTGGGACCAGGACTCACCCTCAGAAGACTGCCATGAATCTGCCTCAAGGCACGGGCAAATGGGCTGTCAGGGACTGATCCAATGTTCCCTGTCATCTAGCAGGGCCAGAATAATTTTACTCTGAAAAAAATATAAAGGCATTGCCACCAGACACTTGTTTGAGCCAAAATATAATCCCCTAAGAGCACATAGAGAACTGCATCCTTTGAGAAATGATAGCCATGCCAGGACACACCTAGGAAACCAGAGACTAGAGAGAGAGAGAGGAAGTGTGTGTGTATGTGTAGAAGGAGCTACTTGAGGTCACGGACACCCCTGGCATCAAGGGGGCCAAGGGCTTTTTCAGAATGTGAATATGCAGTGTTAAATTTCTGTGTGGCTTCCTGTGTGGGGATGGTATACACTGACTTGCATCATGTCAAATCTTTAGTAAGATCAGCTATAGGTGAAATACTATCTGGGGGACAATTAGCAGAGATAATAACATAAATTTTTGGAAGGTCAAAAAAACATGGACCTTCTCTTGGAAGAATTTATTTTGGAGGGTTTACTGTCTGACCAGGAATCTTCCAGTTCAAGATGTTAAAAGCATATCAGCTCCTAAATGAAATAATTTTTGATTCTCATCTCAACAGCTGGGTTCGTGCTTATATACTACTATCTGTATAAACATATATCAGACAAAAGCTTTGACTATACAAGCCAGTTCTCACGCCTATAAACCTGTGTGCACACTCCACAGCAACCCCCTCAGATGTGACACAAAGGCTGATGGGTAAAGAGCAACCTCTAGAGAAGGAATAAGCAGTTGTGGAGGACATGGGTCAAAGAAGTCACCCCCAGAGAGTAGAACCAGGCTCTGCTCAGAGAACACTGTCCGCTGCAGGGAAGAAAAGCTCACAAGGGCTTTCTAGGAATTCAGTGTCACTTTGAATGACTGTTGTCTTTTGCCCTTTCTTCTTTCTCCGGAGTAGGAGTGCTCACTGCACTTACCCTATCTCAATTCCAGGACTGTGCATGTGGTTTGGGGAGAGCACAGCAGCCAACCAGAGACACTGGTTGTTTCAGCTCCTAAATCACAGGACCACAAGGAATCTCATCATAAGCCAACAGCATCCAGAATTTATGGCCCTTGGAGCAGATCCAGAGGCTGCACCAGATTTAGGAGTTGTCTCCTTTGAGGATGGTTGTGTGTATGTTTCATGTGAGGGCAGAAAGATGCAACACTGTGGGCTAACTGAGGCGGGGCACTGAGTTGGTAACGGACTTCCTTTCTTCTCTCCCATGGCCCGCAGCTAGGCTGTATCTTCAGCCTTCTTTCCATTTCAGTCTGGCCGTGGGACAGTGCTGCTCAATGAGATGTGACAAGTAACACTTCTAAGCCTGGCAGTGATTCTCCAAGGAGCCTCCCATGCTCTCCTCTGCAGATGGGATTGTCTCCCCTAGCACTGCTTTGGAACCAGCCACTCAGTGTGGAGCACAGCACACGACTAGGAGGAGCAGGCAGACACACACACACACACACACACACACACACACACACACACACACTCTTCTGTGGATTTTATATGAACGAGAAATAAACTCAGAGGCTAAAAATTCAGGTAAGGGATCACTTCTGTAAATCAAAGGAAAAGAGTTTGGAACTGCAGTGGTTCAGAGCAACACCAAGGAAAGAGACTCAGAGCCAGAATCTCAGAGACTCAGATGAAATGATGAGGAGATAAATCTCTTGGAGGTAGCAAAGTGATGAGAAAGACGGTGACTGGGAGGAAGAAAGCATCCCTGAGATATCCAGGGGAGGTTTGGGGTCACCATCACAATGTGGATAAAAACTCAGCCATTTTTACATATTGACACAAGCATGACCTCCAGAGTCTGAGACTTGTGGGCTGAAAGGAACCCTCTCCACCAGTCCCTAGAGACAGGGATGGTGATTTTTATTTTCTGTGTTCCTGGGGTCTGGTCTTTCAGCAAACAAACCCCATCAAAAGTTATGATAAAGCCCCCAATAATAAGTGGTTTGTATCCAAATCTCTACTGCCACAACCACCACCAACCCCCAGACTTCTAAACATTGGAATCAAATCAGGAAATGTGTCTGACTCAGGGTAAGGCTGAAGACAGATAAGAGCCCCGTCAATAGAAGAAAAAGGGAAATGGCCACAAAAGTACATCAAACAAGGGTGCACATACACATGCACACACACATACAATCTCTAGCCCAACTACATACCTAATGCTATGGAAAATGAAATTCTTTCTTCATAAATCACTCCCCCAAGCAATCATCTTTTTCAGATTACAGAGGCAGTGAGTCCCAGCTCGCAGACAGAAAGCTGCTTAGATCAACAGCCAGCCTAAACGACACAATATTTATTTTTAATGCTGCTTTTACATCATTTGCCAAAGATTCATTAGGCACCAACCATGTGCCAAACGTCACATTAGGCACTTGAGAAATTCAGTGTAGGGGCTGTCATGCCTATCCTGGAAAAATTCTGCAAACAGAATGCAGTGGCCACCTCCCGGGCGCTGTAGCTGGTGGTCACTCTGGCCCTCATGTCCAAGACGACCCCCTCCCTGGGGAGTCAGTCCACCTAGAATTGACCTGACAATCCTGCCTTTTCCGGAAAGCTCGATGGCCCACCCACCAGCAGACATGCCGGACTCCAGGGGCAAGTGGGGGCGTCCTGGGAGGGGCCACAGGGGCAGTAATGGGCTTGCAAAAGCAAACGCCACAGGCTGTGAGGCAGCATCTCCCCCACAGCCCTCCCCACCTTGCCACCTCACCCAGGGGCTTATTTCTATTGGCAGTCTCAGCAGTGCACATCCACATTTAGATAAGTGGCACTAAAATAAAATGGACTGTAATTATTGTTATAGATTACAGTAATTACAGAGGGGGAATGGGCCGATTAGATTAGCACGCCCACCCCCCCACCAGGACCCGGCTGACATGAAGGGGATTTGTGCAGAGGGCGATGAACCTGCTGTGAGCGTTGGCTGTCACTAAGGCCTCCCAGGGCCCAGGCTGCAAAGGGCAGGGCGGCTGAGGAGGGGCAGTGGGAGGGAGAAGCTTTCAACCTGGAAATAAACCAGCCATGAGAGAATGAAGTCTCTTGCCAGCTTGCTTGGGGGTCACAATCAGCCAACCCCACAGCCCCTGTGAGGGGCAGAGTGGTGGCTGGGTTTCCTACTGGGGTCCAGGACTCGGGTACTGAGTCCCCCTTCTTTGGGAAGGCTTTAACTTTCAGCCCTGGTCAGCCATCTGCCATCAGGGTCACACAGACCTGCCTGGAGCACGGCACCTACCAAGGATGACCAGAATACTAGCAAGTGACTTAGACTCTCTCTCTCAGAGCCTTGCTGTCCTCCCTGGGGGATGAAAAGACCATTCCCATTCATATAACGCTGGAATGAGATCATAGACATAGAGCATCCAGGACAGGCCTGGTCAGCCTGACTGCTCCTTCCCCTGCTCTGGTCACTTCCAGCCCCCACTGGACCTGCTGGTGCTCTTATCCTCACGCCCGGCCTGCCTCTCCCACCATCTGAACATGCTGACCTTGGTGGGAAGACTTAGCCCACAGTTGCCTTGGCCACGAAAAGTGCACTGCCCTCTGAGTCACGGTTCTGGTGTCTACTTGGATCCCATTCATAAAAGGTTCCTTGGGTAAGGCTACCACAGGAGCAGCTCCCGGCTTGTGCGTGCCAGTCTCCAGTGTCCAGACCTCCCTCCCTCTCCCTCATCTCTCCTATAGGAATGAGAGTCCTATTTTGATTCTTGGGGTAGAATCACTGGAAGTTGAAGTCATGAATATCTCTTGCCCAACCAATCCTATTTCGCTTCCCAGAACCTGCCCAGCTTCAGTGACACCTACCACTACTTACACCCAGGGCCACCCATTTGTCCGAACCACAGATGGAGCCAGGCATATGACCAGTCTCAATAAGTGTGTCTACTGTCCCATCCTTCTCTGATGCTCTGTCCTGTTGATGCCCGTCAGCCAGGAGTTCCTGGTGTCAGGCATTCCCCATTCTTCCTATGCTGACACTTCTGTTCCTGGTCCTGAGAAAGGTCCCTGCAGCTCACAGAGCCCAGTCCAAATTCACTCCCCACTGTTGGCTCCTAGTTACGCTCTCTGCTTTCATCTCCTATCTCCTGCAAAATACTTATTACATCTTAAGTATCTGCTTACTCATCGGTCACCCTCAGAAGGCTATAAACTTCATGGAAAAAAAAAGAAGTTATTTTGTCTTTTAATTACCCCTTAGCAGAGTGTCTGACACAGGGTAGACACCAATTAAGAGCTGATGAATGACTAAAAAAAATAAGAAAGTATTGATGCCTAGAAGCCTGCCAGCCTTTCTTTTTTTTTAACTTTCTTGGTTTACTCCTTCTCTGTGCAGGGGGAGAGTTTCCTTACAGAATATGGTCAGGGATAGAGGGAGAAGTGAATCTGGCCAGAAGAGGCAGGTGCTCAGTGCACTGCAAGACAGGGACATATGCTGGCCAAATCAGGAAGGAGGCCTGGAAGCAACTGGAAAACCTTGTGTGTGACCACTTATCCTCCCTGCTGGAGACACGGTCTTGGTCAATGCAAGGAAACTAGCAGATCTGGGACCTCTCTCACCTGGTAGCTACTCCTGCAAGAGCTGAAGCCCCAGGGCTTAACCCGGGGGCTTGTACAGCTTGGCTTGAGTTGCTAGATTATTCTCTCGGCTCCTTATCTTCATGCAGAAAAACTGAGTCTAAATGGAATACTTTTCTAAAAATCTGCAAGTTGCTACCAGGCCAGATTTTGTTTCTAGGCTCCCGAGTTTGCCCACTGGCCCCTGCCCTCTAGATAGAAAACCAAAGAACAGATGTATCCACAAACCAAGAGCATGGGCAATTCGGTGACATCACCCCAACAACCAAGCTCTTACCCCTATTTCCCACTGTCACAGTCAACTCAGGAGCATCTGTAGTGACACAGAAGCTCAGAAGGATAACCACTTAGTGGAAAATCTGCAGAATCTGCTTGCCCTGCGGTAGGTTCTACCCAAGGTGGCCTCTATATATAACTTCCACATTCTCTCAACATCTCTCTAGGTGCCTCTTAAAGCCAATATTTGATAAAATGAAAGTGGGGTTAAGTCTGATCTGGGTCCTTCTGTACCATGTAATGCCCGTGATCAGATTTCACTGATGGTGGGGAGCCAGGCAAGGTCACTTTCCTCCAGGTCCTAAATATAATGCTGAGTTTGCCCCCACACCCCATCTGCTGTCTTGAGGTCCAGGTGTTCCCTGTAATGGGTAAGCTGAGGCAGTGACTAGTGGCCCCTGCATGCACTTCCTCACCATGCCATCCTCAGGGAGAATTTGAGTTGAAAATTACTAGCCACGGACACTTCCCAGAGGAACCGCCTGCTCCCTGGAGATGAGGACAACTCTGAGAGGATGCCTGGTTTCCTGTCCTTGGTCCTATGCTCTGATCCTTACCCCCAAATCTTCAAATTCCCCTTCAGCCAGGCAGGTTGCTATTCCAGCTCCTCCCTTTTCTCATCAGGTAAAGTCAAGCCTGACCATAGAAGATGAAGTCCTCCACTGACACCTAACTGCCCTACCCAGCGTCCACCCAGGCCTGATAAACTCCTTCCACTTTAAGAGTCAAAACCCTTAAAACTTCCTGAGCCTCTCCTGCCTCCAGGAGAGCGCAGTCTCTCACCAGACTAAGTGCCAGAGTCAGACTCTCAGGCTGAGGTCCTGGGAGCTCCAGGGTAGAGACAGGAACTGGGGAGCCAAAGACCATGGAAGTGGCACTTGGAGCTCCGGGGTAGAGACAGGAACTGGGGAGCCAAAGACCATGGAAGTGGCACTTGGAGCTCCAGGGTAGAGACAGGAACTGGGGAGCCAAAGATCATGGAAGTGGCACTTGGAGCTCCAGGGTAGAGACAGGAACTGGGGAGCCAAAGACCATGGAAGTGGCACTTGGAGCTCTGGGGTAGAGACAGGAACTGGGGAGCCAAAGACCATGGAAGTGGCACTATCTTCCCTCAATCCCTGGAATGATCTAAAGTTGGCCTTACCTTGATGCCTCTGCCCCGTCCTCTCCTCTGCCTGCAACGTGGCTCCCCCGGTTCTTGATGCGGCATTCTCCCTCTCAATGTGCAGGTTTCAGTTTGTGTGTTACCTCCTCAGAAAGAACTCTGAAGAACACAGCCCTACCAACAGCACGGTCCATTTTCATCAGAACCCCACCCATTCCCTTCCGAACAATCACTAAGACCTTCACTTACTATGTGTCCTTTCTATGGTCTAACTCCTGATATCCCCTCTCCAGCAGTGAACACAGTGGCTGAACCAGAGTAAGGTCAGTAAGGGCTTATTGACTGATCACACGAATTTATTCCCTATTGAAAGGAAACGCGATTTGTTTCTAAACATCAATCATCCATGGGAAGATTTCTTCAGTCCTGAGTATCTGGGGAGGCTCATCTTCTGGTACACCTGATTTATCTTTGCCTGAGGAAGCCCAGCACCTGGACCAGGACGTGTTCCTTTCTTCACTGTGACCAGTAGGAGGCTCCCAAGCACATAAGGAGCATTGGAGCTGACCTCTAGCAACTGATCACATTCTTGGCAGATGAGTTGCTGAGTACCAACCACAGGAGCCTGGAGGGCTTTGGCTGTTTTACAGGCTTCATCCCATCAGGACTCACTTGGGAAACAGAACTGGGCTAGAGAATGTAGGATGGGAGGGGGAGTGAGTACATGCATTTTATAAACTCATCTTTCCACTGTCTTCAGCTTACATCCCTGCCCTCATTTTTCTCTTTGCCCTGATTTCCCCAATTTCTTGATTAGGGGGGAAAAAAAAAAAAACCTTCAGTGGTGTATTAAGTATTTCTGTAAGCGGCAACTAATCCTTTTTTGGAATGAGGCAGGATATATAAATAAATAAGTTCCGTCATCCTCCAGGGTGCCCCACTCCACTAGGATTTAGGTCACCCATGTGTATATTTGTGATCTATTTTCGAATTTTAGGATTCTGACTGTGTAAGCAGGAATCACAGGGCTGGCTCTGGGATGTAGACACCTGCCCAAGTTGCCAATCCATGGAGCCCTGCAGCTCAAGTGCAGGCTGAGAGCAGCTCAGAGGCCTGGGGAAGATGATGGAGCTCCCATGGGGGAACTGGCAGCATGCCAGGTCGGGACAGTCCCACAAGTCCATAGTAATTCTCAGCAGTCATATCCCTTCCTGGGCCTCAGCTCAAACTTAGTAGAAATGGAGGTTTTGGACAAAGAGCATCTCTGAGGATGAAAGGGCGATTTTGCAGAGCTCCTGGGGCATTGTCTGGGACAATGTATGGCCCCTGGTATCTCCAGTTCTTCCTGCTGCACATGTGGTCTTCAGATGCTGTGTTCTAGGCTCAGCCTCACCTGCTCTTGGCCACAGTTAAAGCAGAAGATGCTCTCAAGGTTCAGAACTGAATGAAGGGATAGAGCTGACTTCAGACTTGCCCATAAAGTAGATGACCCCTAAGGCACCCACATAATTCTGGGGCTTTGTGGCCAGGGTGAAAAAGGTGGAAAGCAGAAGTGCAGCAATACTCTAGGCTCCAGCCTCAGCTGGTCCTCAGCATCCCCACACTGTGCACTGATCTCACAAAATGCAAACCTTCCCACTACCCTCACAGCACAGTCCAAACACACAACTGCAGGTATGAGGGTCTGGGTGATTTGGCCCCTGCTCTCTCCTGGTTCACCCACCCTGAAGAGCCCCCAGTTCTTTGATGGCAGCACCCACCTTTCTCATGCCTTAGGGCATTCATATCCGCCCGTCCCCCTGCAAGAAGCCCCGTCCCTTTTCCACTCCTTACCCTGACTCTGCTTCAGGCCTCAGCTTCAGTGTTACTCTGTCTGGAAGCCTTGCTGCTGCCCCCAAGCCAGGCTGAGACCATTGCTGTGCTTCTCCTGTAACACCCTGTCCCCCGCAATCACAGCGCTCAGGGCATCACTGGAAATGTCTACTGCGTGGGGTAAGGACCCGCCACCAGACTGGAGAGAGGGCCAAGTTATGTCTCCTTTTGTCCCCAAGCATTTCCCTAGCATCAGAGCTACCAGGAACTCAATAAATATAGATTGAGCAGAAGATGATCAAATGAGATGACATTCAGCCCTCCAAGCACCAGCAGTTTGTCACTAGGCAATTGTCCTCAGGGGACCTGGCTCTTTACCCAGGGCCCATCCCAGGTCTTAAAAAGGGAAACTGGCAAGAAACAAACAAGGTCTACATCTGTAAGGAGATGTTAGGACAGAGAAATCACAGCCAGATTCAGAGCTGGGCAGAAAGGAAGCTCTGTCACAGAGAATGGGCTAGATGGGCAGAGGTGGGGTGACATGGAGAGGGTTCAAGCCCCATCAGGACAGAGAAGTAGGACACACTGGGATCACTGGCTTTGTATTTGATGCTATCCTGAGTCAGACCAGGAGCTGCCCAACATTGGGTAGCTCTTGGTTCAACCTGCTTTCTGGGTTGGCCAGGCACATCTGGGAATGTACACCATCTTGCTCGATAAGTGGGCATCCAGACGCAGAAGACAGAGGTGGCTGCTGACACTCTGGGCTTTAAAAGAATCAGGTACCTTGTTGTTATAGGAGAATTCACCTTGTCATTGCTCCTCATCAGCCCCCTCCTCTCTACCCCGACCCACTGCCCAGAACAAGCCCTCATCAGGGGCTGCACGGAGCTCTCTGGAATCCAGCTCCTGCTCTGTTAAGGAAGATTTCCAAGGTGGTAGCCACATCCCAACACTGTGGGAAGCAGAGATGAGAAATTCACTGGTCTTTCTGAGGACCAGTGGCAATACAGTCTACTGTCACCCTTAATGTGCTCCCATTTTAATCCTGACTTTCCCCAAAACAACGACTTTACTCCCAGAGGCTCCAGTCCACAATGATCAGAGCACACCTGTTTGGGGGTGACATCTGAGTAGGGAGGCAGATGCTAATGAGCCAGAACACAAGTGTCCCCAAGACAAGTGTCCCCAGTGTGGCAAGGAGCCCATGGAAGAAGTAAGTGATGTCCCAGAAAAGGTCAGGCCAGCCCCCAGAAAGAGCAGAGGGTGGAGCAAGTGCATGGCCTGTGGTGGTCTCCAGTCAGGCCCCACCCAGAAGAGACGCCCCCAAAATGAGGTGACGTAAAGGAGCTGAGGGCAGGCCTCCCCAAGTCCTGATGAAGATAATGTGACTCTCGAGATGATTTTCAGGAAAAACCATTCACATTTGGAATCCTGAAAATTAAGACCAGGCACATACCCAGGACAGAGTGAATTGCAGATTCCATGAGAGCATCACTGAATCAGATGGAGGCTCAGGACTGCCCCACCTCCTCTCACCCCCAGTCCCAAATCCCCCCGTGCTTCCTTTAACAAGGAGCTAGCAGTCCTCAAAGATGGGTAACAACCAGAAAGGAAGCAAATAATGAATATATGAGCAGACTTCTCCCAAAATGGAGGGAGGGAGGGAGGACCCGGCATGGGGGAAGAAAGGAACATCAGAAAGAGCAGATAAAGAAAACGTAAAATCCATCATAACGAATTATCTCTCAGGGAGAGAAAAAAAGAGAAAGATGAAGAGTTCAAACAAATATTCTCCCCAATCTCAAAGAAGTTACAGATAACATGGTCTCTCTAAGGGAAAAGAAAGCTAGGAAGTGAGACGAGAGTTCAAAGAAGAGATTATAAAACAACAAACAGAGATAAAAAGCAAACAGCGGAGCTGAAGAAAGAGAAGCCAGGAGACTCTGTTTAGGGGGCACAGCAGGAGGGCTGGACGGGAGGGTCTGGCTCTTCACCTTGGAGCAGGGAGCACTAGCTGGAGGGGTGCGGAGAAGTCCCTGAGGCTGGGGCAGCAGACAAAGTCGCTGGGCAGGCAGAGGAGTAGCCCAAAGAGAAGTGCATTTTCAGGTGTGGGCATGACTAACATCTCTGTTCACCCCCTGCCAAACCAGGGAGCAGGGCGTTCCCCAAATCCTCCTTCTACAGGCCTGGGACTCCAGCCGCCCGGGAACCACTGCCCACCTCGCTGAACCATCACGTCCCCCCTGCCAGCACCACCACTGAGCCACCTGTCCTGTGAAGCTTCCAACAGTGGCAGCGGCAGCGGGAGAAACGAGCTGTAGCTGTCACTTCTGAAATGCAGACAGCATCGTCCCCTGTCTCTGGGTGATGCCGCCACGGGACTCGGGGCCTCAAATGAATCTTGTATTGATATTTCCACCAGTGGAGGGAGCCCTGGCGAGGTGCCTTTCAATATTTTTAAAATGATTTTTTTCCTCTTGGCTCTACTTCATAATCAGTCATCAGACACTGGAAGCCAAAATTTTCTTTCTTGCTGAAATGATTTGTTCTCTGGCAGGATGCAAGGTTTATGACCCTGGAATCCAGCTCAGGAATCAAGCTGAGCATCAGGGAAAGCCTCCAGCCCCTAGTCCCCCTCTGCTATCTTCACAGAACCGGCTGAAGAAAGCGACAGCTGCAACTCCGTCTGAGCACCCAGGTTCACAGGGCAGGTTCAAAGCAGGGCTATTCCAGGCTTTCCCAAAGGAGCTTGTCTTCTTCCCCATGAAGCTGACGCCCGCCTGATACCCCAATGGGACAATGGAAACAATACCCCAGGGTTCTACACGGGGAGCCATGGGATCCTGGGTCTAATTCCCTTTCCAGCAAAACTATACCAGAGCACAAGCCTCAGGAAAGAGTGGACCAGAAGAGCAGAAGTGACGGAAACCCTCACCTATCAGAAAGACACCAGGAAGGATGATGCCTGGTGTCTGATTTAGTCAGATGCCTCATCCAGGCTCTGGCACACCTGTCCCACCCCACTCCCACCCAAGGCAGGCATCCAACAGGTAAGAGAACTAGCCATGGACATTGGTGGATCAAGCTGGTCAGGTCTCTGGGGGCCCAACCACAGAACTCCCACAAACTCCAGGACTGTCAACATGGTCCTTTCTTATTATTAGTGTCACCTTTAAACAAAACAATTGTTCAGGGATCATAGGCCTGATGCCCTGAGTCTACAATGGAGGAAATCTGTATCCATATCTCTAGGGAGATGGAAGCCCAACATACCCAGCATTGGCCTTCAACATGCCCTGAACCTGGGGTCCCACAAATGGAGTACACGCATCCTGTCATGGACTCCAAGGCCATCAGGCCACCAAGCATGACCTGACACAGTCTGGATCCAAATACACATCGATTATGACAAAAGAAAAGCACTGTTTCATGTCCTTTGTGTGGTGTGGTCTTAAATCTGTTCCCATCTTTATGACTAAGGTTTTAGGAACTCCTGAATATTTCAGAATCTGGAAGAGGCTCAGAATTATAGAAACCTAGAATGGGAAGGAACGTAGGAGGTCAGCTCATCAAAAATCTCACTGAGAACAGGAACCCCCTCAATTTTATCTAGACTCTGCTTGAATACCCCCAAGGATGGGGCAGTCATTACCTACCCAGACAGCCTATGTTATCTTCTGACAGCTCTGTTAGAAATTTACTTTCAGTGCAGGCTGTCTTCCTATAATCTCTCCCTTCTGGAATGGCACAGAGCACACCCCATTCCTCTATATGACATCCTGTCCTAGGACCACTTCTAGGGTCATATGTGCTTTTAGAAGATAAGTCCTCAATTATCAATGGTACCTGGTCATCCCAAGACAGCCTCAAACCCCATCTCCTTCTTATAATTCTTTCAAGTCCTTCAATCTTTTCCAAGCCTCCCTGCCAGGGCCTTGGTCTATACTCTCAACATCTCACTCCTAAACTATTTCAATGGTCTCTTTACCAGCCTCCATGCCTCCCATCTCTTTTCCTTTCAACCCCCCATCACATGGGATTATCCTTCTTAAAAGAACATAACTATGCCATCATCTCTTCTAACAGCCTTTGGTGGTTCTCCATTGCCTTTGGACATATCCCACATCCTTCAGTAGGGGTTTTCATAATGAATAACTAGCTATTCTATAACATGGATAACACGTACCTATATAGAACTCAGAGGATATGCCAGGCAAAGCCTATGGTATCTCATTTAAGCCTTTAAGTTCCACTTCAATCCTCATTTGGGTTTCCCTGGTGGCTCAGGCTGGTAAAAAAAAAAAACTCACCTGCAATGCAGACCTGGGTTTGATCCCTGGATTGAGATGATCCCCTGGAGAAGGGAACAGCTACCCACTCCAGGATTCTGACCTGGATAATTCCATGGACTATATAGTCCATGGGGTCACAAAGAGTCGCACATGACTGAGTGACTTTCACTTTCTATCCCCATTTTTAAAAAGGCCTTTATCAAGTCTCGATGTAGCTTTCTCATGATTAAATGTCTGGCAAGTGCCAGATGTTAGATCCCAACATTTCTTGCAAAGATACCCACTTGCTGTGCTTCAGCACCTGAGGATGGGTTTTGGCAATCTTTCCAGTGCTGTCTTCCGTCTTTCTTCCTCTCCCAAGAGGTTCTGTGATCTGGCTACACTATACCCACTGCCTCAAGTAGAAGCATCTATTGGCAGTTCTTTACATACATCTTTGGGCCACACACTCTAGGGATGTGGCCGGGCTTCCCTGATGGAAATCCTTAGCCAGCAACCCACCTGGCAGTCCTGTCCATCCAGTGGCTCAGGTGACCTCTCCTCACTCATGTACCAAGATTAGTCATTTCCTCTTCTGGTGTCTCTTACCCCAGGTACTGTCATCTGCTGGGCCCTGAATGTTGTCTGTCACCATACTGGATGTTAAGCCCTTGGAGACAGCATCTATGTAGTATTTATAACTTTAGTCACCGAGTCTAGCACAAGCCTGTAAGATAGTCAGTCAAGATGTGAATGAAGGAATCAAGTCCTGCTCTTGGACCACCAGCTGTCACACGCAGTCCTCCAACCTCTACTGTGCAAGGCCTCACCTTTCAGTACACTCAGTATGCTTATTTTTATTAAATGTATGCAATGTATAACATGTCCTGGATATCCCACAAATGGTAGCTATTACTGATATTGTAAAGAAAAAGTTCCAGGCAAATAATGAAGAGTCTATGAAAAAATATAAGCACCATGAGAGTGGGGAGAGTCCATAGAATAAGGGAAAATTCACTGGTCTTTTAGATTGAATGATTTCACCCAGCATTTTCTAAAGTGAATTATTTCAAGTACTCCTCAAATAGTATGAGGTCCTGTAAGGAACAACGTCAACAAAAACAACATATAAAGTCCTGTGGTCAACGAACTTTGGAAGAAAAATATGGAGACAATAAAAATAAAACATTTCTTTACTACAAATTTTTAAGATGTTAGTAAGTGCTGTGAATGATCACAGGATACATATAGCCTTTCCCATACTTAATTTTCCCCAAGGCTCTTCCTTTGGGGAGAATCTCCTTGAAGTATGGCTGCTCACAACACATTTTTGGAAAAGCCAAATTAATCTTGCTGTCAGGACAGGTGTTTCAATTGATTGTTTGAAGGCTGTAGATTTTCCCCTGCTGAGGTTATTTGGTAGCCTTTACCAGCCTGCCATGATGATTTAAATATCAACTCTGTCACCCATCATTTTAGCTAGTTAATATGATCAGTAACCTAATCATTTACATGATTTATAATATCATAGGAACAAAACAAGCAGGCTTTTTCTATTGCTGAGACTGAATCTCTGTGCATCAGTGCTTACAGAGAAAACATGTGTCAGGCTGCCAATGTTTTCAAGATCAGGCTCCAAATAAAGTCAATAATGAGTTTCATAAGTGTATTTCTAACCATGTCTCTACATGACAGCCAATGACATGAAACCAAAAATACTAGATGAAATGGGTCTCCATGGAGAACAGCAATTCTCGACAGAGGAAGCTCATCTGATGCCAGCTTTGTATCAGATTATAAATATTAGAGTGTCCAAAGGACTGATGGATTGAATAGCTTTCAGGTAATCTACTAAAAGGGCTTCCCTCATAGCTCAGTTGTTAAAGAATCTGCCTGCAACGCAGGAGACCCGGGTTCGATCCCTAGGTTGGGAAGATCCCCTGGAGAAGGAAATGGCAGCTCACTCCAGTATTCTTGCCTGGAGCATCCTATGGACAGAGGAGACTGTCAGGCTACAGTCCAAAGAGGGTCAAAAGAGTAGGACACAACTTAGCAACTAAACCACCAATCTACTAAAAGTATTGTTTCTCTCAAGCTACCTTTCATGGGGACTGAGCAGAGGCAAGTTCAAAGTTTTACCTCTAAGCAAGTACCTGGGGTCCAGCCAGTACTCACCACTGGGTGCTCACAGAGCCATGTGCTATGAAAGCAAGGTCTTATCTTCTGCTCAGCCTACTGTCATCATGAGACAACACAGCCATGCCCTTGAGGTCAAAGACTCATGGAGAAGTATAAAGCTGCCATGCTTCCAAATGATTGCTTTCCCTGCCCCCAAAGACACAGCAAACTCAATGTGGATTATTTACCAAACTCTTGCACTGTTTACCTAAATCTTTGCTTTAAAATGGCAGATGGTATATTTTCCCCAAAATTCTAACTAAAATATTTATGGAAACACAGAAATGACTTTTTAAAAATTGAAGAAGAAAGATGAAGACAATGTGGCAATCACACTATTGCAAATATTGGGGGAATTTCCATTTAATATAAGGTTGATGGTTATGGATTGAGAAATATAACTGCCTGTGTTTTCTGGCAAAAGGCAGGACAACCTGGCCCTTCTGAATAGCAGAAGCATGTATTCTAACATCATCCTTCCCTTCCCAGCTTGCTCTTGAAATTGGCACCCAGGGTCTAAGCTAACCTGAAGAGTGCACAGCAATTCCATGAGCATGAGCTTTCTGTTCCTGGGCAGCTAGCAAAGTTCTCCATCGTCCCAAAAACATGACAGCTAGTATTCCTAGAAGGAGACCTGCAGAACATCAGTCTTACAAGATGAATCTCAAAGAGCCACATACAGCTCCATCTTGAGGAGTTACAGAACCATCAAAAGCTCAGAAAGGACATTCAGTAAAGAATCCTTTATGGTTCTGTTTCACTATTTCTTAAACGCATTTGAATACACGGCACTTTTATTTTTCACTTAATGAGAAAAATACACACATGTGGAAGAACTACACGCATTTGGAAGAACTACCGTTCCCTGAAACATATTTTCAGAAGATGTTCTAAATCCATTTAGGGAAATGTTTCCAGAGAACAACAGAGCAAGAAGTGGAGAAGTGTGGGGACAGGGAGGGACACACTCAATTCTGGGAAATGTAATCCTCCCAGCAAAGCACGCTTGGATGAGACAGATTCAGGGAGAGGCTCAACGCCCTATGACAGGAACTGCAGTTGCTTACCGAATCTCTTCAGAGTGTCAGAGAAAGCGACAATAGACAGAACAAGGTACAGTGTGGTAAACAACACCTGCGAAATAATTCAGAGGACTTTTTTTTTTTTAATGAAACTTACAAAGAACTAAAAGAAAACAGATTAAGATGAAAGTCACAGGAAGAGACAAAAAGATAACAAGCTGAGCTTGAGGCATTTGGTGAGTTAAGGAAGGAAGGGTTGCCCATAAAACCAAATTTCTAATCCCAGTATTTAAATTCATACAAAGAGAAGACTGAATTGGTGAAGTGGTGCTCCCTTCCCCAGCTATATGAGGGAAATGACAGAAATATCATCAAGGACTAAGATGAAATGTGTGGAGAGGACCAAGGATGGGGAGCAAGGATAGAATTACAGATGATTCTTAGAAAATATATACACAAACCTGAAAACACACAAAAAACTTTAACATAACCAAAGGAAGACACAAATCAAGAAATATTTTTTGAATTTTAGAAGAATTCATTATAAATCAAAGGGACTTACAATATTGAAATATTATTTCAAATCTAAATATTTTCTGGTAAATCTAAATATTGCCTGGTAAAATAGATATTTTTCTTGAACAAGGAGTACATATTACAACAAATTCTTACAGAAAAATAATGATGTTGATTAAAATCAGATTGACTTCAGATTTTTCATTCCTTATAACTAAAAACAAAGAAAAAGGAATAAATGTCTTCAGCTTACGTAATAACACAAGAAAAGTGGTTTTGAGGTTAAGAATGGCATTGCCAGACATAAAGGCCCAGAAGTTAATAAAAAGTGATATAGTTGGAATAATTGCATAAATTCATAATCCAGCAGATTGGAAAAATAGCATGAATATAAAATCCCGCCAACTCAAAGAGATAACAGAGTTCAGACCAAGAGAGGCAAATCATACTAGAAAGGCAATGATGCTGAACACTGAAATAATTTAAGCACATAGTTCATATGCGTTGATTCCAATTTTTGGATTTCTGATAATTAAATGTCTCTCTAGGAAGATGATCAAGAAGCAATACTTAGTTCCCTTGTTTGGAACGTAAGAATGAAAACTACAGATCAGTAATAGAGCATCCCAGTGCACACTGGATACAACAGGAAAGCAGAGGAGGGGCACAAAGGAAGAAGTAGACAAAAATCAGTCTTTGGGTGAGGCTTGGCAGAGGAGAAAATAAATGAGATAACTGCAGAAAAACTTTTCAAGACTTAAGACTTCAAGAAAGATAAATTACATTGGTTTGAAAGTGCCACAGGATGAGACACAGGGAAATAAGAAAATTGACATTATAATGAAATTTTAAAATATCCTAAGCAAAGAAAAAACTCACAGTTGCCTGAGAGGAACAGCCAATGACCCATCACAGCCATTCGACATCAGACTTCATAATAGCAACACTGGGTTCACGAGACACTGAAGTCATGTTTTTTTAAGGTGTTTGAAGCAAAGGTACATTAAACCTGGAATTTTATATCCAGCCAAATTGCCTTTCCAATGTCATAAAATAATTGTCAGACATAGAATGCTTCATTAGACTTGTCACACAAAGGCCCTTTTTAAAAAGATTCTGTGAGAAAGTACTCAAAAAAAAGGAAGAAAGTAGATGTTGTAGGAAGTAGGGGTGAAAAAAATATCTGTTAAGGTTCCTTCTGTCTTGAAAAGGCTACAAGCATCCCCCAAAAGGGAAAGCAAAGTAAATCCATAACTAACCAAACAAAATTCCAGAAAATAGCAAGACGATGTGAGTGATGGTAGACGTTAATGATACAGAGCAGCTACACTTGTTATCATTTGAAAAAGGCAAAAAATGTTTTTAAAAGGAAGAAAAAGTTGGATAACTTAAATTTTCAAATCATAGAAAAATTCAAATTTCTTAATGTTTGTGCTTAGCAGCTTAGTACTGTCCAACTCTTTGCGACCCATTGGACTGTAGCCCATGAGGCTCTTCTGTCCATAGGATTTTTCAGGCAAAAATACTGGAGTGTGTTGCCATTTCCTTCTCCAGGGTATCTCCCCAACCCAGGGATCAAACCTACATCTCTTGCATTCCTGCCCTGGCAGGATTCTTTACCACTGAACCACCTAAATAACTCAGAGATCATAGAAAAATTCATAGTGGGTATTTCAAAACAACCTAGAACTAAGTAATTAATAAAACCACCAGATATCAAAGTTTACAGAATGCAGCAAAAGTAGTAATTTGTGGAATATGTATAGCTTCTAATTCTTATATTAGAAGAGAAGACCTAAACATTTAGAAAAAAGATAATAATAATTCCAAATACATATAAGAAAGGAGATAGTAAAGATAACACAAATCAACAAAAGATTTATTTAAAAAGTAATTATATACAACTATTTGCCAGGCATTGCTCTAAGTCTTTTATAATTAGTAACTCAACTAGACATCATAACAACCATACCACAATGGCACAGGTGCAAACCAAAAGACAAAGAGTTAAAATGATTTATACAAGAGCATGTGGCTAGCAATTGCTGCAGCCGGGATTTGGTTACAAAGACTGGGCTTCTTTGCTTTGTTAAAATGGAAAGAATCAAACAGAGATACAGCTATTTGTTTAAAAAAAGAATAACAAAATGGAAATATTTCTGGTATTATTGATTTTTCAAGAAAGAGAGAAGTTTACAACTAAATAACATTATTAACATAAAAGTGATATAATTACCAATATGGAAGAGATTGAAAATGTAAGAGAATATTAGTAATTCCTCTATGCCAGTAACTTTTAAAAGTTAAAAAGGAAATTGGTTAAAACTAATATATAAATGGCTTAAGAAGAAATAATATATAAAAATTCCTATAGCTTTTAAATAAATTTTAAAAGTTTTTACATTTATTAATCCCAAACTCCCGATCTATCCCTGCCACATTTTTCCCCACTTCGGTTACCATAAATCTGTACACACTACTATATTTAAAACAGAAAACTAACAAGGACCTACTGTATAGCACAGGGAACTCTGCTCAATATTCTCTAACAACCTAAATGGAGAAGAATTTGAAAAAGAATAGACATATGTATATGTATAACAGAATCACTTTGCTGTGCCCCGAAACTAATACATTATTAATCAACTATGCTCCAATATAAAATAATTGTTCAATTTAAAAATAAAAAATAAAATAGTAGTTAAATTTTGTGCACAGGTAAGTTCTTGACAGCTTCACATGCAATTTCCAGTAAATTTATAAAGAACAGGTCCTTTTAGAAATTGTAAGAAGAAGGAGAAGACCCTAACTCATGACCCACTCTAACTCTGATGCCCAAAGAAACGAAACAAACAAAAAAACACACGAAGCATGAAATTTTATTGAACCATTTCATTTATAAATATAGATGCAAAATGTTCAGGCAAAAATATTTAAAACAAATTCTGAACAACTATTACAGCAGCATTTAAACTAAATTAAATACATTAATAGAGAAAATCCATCTTCACCTCACAGTGGCAGAAAAAGCTTTTCATTATACTCAATATCTATTCATGATGAAAATCATGATATAGTAGAATAGGAGGAAAGTTTTTTAATCTGATAAAAGGTATCTACAAAGTGCACTTAATAAACATAATCCTAAATGGGGAAATAGTAAAGCAATTACTTTAAAATCAGAAAGATGAAAGGATGATCACCATTATCAAATCTATTCAACATGATACCAGAGGTGCGAGCGTATACAATAAGAAAAAGGGTGGGGGGGAGATCTAAAGATTTTAAAGAGAAAAAGAATCACTGTTTCAGATTAGATTTATGTGTATATAAAACAAAAATGATCTTGAGAAGAATCTTTAGCTATGAGATGAATTTAGCAAAGTGAGTGATTGAAAAATCTATTTAATATAAAGTCAATTGTACGTCTGTGTACCAAATAATTAGAAAAAACATCTTTAAAGAACATTTAAAATAACAACATAGCAGATAAATCTAACAAAATATGTGAAAGATCTATACTGAGAAAATTATAGAAATTACTCAAAGTCATTAAAGAACTTTAAAAAGTGAACAGTTAACTTTTCATGAATAAGAAAAGACACACATAATAAGGTAAAGATACTAATTGTCCCAAATTGATCTATATGAGCAAAGAAATGCTGAGCAAAATACTAGCAGTATTTCCCCTCAAACTTGGAAGACTAAAGAACTAAGAACAGCTAAGGCATTTCTGAAGAAGAATGCCTTCTTCTTGGGAGACAGGACCCAACTTAGAAGATAGAATATTTTATACACTTATTATTAAGCCACAGAAATTATAATAGTTTAGTATTGGTACTGGGATCGGTCAATTGACCAACATGTTAGGATAGAGAACCCAGAAACAGATCCACACGTATCTATGGAAATTTGCTATGGAGATGAAGAAGCATCATAAATCATTAGGAAAAGTACTGTTCAATAAATAGAAATAAGATAAATGGTTGGTTATCAATAACTTTTAAAAACTGAAATTAAAATCCCTCAAATAAAATCCAAATAAAATCTCTCAAAAAATAAAGTACAGTAAAGCACATTTACAGACACACACATACAAAATACTTAATGGAAAATGTTAAAGGACGTTTTCAGGTTACTGGAAAGAATTATCACATGGAAATGTGGAACTAACAGATCTTTATTAGCATGGAGGAAATTGTAGATATAGAATAGATTTTAAATGTTTGTCATTTTCAAAATATATCTGAATGTGTAAAACACAATTGCTAGCCATAAACTGTGTTTTTAAAACACAAGTAAAGGGATCAGGTTCAAAATAGTGGAGTAAAAGGATGTGCACTCATCTCCTCCTGTGAGAGCACCAAAATTGCAACAACCATTGACAGGAGGATGCTGGAAACCACCAAAAAAAAGATACCCCATGTCCAAAAACAAAGAAGAAGCTGCAGAGAGATGGGAGGAGGGGCACAATCACGATAAAATCAAATCCCATACCCGGCGGGTAGGTGATCCACAGACTGGAGGACAATACCAAAGAAGCTACCGCGTTATTGTGAAAGTGCTGAATCCCACACCATGCGTCTCAGTTTGGTGATATGACAAAGGGACTAGGAATCCCCCGGGAATCTGGCCTTGAGGGCCAGCAAGATTTGATTATAGGCCTTTCAGAGGACTGAGGGGAACAGAGTGCAGTTTTGGAGGACACAAACAAAATTTTGCATGCAAAAAGACCCAGAGGAGAGGAGACCCCACCGAAGACTGAACCAAAACTGCCTGCTAGTGTTGGAGGGCCTCCAGTGGAGGTGCGGGTTAGCAGGGAGTCACCACTGGGACAGGGGCACTGGAAGGTCCCCCTCGGCATAAACCCTCTTGGCGTTCACCATTAAACCTACCACAGAGCCCACAGACCTCAGGGCTGGGTCTCCTCAGGCCAGACAACTACCAGGGAGGGAGTGCAAACCCACCCATCAGCTGATAATTGGATTGAACGTGAAAGTGAAAGTGAAGTCGCTCAGCGTGTCTGACTCTCTGCGACACCATGGACTGTAGCCTAACCAGGCTCTTCCATCCATGGGATTTTCCAGGCAAGAATACTGGAGTGGGTTGCCTTTTCCTTCTCCAGGAGATCTTCCTGACCCAGGGATTGAATCTTGGCCTCCCGCATTGTAGGCAGACACTTTACTGTCTGCGCCACCAGGAAAGGATAATTGGATTAAAGCTTTACTAAACAAGGCCCTGCCCACCCAGTTTTTCCTATCGCCAGTCTCTCCCATCAGGAAGCTTACACAAGCCTCTTAGCCGTATCCATCAGAGGGCAAACAGAAGAAGCAAGAAGAAGCAAAATCTTATAACTGCTAAAACAAAAACTATATTACAGAAAGTTAATCATGATGAAAAAGCAGAAAGTTATGTCCCAGATAAAGTGAAAGTTGCTCAGTTGTGTCCGACTCTTTACGACCCCTTGGACTATACAGTCCATGGAATTCTCCAGGCCAGAATACTGGAGTAGGTTGCCTTTCACTTCTCCAACCCTGGGTTGGGAAGATCCAGGTCTCTGGCATTGCAGGCAGATTCTTTACCAGCTGGGCCACAAGGGAAGCCAGATGAAGGGACAAGGTAAAATCCCAGAAAAACAACTAAATAAAGTGGAGATAGGCAACCTTCCACAAAAAGAATCCAGAATAATGACAGCAAAGAAGATCCAGGACCTTGGGGAAAGAATGGAGGCAAAGGTTGAGAAGATACAAGAAATGTTTACCAAAGAGCTAGATGAACTAAAGAACAAACAAACAGAGATGAATAACACACTAGAAGGGATCAATAGCAGAAGAATGGATAAATGACTGGGAGGACAGAATGGTGGGAATCACTGCCACAGAGCAGAATATAGAAAAAGAATGAAAAGAAATGAAGTCAGCCTAAGAGAACTCTGGGACAATATTAAATGCACCAACACTGGCATTATAGGGGTCCCAAGGAGAAGAGAGAGGAAAGACCTGAGAAAATATTTGAAGAGATAATAGCTGAAAACTTCCCAAACATGGGAAAGAAAATAGTCAACTAAGTCCAGGAAGCACATAGAGTCCCAGGAAGGATAAACCCAAGGAGGAAGACACCGAGACACATAGCAATCAAACTGACAAAATTACTTAAAGGCAGAGATAAAATATTAAAAGCAACAAGGGAAAAATGACAAATAACATACAAGGGAACTCCCATCAGACTATCAGCCGATTTCTCAATAAAAACTCTACAAGCCAGAAGGGAATGGCATGATATATTTAAAGTGATGAAAGGGAAGAACCTACAGACAAGAATACTCTACCCAGCAAGACTCTCCTTCAGATTTGATGGAGAAATCAAAAGCTTTCCAGACAAGCAAAAGTTAAGAGATCTCAGCACCACCACCAAACCAGCTTTACAACAAATGCCAAAGGAACTTCTCTAGACAGGAAACACAAGAGAAGCAAAAGACCTACAGAAAATAAACCCCAAACAATCAAGAGAACAGTAATAGGATAGCATGCATATCATTACCTTAAATATAAATGGATTAAATGCACCACCCAAAAGACAAAGACTGGCTGGGTGGATGAAAACATGAGAATGTATGCACTACTTACCATATCACTCTGCTTGATCTCCCCATATTGTATGCAATTATTTTACATTGTTAAGTTAGTCATGTTCCCGTTAATGCTTGTGATTGTAATTATCTTTTTCTGGGGGAAGGTCTGGCTATTGATTGTGAAAACTGATAAACATCTTTTACTGTTGTGATTCTGTAACTATTACTCAATACCATTGTATCATGATTGGTCAACAGGAAAATAATAGGACTCTATATCACCAAAATTAGAATCTAATAGAAAAACCTGTAATCACATTTTAAAATTTGGATGCATATCAGAATTATCTTGAAATTTTTAAAAAAATACAAAGACTCAGATATTGCTTATTTTCTCCAGAGCTCAAGATAAGTATATAATAAGCAGATGCTGCTGCTAAGTTGCTTCAGTCGTGTCCAACTCTGCGTGACCCCAAAGACGGCAGCCCACCAGGCTCCCCCGTCCCTGGGATTCTCCAAGCAAGAACACTGGAGTGGGTTGCCATCTCCTTCTCCAATGCATGAAAGTGAAAAGTGAAAGTGAAGTTGCTCAGCCATGTCCAACTCTTAGCGACCCCATGGACTGCAGCCTACTAGGCTCCTCTGTCCACGGGATTTTCCAGGCAAGAGTACCGGAGTTGGGTGCCATTGCCTTCTCCGATATAATGAGCAGTGCATTCTATGGGGTCACACAGAGTCAGACACAACTTTAGTGACTTCACAGCAGCAGCAGCATGTTTAAAAACAACTGGACTATATGATGATCTTTTACTTTTATCTAGTTTGTTTTACTTTTCCTATTTTATATTCAGTGCTCCCATTTCATTCAGTTTATGTTCCCCAATTTCTCCATCTCTTTTTTCCTTTGATGTTCTTTCTCAAACCTTTATCAAGTGTAGTAGAAAAGCTTTCATATACATATATATAAATATGTATAATATATATATTTTAGAAAACTTATGAATTTTTACCTAACTAAAAATAATTTGACATTTTGATTCCACTTGTTTGACTTAGTATGAATAGTAAAATACTAGATTTCTAATTTAAAAATAGATATACAACAAGCAACAAATGTATAGTTCCCTATGCTATAGGGAATACCTATTGTCAATACCTTGTCAATACCTGTGATAGAAAATAATTTCAAAAATAATATATGTGTATTTGTATAACTGAATCACATTGCTGTGAACCTGAAACACTGTAAGTCAACAATACTTCAAAAAAATAAATATATTTAAAAACATATGTAAAAATGAAAGTAATGACAATAATAACTAAGTATAGGTAGGATAGTGGAAATTGAAAGTATACTATTGTGAGGTTCTTTCACTATATGTGAACAAGTATAATATTATTTGAAGGTAGATGATAATAAATTAAAGATATATATATGATACACCCTAGCACAAGCACTAAAAAATAACTCAAAATTAAAAACATATATCTAAGAAAGCTAGAACTAAGATTGCCAGGAGGAATGTCAACAATCTCAAATATACAGATGATACCACTCTAATGGCAGAAAAGTGGAGAGGATCTAAAGAGCCTCTTCATAAGAGTGAAAGAGGAGAGTGAAAAAAACTGTCCTAAAATTCAACATTCAAAAAACAAAGATCATGGCATCTGGTCCCATCACTTCATGGCAAAGGGAAAGGGGGAAAAGTGGAAACAGTTGACAGATTTTATTTTCTTGGGCTCCAACATCACTGCAGATGGTGACTGCAGCCATGAAATTAAAAGACCCTTACTTACTCCTTGGAAGGAAAGCTATGACAAACCTAGACAGCATATTAAAAAGCAGAGACATCACTTTGCCAACAAAGGTCCATATAGTCAAAGATAACAGTTTTTCCAACAGTCATGTATGGATGTGAGAGTTGGACCATAAAGAAGGCTGAGCACTGAAGAAATGATGCTTTTGAACTGTGGTGTTGGAGAAGACTCTTGAAAGTCCTTTGGAGAGCAAGAAGATCAATCAAACCCATCACTCCTGAAGAAAATCAACCCTGAATATTCATTGGCAGGACTGATTCTGAAGCTGAAGCTCCAATACTTTGGCCACCTAATGCAAACAGACAACTCAATGGAAAACACTCTGATGCTGGGAAAGATTGAGGACAGAAAGAAGGGGGGTTAAAGACAATGAGATGGTTGCATGGCATCACCAACTCAATGGACACGAGTTTGAGCAAACTCTAGGAAATGGCGAAGGACAGGGAAGCCTGGTGTGCTGCAGTCCATGGGGTCTCAAAGAGTCGGACACATCTGAGTGACTGAACAACAACAATACATAAGAAACAAAAGACATTGGCCATAAAATAAAATTGGTAAATTAGATCCCACTAAACATGAAACTATTGGTTAAAACTATTTAAATGCTTAAAACCTTTAAAGACAGCATTAAGGAAATAAAAAGGCAAACCATGAGCTGGGAGAAAATGTTAATAATACATATATTCAACAACTAATTGATATCTAAAATATTTTTTAAAAATCATGCAACTCAATAAAAGGAGAAAAAGCAATCCGATGTTTTAAATGGAAAAAATATTTGAATAGATATTTCAGAAAAGAACATAATAAAAACTTCAAATAAGCATATAAAATGGTGCTCAATATCATTCATTAGTCATTATAGAAGAGAAATTTGAAAACACAAAGAGATATCACTTTGCAACCACTAAAATGACAAAACTGTAATAGACATACCAATGTTAGTTAGCAAGAATGTTGAGCAACTAGAACTTTTATACTATGCTGGTGGTATTGCAAAAGGGTACAGCCAATTTGCACAACAATTTGTCAGTTTCTTGTAAAGCTAGACACACACTAGCAATGTCCCTAGATATTGACTCAAGAGAAATGAAAGTATAAGTCCACATAAGGAATTGTATATGAATGCACTTAGTAGCTTTATTCATCATCCAAGAATATAAATGTCCATAAAATTGTATTCATATAATGGAATACAATTCATCGATAAACAAACTACTCATATACCAAAAAAAAAAAAAAAAAAAAAACACCTCAAAGCATTAGGTTAAGTGGGAAAAAAAAGTATTGTAAAAAATGACTATATATATTTTACTTATATTTTCCAGAAAAGATAACACTTGGGCTTCCCAGGTAGCTCCAGTGACAAAAATTATACCTGCCAATTCAGGAGATGCAAGAGATGAAGGTTCAATCCTTGGGTCAGGAAGATCCCCTGGAGTAAGAAATGACACCCCATTCTAGTATTCTTGTCTAGAAAATTTCATGAACAGAGCAGTTTGGTGGGCTACAGTCCATGGGGCCACAAAGAGCTGGACATGACTGAGCAACTGAACACACACAGACAAAATCTATAGTAACAGATATCAGATCATCACTTGTGTACAATAGAGGGGGGAACTGAACTCCAAGGGACATGAGAGAATCTGGGGGGTCATGGAAACATTCTATCCCTTAAATAGATTGGTGATTACCTAAACAAATTTAACATGACACATTAACCCGTTTAACATTAAGTACACAAAACAAAGTTTATTAACATAAAGTTAAATTTAAATTTTAGTCTCAGGAGAATATTTACAACATGCTACCCTTATTTAAAAGTTCAAAACTATTTAAACTAAACTGCTTTAAAAAATAAATAAATAAATAAATTAAAAATAAATAAACTAAACTGCTTCAAACAGGAAGACAATGGCACATAAACAAATATGTGATTGTTGTTGTTCAATTGCTCAGTTGTGTTCAACTCTTTTCGACTCCATGGACTGCAGCACACCAGGCTTCACTGTCCTTCACAATCTCCCAGAGTTTGCTCAAACTCATGTTCATTGAGTCGATGATGCTATCCAACCATCTCATCCTCTGTCATCCCCTTCTCCTGCCCTCAACCTTTCCCAGCATCAGGGTCTTTTCCAATGAGTCAGTTCTTCACATCAGGTGACCAAAGCATCGGAGCTTCAGCTTCAGAATCAGTCCTTCAAATGAATATTCAGGGTTGATTTTCTTTAGGATTGACTGGTTTGATCTCCTTGCAGTCCAAGGCACTCTCAAGAGCCTTCCTCAAGACCACAGTTTGAAAGCATCAGTTCTTTGGTGCTCAGTCTTCTTTATGGTCCAACTCTCACATCCATACATGACTGTTGGAAAAACCATAGTTCTGACTAGACAGACCTTTGCCAGCAAGTAATGTCCCTGCTTTTTAATATGCTGTCTAGGTTTGTCATAGCTTTTCTTGCAAGGAGAAAGTTTCTTTTAATTTCATGGTTGCAGTCACCATCTGCAGTGATTTTGGAGCCCAAGAAAACAAAGTCTGCCACTGTTTCCATTGTTTCCCCATCTATATGCCATGAAGTGATGGGACCAGATGCCATGATCTTCATTTTTTGAATGTTGAGTTTTAAGCCAGCTTTTTCACTGTCCTCTTTCACCTTCATCAAGAGGCTCTTTAGTTCCTCTTTGTTTTCTGCCAGAAAAGTGGTGCCATCTGCCTATCTGAGGTTATTGATATTTCTCTTGGCAACCTTGATCCTAACTTGCACTTCATCCAGCTGGGCATTCTGCATGTAAGTTAAATAAGCAGGGTGACAATATCCATCCTCAATGTACTCCTTTCCCAATGTGGAACCAGTCCATTATTCCATGTTCGGTTCTAACTGTTACTTCTTGACCTGCAAACA
This sequence comes from Odocoileus virginianus, assembly GCF_023699985.2. Taxonomy (NCBI): domain Eukaryota; kingdom Metazoa; phylum Chordata; class Mammalia; order Artiodactyla; family Cervidae; genus Odocoileus; species Odocoileus virginianus. Next base: position 73,702,285 of record NC_069680.1, read on the forward strand.
GGTTTCTCAGGAGGTAGGTATGGTGATCTGGTATTCCCGTCTCTTTAAGAATTTTCCACAGTTTGTTGTGATCCACACAGTGGAACTTCCCATGATAAAATAACTAAGCAATCTATTAAAATGTATAAAATAACTGTTTTCAGGCCTTTCTATATCAACCAGTATAAGACTACATTTGAGATCATGAAAAAAACATGAGAGGAACCCAACAGTCACACTAGATCGTCTTGCCTGAAGACATTTTTCAATCCATTTTACATGGATATCAAACAAAATCACGGATTAGCAGTCTCAGTAGGTGGAGGAAACAGTTTGTGGTAACAAGGTGAGATAAATTTGTGAAGCATGTTAAGAGAGAGGAATAGCTACACTGAAAAAGGACAAAATATCTATGTAAGAATTGCATGCATGTTCTTGGATGACTCCTAGGATATGTATCCAGCTTGCACAGAATCTACAAGGATGTGATGGACTTGCTAGGAGCATGGAGAAATAAGAAGGTACTTCAGCATCACAAAATGCTGGATTTATGTTACACTTTAAGTTCAGCTAACAATAAATATCTTGATGAATATCAATCACTTTCAGTTGAGACCCCAAAAAGCTGTATCCTCAGTGTAAGAATTCTATTTTAAGAGTGAGAGAAGCAGCTATTCTTACACTACTATAAAATAGACAACTAATGAGAATCTAATTGCAGGACAGAGAGCTCTACTCCGGGCTCTGTGGTGACAAAGAAGGGATATATGTATATGTGTACCTGATTCACTTTGCTTTACAGCAGAAACTAACACAACATTGTAAAGCAACTAAGTTCCAATAAAAGCCAAAAAAAAAAGAAAAAGAGTGAAGGAAAGACTCATCAAAGAAAGATAACATAGAAAGTGAAAGTGAAGTTGCTCAATTGTGTCCAACTCTTAGCGACCCCATAGACGGCAGCCCACGAGGCTTCTCCGTCCCTGGGATTCTCCAGGCAAGAACACTGGAGCGGGTTGTCATTTCCTTCTCCAGTGCATGAAAGTGAAAAGCGAAAGTGAAGTCACTCAGTCGTGTCCAACTCTTAGCGACCCCATGGACTGCAGCCTACCAGGCTCCTCCGTCCATGGGATTTTCCAGGCAAGAGTACTGGAGTGGGGTGCCATTGCCTTCTCCGAAAGATAACATAAGTCAGACCCTTAAACATATCTCCCACAATGTAAGTGGAGATAGTCCTTAAAAATCACAACTTATCAAAACTGACTCAAGAAATAACACAGAACCTAAATACTCATACTATTGCATGTATACATATGATCAACATTAGTTTGCTTCACTAGTGGAATCTCCCAAATATTTAAGAATGAAGTTACACCCATACTATAAACTGTTTCAGAAATAAAAACAAGGGAAAACTTCCTATCTCATTTTAAGAACCTCAGCCCTCAAAAATCTTGATACTGAAACCTAACAAGGACATTACCACATAGGATAATTACAACATAAAGAACATAAAGAAATTATCACAAAATATTAGCAAATTGAATGTGGTGACACATAACAAGGGTAAGGAATTATGACCTAGCGGGGCTTATTTGAACAATGAAAAATTGCTTAACTTTCAAAAATCAATGAATATGAAAGCTTTTGAATGAGATAGTGTCGACTCCCTTCTCCCTGCTTCTCCCTAAGCACAACTAGGCATGGGTGCTAAGTCACTTAAGTCGTGTCCGACCCTTTGCAACCCTAAGAACCATAACCCACCAGGCTCCATGGGATTCTCCAGGCAAGAACACTGGAGTGGGTTCCCATGCCCTCCTCCAGGGAATCTTCCTAATCCAGGGATCAAACGTGTGTCTCTTAGGTCTCCTACATTGGTAGGCAAGTTCATTACTACTAGTGCCACCTGGGAAGCCCTGGTACAACTATACTTCCTGGAAATAATGACATAGGCCACCAAAAGATAAATCTTAAAGGGGGAAACTAGCTAAAGAACTGGAGGAACAACAGTGACATAACACCCTATGGTCCTCAACCAAGAAAAGAAAGTGAAGCCTAGAACTGGGAACGATGATCCAGCAACAGAAGGTGGTCCACCTAGGCTCATTCTTCACCCAGCCAGCCCAGGAGCATTGGTAAGGGGGACTCATCAAGAACCCACCTGGCAAAAAAGGACCTAGTCTGCAAACTACCCCGCTTCCATACCAGCCTGAGCCTCTCCTGGCCCATCAAAATTTACCAGGTAGCTGGGCAGCACAAGGAAACACTAGCCTATAGCAGGCTATATACTCAAACAGCTGAGGCATTCCTTTTGTCACTGTGGGTGCAACTCTGCCCCCTTACAAAGAGACACGGAGGCAGGTAGGCAGGACCAACAAGGGAGATTCCACCACAGCAAGTGTTCAGTCCATGAAACCTCTTTTCCCCAGAGGCCTGAGAATGCCCTCCATCACTAAGAGCCACGGGTGGCCTTAGCAGGTGTATTCTGCCACGGCCTGGGCTGCACCAGGGAAGTGCTCTCCATTCCCCAGAAGCGTGGTCTGGCCTCAGGTGCCCAGCCTGGGAAGTGCTCCTCATCTTCACAGGCCAGAGATTCTTTTCCTCAGAAAGAAGTTCCAGGTGGGGTCCATCCTGGAGAAACCCCTTCACCTTCCCCAGGAAGCATGAAGAGGGAACAAGAGGAGCCCAATGGCGCCAGGGAAGCCAAGCAGATCAAACCAGCAGCACACAGTAGCACCAACTCCCAGGCAGAGCGGTGGTAAAGAATCTGCCTGCCAATGCAGGAGATGCAAGAAATGTGGGTTTGATCCCTGGGTCAGGAAGACGGAATAGGAAATGGCAACCCACACTCCAGTTGCCTGGAGAACTCCTTGGACAGAGGAGCCTGGCGGGCTATAAAGAGTCTCACAAAGAGTCAGACATGAGTGATCACACACACACAGCTTAAAATTAAGTAGTCACTGTAAGCACAGCAGACAAAAATAGGCCAGACATGTATGCTTAAACTAAACAGGGTAAATTCCTACTAAAATAAAAGACTTAAATAGAACACAGTCCCCTAAGATAATTACCATGATGTAATAAAAAAGTACTTATCATATCAAGGACCAGGAAAATCACAACTGAGATTTAAAGGAAGACAATCAACTGATGCTAAGACCAAGATAATCAGATGTTAGAATTATATGATGAAGATTTTAAATTTCATTATAAAAATGCTTCAACAAGAAATTACAAAATCTCTTAAAATGAGTGAAAAATTAGAAAATCTCAGCAAAGGAAAAAAAATTATAAAATAGATCTAAATGAAGCATCAGAAATAAGAACAACAGAAAGAGCAAAAATATGAGTAAATACAATAGACTGACCTCCACATAAGTTTTTATGTCATATTTGACAATTGAAACAGAAAATATAATACTTTCTGACACTCAAGACAATTAACATTTAAAAGTGAAGAAAATAAAGAAACTCAAATGAAAGCAAGATTTCCATATGTCACTCAAAGTGGTAAAATGTTGACCAGTAGACTGATGTCACATATGTATACTGTAATACCCAGAGCAAACACACACACACATATGCAAACTGAGGAAATCTGAAAGTAAATTAGATTCATGTACTATGTCAATGTCTACTATTGAAAGAAACATAAAAGGTATATTTGATCTCAGGATCTATCTGCATTATTTATTACAACTGGATGTGAATCTACATCAATCCCAAAAGAAAAATTTAACTTAGAAAAAGAATATTATGAAAAGGAGAAATTAGGAGGTATCAATCTTTCCAAATACTGGAGCATATTATAAAATAAAAATATTCAAACATGAAGGTCTAGTACTGATGTAAAAAAGGGAATTAACAAGCTACCATTAAAAGGAAAGAATAAATCAATGGAATTTACTGCATTAACAGGAAAAAGTAAAAATATAATTATCTCAATAGATGTAAAAGAGACTTTTACTAAATGTAAAAATGCTTTTGACTAATACCCCCTTTCACAAAGCTGTTAGGAAGCTAGAATTCAAGGGGATTTTCTCAACTTGAAAAATGAACACAAAAATATGTGGTAAACAAAATATAAAATTGTGTATTATAAAAAGTTATCCTCTGAGATTAAGAACCAGATAAGTATACCCACTATCATTACATCTATTCCACTTGAATTAATGACCCTAAGTAGTGCAACAAGTAAAAGAAAAAGGAATAAAATACCTAAAAATTTAAGAAGAAAAAAAGACTATCATTTTTCATAGATGATGTGATTGTGTTTATAGAAAAATCTTAAAGAATCTCCAGATAAACTATTAGAATAAATCAATGACTATAGAGTTCACTAGAGACAAGTTTCATATACAAATCAACTATATTTCTATATATGCACAATAACAAGTAGAAAAATAAATCTAAGTATATTTCCTTTGTAGCTCAGTTGGTAAAGAATCTGGATGCAGTGCAGGAGACCTGGGTTCGATCCCTGGATTGGGAAGATCCCAATCCAGTACTGGAAACCCACTCCAGTATCCTTGCCTGGAAAATCTCACGGACAGAGAGGAGCCTGGTGGGCGGCAGTCCATGGGGTCACAAAGAGTTGGGCACAACTGAGCGACTAACACTTACTTACTTACACTTATATACCATATGTAAGATTATTGTAAATGTCAATATCTGAGGGCAAAAATCAAACAAAGGTCACTCTGACAGCTACAAAACTGTGTTGAGAGAAATTCAAGACCTAAATAAATTTAGGGGATACTATGTCCATGAGTTATATTAGTCAATATTGGTAAGATGTTAATTCTCCCTAAGTTGATCTAGGGCCCACGCAATTGCAATTGAAATGCTAAATTTATTTTAAAAAGTGAAAGGGGCCAAAAACAGCCAAATCTATCTTGAAAAAAAAGAAAGAGCTAGAGAACTTACACTACCAGAATTCAAGAGCTATTATAAAACTATGATCCCTACAACGGTGTAATATTGGTGCATATAGAGATAAATAGCTAAATGGAATGGAAAAGAAGGTCCAAAAACAGAGCTACAATATACAGTGGCCAGACTTAGGAGAAAGGTGGTATGGCAAACCAGTAACAAAACAGTTTATTTTTTTTAAATAAATGATATTGGGTTAACAGGCTGTTTAGTTTGTTCACTTGCTTTTTATACACCTTGCCTCCAAACTCACACCACAAGCAAAGATCAATTCCAGATGTAATGCAGGTGTGAATATGAACTGTGGAACAAGAATACATTTAGAATAAAATATAGGATAATATCTTTACATTCTTAGATAAATATTTCTTCAACAACACACCACATGTAATAACCAAGTAGAAAAAAAGCTAAATTGGGTAAACTAAATTATGTTAAAATTAAAAATTTCTGTTCATCAAGAGACATCATTAAGAGCATCAAAAAGGCAAGCCATAGAGTAGGAGAGAACTCCAATGTATATATTTATAAATGACACATATTTGGTTCTCCTAGAAATCACTGAGAAAAGGCTGAAAACCAAGTCAAAAAAATGCATGAAAGACTTAAACAGACACCTCACAATGGAGATATCCAAATGATCAATAAGCATATGAAAAGGTGATCCACGTTATTAATAATTATGGAAAGAAAATTACCACACTGAGAAACCATTACCCACTCCCCAAGAATGGCTAACATGTAACAGGGTGACAGTCCATATTAGTTCACTGAGGGTTAGTGAAGCAGTGACTGGAACTCTTAGGAACCACTGATAGGAGTATAAACTGGTACCAGCACTTTAGAAAAGTTTAGCAGTATTTATTAATCATACACATATGTGTTGACCTAGTAATTCCACTCTGAGGTATATATGCAACAAAAAGACAGAAATATGTTCCCCCAAAAGATGTATCTAAGAGTGTTTATAGCAGAATCATTGCATTCTAAGTCACTTCAGTCATGTCCAACTACTTACAACCCCATGGACAATAGCCCGCCAGACTCCTCTGTCCATGGAATTATCCAGTCAAGAATACTGGACTGGACTGCCATTTCCTTCTCCAGGGGATCTTACCAAACCAAGAATTGAATCCTCATCTCTCATATCTCCCGCATTAGCGTCACCTGGGAAACCCATAGCAGGGTTATTGAAAATAGACAAAATCTGGAAACTCAAGTGTACTCAATAATAGAATAAACAAAGTGTGAAATATTCATGAAACGAATATAATATGTCAAAATGCATTAATCCTATCTTTTATTTTCTATATTTCTGGTGCTTTGAGAGCTGGGCCCCTGCTACCCCTGGAGAGGCAGTCCCTTCCAGGGCGAGCCAATTTCTATAACAGTAATGACTGTCCTGTACTTGTGCTTTTATAGGCAAATTAACCAATCCAGAGTCCACATCTCCCAATCACCTCCTCTGTGGATCTCTTACACTCCCAGCTACTATCCCCCTGCAACTAGGAGTAAGCCCCACACCCTGGAGCCTGCTGAAATTATTCAAGCTAGCCAATCCTAAGCCTGCTTACCTTGCTTTGCTGATCCTTCCTCCACAAACCACAATAAAGGCTCATGTTCACATGTTCCCTCCTCCTTCTGCCTCCTGACTCAGCCTAATGCTTCCCCATGTGGCCCTACATGGTATGGTGTGCCCCCTCCTCTTGGGAATTGTAATAAACTATCTTTTCAATGGCAGGCATCCCCTGACCTGTTGGCATCGCCATACATAAATAATAATAAAACCTACATTTCTAAAAACACAATAGAATGAATGAACTAAAACGATGTACAACAATAATAGTAAATCTCACAATGTGATGGTGAGCAAAAGAAGGCAGTTATAAAAGAGGTCAGTAAGTGTGTTGGATGTCAGTAGTGTTTCCACTGATGAATGTAATGGCCAGGGGACACGAGGGAGCCCTCCGGGGGCACTAGTGATGTTCTGTTTCTTGTTGTAGGTGTTGATTGCATGGATGTGTTCTAAAAATTCACTGTGATTTACTCATGATTTAGGCATTTTTCTGTATGAATGTTACACTTCAGTTTACATGAGAAAAACCACTAGGATTTAGTCAAAACTATATTCAAATAAAACAGACAACATTCTCAAACTGGAAAGAATATAAATAAATTATCTAACACCTCACATAATAAGTTTAAAAATTAACAACGAAAATGAATAGTAGGCAGGAGGGAGACAAGAAGGAAAAACAAACAAACTAATTAGAGTAACATAAAATGCAACAAAATTGATTAAACAAATTAGGACTAGTTCTTTGAAGCAATCAGTAAACAAATTCTGTCTAGTCTAATTAAAAAATAAAAGAAGCAGCACAAAAACACAACAGTATCAATGAAAAGAAATATATTTCAACAGGTAGATATTTTTAAATTATTTGCAAATACTATATAAAGCTTTAATGAAACATTAGAAAATGCCAGTGTTTTATAAGATTTTCTATAAAGCAGGTTACTAAAAATGACTTAAGGAAATACAGAAAGCAGAAAAGAAATGTTTCAAGATATCAAAGCAATAGCTCCAACATCAACACCCAGCTCAGATCATTTTAATTTTTTTCCAACTTTCAAGAGCTCTGTCCACATAAGGGCAAAAGAATGAGCAATTTCTTATCTATGTCATGAAGGGAGTACATCCTAATACAGGTTAAATACAAGCAACTGAGATAGAAATTACTGGTCAATGTCACATTCGCATCTAGGTGAAAACTTCAAGTGCAGTAACAAAAAAGCAAAAGAACTACTATAAAAATTAGGAAGCCAAGGCCAACTGCTGGGAAAGCTCTTCTCATTTATAAAACGGAGACACACAGAAGAGAATACCCTCTTCTTCCCTGTGTAGCTGTCTTTCTGGGCATGGCAGCTGGAATTGCCACAGCCATCCTAAGACTATGAGGGAAGCTCAGACTCCGCCCTGCGGACAGCCGAGAAGAAAGATGAAAAAGACCAGAGCCTTTGATCTTGGCATTGAATGTCTGAAGTGGCCAACCCTGGAGCTCCAGTCCTCTTTTCAGGTGAGATAATGTCTTCCTTATTGTTTAATCCACTCAAGGTGAGCATTGTCACTTTCAGACAGGTACATTCTAATAATATACAAAGATGAATTACATTTAGGCAGAGGAAAAAAAAGAGAGAGAGAGAAAAGAGTCTAAGAATTTTTTTTTAAAAAAAACACTGAGGAAACATGTAAAATTTAGTAAAGCATAGGATAAATATGATGTCCTCGTCTGTGGGGAAAGAAAGGATTACTGAATAAGTGATAGAAGGAGCCAGTACTAAAAAATGTGAGATAGATCATAACATCATAATTTATCCAAAATCAATCCCATGTGGCAGACTCCATTGAAATAAAATTGAACCATAAAAATACTAGGAGAGAGTAGGGGTTAATAGTATCTACTTTGCAAACTGGGTATGGCTTTCTTAAAAAATAAAAGCACATACATTTTTAAATGTCCCTATGTGAAAACATTTTCTTAATTCAAAAGCAAACAATATATGGGAACAAAACATTTGACATAAATAATTGTCAATTCTCATATGAAAGAAAGGTTATATGACTTAACAAGAAAAATTTCATTTTGATATTAAAAAAGCAAAGGACCTGAGGTATAATTTATAAAATATGAAATGTATATGACCAATGATTACATTTTAAATGTATAATCTCTTAAAATGCAAATTTAGTAACATTATTTTTTCATAATGTTACCAAATTAGCAAGCATGTTTTAATATATCATTCAATTTTTGAGTATAGGATATAACAGAGATTTCCATATATTACTGATGCTTGTGTAAATTATTAAATCTTTCTATAATCAATTTTAAAATATGTATCAAGAACATCAAGAACCTAAAAGTATTATCCTTCGCTCAACTTCTACTTACTAAAAAAAATTAAAGAAATATAGCTGTAATAAAAGTATATGTACTTTCAATATTTATCACAACACTATTCTACAATAATATGGTGAAAATGCCTAAAGATTCATCATATGGGAAGATAAAATTAATGATGGCTCCCTGTAAGTTGAGTAATGTGTTTCCATTAAAAATCATCGTTGTAAAGAATAAAGAAGTGAGAAAATACTCTCAAGACAGCATTAAGTGAAGAAGTCAGGATATAAAATTTATGTGCAATAAATAACCATTTGATAAATATACATATTACTATCTCTATCTCTATGTACAGGGTGATGGAAAAAAGAAAAAAAATAATAAGGAAAATGCGCCAGAAATGCTAACAGTATTTCTTGGTTCAGAGATTATAGCTGACTTTTACATTCCTCTTTTCATTTATCTGTATTTTCTAAACATTCTACCCTAAATGATCATGTATCGATGCTATCTCCAAAATGAAGTGATGTCACTTAAAATGAAATATTTAATTGTATCTTTCCCTTTATTCAGAAGAAGCAGCAGTGCTTGTTTTGGTTCTCAGCTGCATCAAAGGTGGTTCTGCACAAGGGTTTGGAATGGTTGACATTTTACTTGGGAAACACGCTGCAAGAATGCTAATCCATGAAGAGAGTGAAGTTATTTCTCTTCTGTAACTCACTGTGCACAGTTAGAGTCTCTATCAGAACAGCTTAATAGACACTGAACAATTCTCAAGCTGGATCCTCCGGGCCCCACCGCCACCCACCGCCCCTTCCCCCTACTGAACCCACTGCATGGCTCCTGGTACTGGCTTCAGGAGCCACCTGGGCCCTGACAGGCAGCTCCTACTTCATCACCAGAACGCTCCTGTCTGCCGGCTGCTGCCTTTTCCACCTGGCCTCGCTGCTTAGAACTCCTGAACCCTGAGACTGTGGGACACTGTTACACAGTGCAGCAGACCTGGGTAAGAATGTTAATGATGTACTTCCAAGCCCAGGGAGGGCTGGGGTCCTATGGTGTGACAATCACTACATGATGAGCAATTATTACTTTGTGAATTATCAGCAGCCACAAGGCCCTCCCGGGGACATGACATCAAGAGAGGCATTTGATTCCTGTCCAAAGCTAGCTTTTATGAAGAATCAAAATTGACAGAGAAGACAGAAAAATGTCTTAAACTAGTAAAGGAAAATGAAGCCCTCCCATCTCCCTGGATAGTTGCTGGAACAAGGAGGCTAAGCCAAGGGCATTGGTGGAACTTCATGTCAGCAGCCTCTAGATCAAGGGGAAGGGACTATGAGGCCCTAGTGCTGGCTGGGAGCAGGGGAGGTGGCCAGAAGTAGGAGGATGAAGTGGACGGTGGGCTCAGGGGAGTGGGGGAGTCACAGAAGTATATTATCCTAAGGCCAGAAAGGATGGTCCAGGCCCTTTGCCACGTATCTTCCAACCCCCACTCCAGGAAATTTGCCTTCCAGCCCCAGCACAGCCACCTGCTTGTTGATACCACCTAACCGAATTTTTCCAGTCTCTGGGCCTAGTTTCTCAAGTAGACCTGCACAGCACACCATGGAGAGGCTGGGGACCAGAGAGATTGTTAATGTGAAGCTGAACTCCAAACCACTGCAAGTCCGCTTCCACAACTGTCTAATATATTCAGGTTGCAGTAAGATACTGCTGCAACAGATTTTCTAGGACTAGAGAGAAGCAGGAAAACCACTGAGCTAAAAATTCTTTCTTAGTCTCTTGGTTTTAACTCAATTCTACTCTATGGAAAGGAGTTTAAAAAAAACAGCCCTTTTCTCTCTCTCATCACACCAGGGTGTCCTTTGTCCTGGAATGTCAATGCATAAAGCAAACCCACAGTCTTTCCAGATGCTTTCCGCCCACTTCCCCACCCTCCTGCCCAAGGAGACAGGCTAACCTCCACTGAGCTAGTGAATTAGGTGGATGGTGCCCATGGGAAATGAGGTTCAAAGGGTCTTCAGGCAGCTGGCAATTTTCCCAGAGTTTTCACTGTACCAGGGACCCATGTTAGTGGAACGGAATGATTCCCCCACAACAGAATCTTCAGGACAGAGAAGGGCAGATATCCTCAGCAATCACATCATGAACAAAATGTTTCTGCTAAGCAGTAGCTCGTGTTACACTCCAAGCAAGCCATGCTTCTGGAGAAGACAACAACCATGTTTTCCTTCTTCCATTCGTCACATCAAAACGGTCCTGAAAACAAAATCTCATCAGAGGTAAAGCCCCCAGCTCCCTCTCAGCTCTTGGTCTTTATATGAAGTGGACATCTCTCCCCAGACATGGAAGGGAAGCCGGGCACTGCTCACCACGCAGAGGCCTGTCTCTGGCCTCAGGCTTTGGTACACGTGTGTAGAAAGGAGCTGCGATACAGGGTATTTCCAGGCAGAAAGCCAGGCCTCTCTGTGCCTCTCTGCTCTTGTGGGATCTAGGATAGAATACTCAGAGAAGGTCTAAAGCTCCAGTCATCCGAAGCTGATGTAGAGTTCTCACGGCCAAGTGCTGCATCAGGGTCATTACATGGACTGACCCCTCTATTCAACCAGGAGGTTCCTATTGTCTGCACCTTTCATCTGAGAAAATGAAAGTTCAAAAAAAGGAAGTGGCTGCAAAGCTCAGGAGAAGCAGAGCCAGGAGTGTCACACAGGCCCCCAAGTCAGGGAGACAACACATGTGTGATGCGTCTTTGCCACAGTGGGTGTTCAGTGGCCCCTCCTAGGCTCCCTCTTGTCCTGGGCTTTAAACAGCTTTCCCAGTCCCCACCTTTGAAAACTTCCCTACAAGCAGTCTTCACCAATCCCATCCCAGCTCCCGTCATGCGCTGAGGACATTTGCATGGACAACCCCAGGGGAACTTCCTTCTGAGATTTCCATCTGAACAAAGAAAGCTAACTAGATATTTGTTAAGACTCCATTAGGAACAAGCATCGACCCCCAGGACAAATGTCAAGCCAACTCCTGTGGGAGCTAGATGTGACTTTCCAACAAAGCCAGCCCTGGAGAGGTTGCCTGGTAATCACCCATGCCAGACAGCTCCAAGCAGAGCACAAAGATAATTAATGTTTTGTCTGCAGTTACAAAGCGAGCGGGTGACATAGACCTTTGATTTTGCCATACTGCACTCCTTCAACAAGAACGCACTTCCTGGATGAGATAATTTAATTAGTATTTGTCCAGCACCCTGCCGTGAAAGGCGATCACCCACTCCTTCCATCTTCTGAAGGGGCTAAGTAAGAAACAGTCTCTTGATGCCACTTAATCTAAAATGTCTGGGTGACTCACCCTTCCCGAGAGTTCCCTGCAGGGTATTTACTTTAAGAAAACATCCATTTACTCCTTAATTTAAACAGTTCCTCTTGATTTAAATCTTAAAGAAACTACTTGGTTTGTGTGTGTGTGTGTGTTTACTGTTGTTGTTTTTCAATTTAAATAGATAGATGGATATATGATATATTCATATATTAAGATATATATATTCATATATTAAGATATATAATATCTTTTCAGGGAACCCCGGCCCTTCTCCACCATGAGCGCATCCTGTGATCAGTCCTCTATCCACTCTTACTGGCCACAGAGAGATACAATTGAGGGCACCTCCTCGGAGATCAGGATTACTGATCTCTGCACTGCCTCTGAACCCTTACCCTTACTCATCTACTGCCCACCCTAAACTTTATTTTCAGGTTGCCCCAGTTTCCCAGCCCTGTCCCTCCCAGCCCCATCTTCCACCAGGAACCACAGCCCAGCCTTGTCTTTAAATGCTATCCTAGACATGTGCCACTCGTCCCAATGCTTCCTCCTTGCTTCCTCCTGAAACCTCCCAGACCTTGCTTTAAGGCACCCTGGGCCTAAATAACAAACATTTGCTTTGGTAAATCCCATTCCCTGCTTTCCAGATAACTTCTCCTTAACAGAGATAAGCTGCCAGGCAGACAGATAACAACGGGGATATGCAGTTATTAAGGGCAGATTTTAAAATGACAAAAGGATACATTTAAAAATAAAGCCCACTTGAAAATCAGCTTCCCTTCCAACTCAATCACATTCAGACCTCCTGCTCCGCAGCTCCTCATACCGAGAGATTCCAGCTCCCATTGGCTTCAGGGTATTGGCAGAGCGTTGCCATGGCAACACGAAAGGCCCAGACACCTGAAATGGGAAGTGGAACACACAGTATCTCTCCCTCTCTCAGACACCTGGAGTGGCCAGCATGACCCCAGTCAGCTGCCTAAGTCGAGGAGACAACCCTACTGCTAACATTCCCACCCACTGGTGGGATCTTGGGCTAGAGCGGATCTAAAAGGAAAAGGATGCATGCTAAGCCTCTTTCGCCGAGCCTGACTCTTAGTGGTCCCATAGATTGTAGCCCACCAGGCTCCCCTGTCCTTGGGATTCTCCAAGCAAGAATACTGGAATAGGTTACTGTGCCCTCCTCCAGGGGATCTTCCCAACCCAGGGACTGAAGCTGTATGTCACGTATCCATCTGCATTAGGCAGATGGGTTCTTTACCACTAGCACCATCTGGGAAGCCCCTCCAAAAGGGGATGGGGGCCAGCAAAGAAGCCAGCAGGCAGGGCCTGGTTATCTAGGAGCTCAGAGGGACACTTGGGGGAAGGCAAGTACCATGGCAAAAATGAATGGTCACCAAGGCAGGTAACTCCTTTCATACCAGAGTGACTGAAAGGGCTCCGTAGTCCTGGGTTCCCCTTGCCAGGTAGGAGTCCCAGCACAAGCCATGTTCTATTGTGGCTATCTATGAATATCCAGACCAACACTGACCATCCATCCCCAGGCTCCCACCCACAAAGTCTCATGGCTTGGGGCAACCGTGTCAGACATTGCGGTCATCTTTGACAGTGCAGGCCACACCCTGGCTTTCCAAGGCTTCACACCGCAGTCACCAAGCCCCGTTCTGATGCCACAAACAATCCGCTGAGCTCCCACATGTCATCGTCACCATTGCCTCACAATCACTTATTGAACTTCCTATTATTTAACCAACTCATGACTCTACTTTCTACAGTATAGGCTGAAAGTCCCCCATCCGCACATCACACATGGACACCCAGCCATCCCAGCTTCTCCATAGCAAGCCAGTCCTCCTCCCCACATTCTAACTGATGAGGGTTCCCATCATGCTTTCTAGCTCTCATACTGTCCATGACTTCACAGATGTGTCCTTCCATGCAGTCCTCAAGAAGCACAACCAGAGAATGCCTTCACCCAGATTCTCAGGACTCCAGCATCATGTAACCCCTTCCTGCCCTCCTGATGCCCCCAGTCAGTGCTGGAGGCCAGGCTAGAGGGCTTTCTGTCAGAGGTTTATCCCACATACTGAGAGTTCACCATGCCCTTCATCTCCAGGAGACTGTCATTAGTAGATATGTCTTCCTCTCAAATGTATAGAAATGTGTGTGTGTGTGTGTGTGTGTGTGTGTGTGTGTGTATGACTGCAGGAGCCTCTGCCTGAGTCTATGCCAATCAGCTCATGCTTTAGTGCTTTCCTGATTATACTGAGCTCTGTGACCCCTTTACATCATGGATGCTCTCATCTCTGGCTCCAACAAGCCAACAAGTGGTCCTCCTGTGCAGGCCATTTCTGGGAGAGCATCACTGGACAGCCAGCAACTGCCCTTCCCTGAACCCCCACCACTGGCTCCACACTGGCTCATAAGGACCTCAGATGAGGTTATGAGGTTATGAGGTTATCCTCATCTAAGGATACTCCCAACTTTTGTTACAATCTTGACTTCACAGGCCTCCCCTTCAACTTCGGAAGTTCCAACTCTGGGTAAAGGCCACCTCACCAGACCTTAGCCCTGAAGATGTACCCACTGTGAGGGGAAGGATGAGATGATGTATCACCAAAAGGAGTCCTCAGGCCTGCCACTCACTTCAGCATCAAGTCAAAACAAGCCAAAGCCCAACATGAACTCTGTGGCTCCCCTCCCTCACTTCTGTCTCCAGTGGGGGCCAGCACTGCCCGCTTCTCATCCTTCATGGGGCTCATTTTCCATTCTTGGCTTTGCCTCACTCTTGGATTGGGAGACACTCTCTAGCCATAACCTCTGCTTCCTGCCTCAGTAACAGTCACACCTGTTCTCGCATTTGGGATGATTTCAGCCACTCCAGGAAAATGCATCGCCCCTTCTGGGCTCACCCAGGACCACAAGGTGGGTCCTTCAGGCCCAAGCAGTAGGACCCATCAGCACCAGGGGTCCCTGCTGCACTCAGAGACAGCATTAGTATCATTTTGGAGCCTCCTCCCCACCACGCCCCATAAACACGGCATCAACAGCAGCAGCTGCAGAGAGAGACCGGATAGGCCCCTTCTGTGCTGGTCACCATCAGCTCGAACACAGGCCCAACACATGGCGGCAGGAGGAGAGGGAGATGGGCATGCTGAGGCTTACCTTCCGCATGTCTTTACCAAAGGTCTCACTGTAGGTCGTGCCAAGGATTTCAAACTGCACGTAGGGATTCGAGCTGTCTTCCCGAAACTCCATCACGCCTGTGAGGCCAGTGATGTGCCCCTGCAGGAGAGAAGGAAAAACCATGGGAGAATAGTCAAATGTGGATGGAATCCCAAAGGCAAGGAAGTGGTTGCCAAGAGGGAGACAATCACGGTCTGGGCCGCAATGGACATGCTGCACTGAGGGAAGAGAGGCTAGCAGTCTTGGGGCCTCCAAGCAGGATCAACACTTCCTAGGCCATTGCTCACAAGCAAAGTTCCCCAGCTTTGCCCATCATTCATGCTGTTGATATGATTAGAGCATCTGCTCTGTGCCACATACGTGCCAGCCCTGAGATTATAGGACAACTTTCATCCCCACCCTCCTGGAGTTTACAGTCTTCCACTGCAACCAGCTCCAGGGGCTCACCTTAGCCTGAGCCAAGGAAGGCCAAGGTCAGCAAGAGCCATCTCAGGCATGTGGCAGGAAGTAGCGGGACAGCGAGTGTGAGCATTAAAACCAGCTCAAATCCTGGCTTTGCCACCTTGGGCAAGTCATCTCCCATCTTCCAGCTTCAGCCTGCAATTAACTAAGCCCACATCACAGAGCCTGCAGGGACCAAAGGAGAAATGTGTACAAAGTGTGCTGTCTGGTACAGACCAGATGTGGGGGTGCACCAGCCCTCAAACTTTCTCTGGCAGTTCCATGAGGCTCTGGAGGAGCAGGGGGCAAAGGGGTTGAGGGAGCCTGGGCTGAGCCCTCTTCTTCCTTCAAGCCTGGGGTGAGGGGTTCTCATCCAGCCTTGATCTCCCACAGAATGTGAGCGGGGAGCGTCCCAGACAGTGAGCTGGCCCCAGAGGGGCCCCTGTTCAGACATAGGCTCAGCAAATTCAAACCAGTATCAGACTACATTCACTGCTATCAAAACCATGCAGAATTCATTGTGACTAAGACTCCTGGCACTATAGATTTCCCTAAATGTCCTTTTGAAGCCTCTCAAAGCCAATTCACTCTAATAAGTCTTGTGTGGATTACCCAGTTCACTTCAATCTAGTCTTCTGATGGATTTAATGTCACACCTAAGCCTATAGGACACACAGATGTCCTACATGCTGAGAGGTGACACACAATCCCCCAAGTCACAGGTATGTTGATGCACACATAGGCGTGCACACACAGACACACGCACATGCACACAGACACACACATGGTGTGGTCTTGCACAGGCACTGCCAGCTGAGACAAACTCTCCTGGGGATAGTGGCAGCCTACACAGTGGGTATCTGGCAGACATGAGAGAGCCAGGTTCCTCCACTATTTTTCTTACTTGTGATCTTGGACAAGTTATATAACCTCTCTGAAGTCTGATCACCTTATATAAAATGGAGATGATAAGGCATATTATTAATGGACTCAATGGACATGAATGTGAGCAAACTCCAGGAGACAGTGAAGGACAGGGAAGCTGAGTGTGCTGCAGCCCACAGGGTCGCAAAGAGTCAGACAGGACTTAGTGACTGAAAAACAATAACAAATAATGCATATCCCTCAGATGCTGGGACTGAAAGTGTGGCCAGGGGAAAGACCTGGGAGGGGCCTGGCTGGGTGACCACAGAAACAGCTCAGCTTCCCAGAGTGGGCAGAGAGTAGGGGTGTGAGGAGGAGCCTGTCTTCTGCCTTGGCTAAGAGGTTGCCCCTTGCACACACCTTTTTGATTGTGTCCAGCATAGACCGCCCTCCGTTCCACGGCTTGGTGGACTTGCGGATACAGTTGAGGCTTGCCATACTGTGCCACTTCCGGTCCTCCAGCTTCCTGTGGAAGGCGTTGGCCAGCATCAGGACACTGTCATACAGGTAGAGGTTGGAGATCTGCAGAGACAAACATGCAATGCATTGGTTTATTTCCAGGGATGGGGAGGGCCGGAGTGACCCAGGATGCCAACACTGAGAAGTGAGGCCCGACAACTAGGCCATGATCCTCTGGCTTCCAGGTGGCCATTCAAGTACCCAGCTGGAGTCTTCAGTAGAGTCAGACCTGGTCCTGCTTCAGGAACTAAAGTGGGAGGTTGGATCCATATATCAACGGAACCAGGGTGATCAGGGTGATCAGAACCATGATTGAGTCTTGGACACGGTTCTATGAAAGACTGGAGGGGCCATCCCCCTCAGGTATAACAAAGGATGGAAGGAAGGATGGGCAGAAAGCTCAGTCTAGGAGGATTAGGATAAAGGGTGGGGAGCACTGTAGGGAGGGCATTGCAGTAGTAGAGGCATGAAGGTGCAAGGAAGCTGGGCCACATGGGGCAGGTTCCACCAGCATTTTTGGCAAAGGACGAGATAGTAAAGATTTCACACTTTGTGGGCCTTATAGTCTCGAAACTGCTCAACCATTCTATTCTAGTAGGAAAGCAGCCTTAAATGATACCAGGCTGGCCAAAAAGTCCATTGGGGTTTTTCTATGCAATGATTCAGAAAAACTCGAATGAACTTTTTGGCCAAACTAATACATAAACAGAAGATGTGCCAATAAAACTTTATTTAGAAAATAAACAGTGAGCCACAGTTTGCTGACCCCTGAGTTGGAGAGACTAAAGACAGTTCAATATGTCTGCATCAAAGGGACAGCAGGGAGGCAGCGATCAAGGATGGAGCCATGCAGAGCCTTGTGAGCCATGCTAAAGAGGAAAAACAGGTGGATTCAGGATCTGTGCCTGAAATCAGATCTGTGCCTTAGAAAGGTCGCTCCAGTCCCTGGACAGGCCTGGGGTGGGTGGTGGCCTGAGTGACAGTGGCAACTTCTGTGAGGGTCCAAGGTCACGGAGCCTGCTCTGCAGTGATGTCACTGCCAGCCAGGGGATGCACTTGGAAGTTGCTGCTGTGAGCATCTGAGAACCACTCCGCAGCTTAGCTTTGCACAGTACAGCTGGATCTCAGAGGAGAAACAGCTCATCTCAGAACTCTTGAGATCATGACAATGAGGGAGAATTCATAACAGTGAGCAGAGTGGCCCCACAGCAATGAGAGGCAGGGGTAGAACCGGTCTGGGAACCCTCCCAACTGTGAGTAAGACCCTGACGTGCATGAGCCTGGACTCCAGAGGTCACAGGCGCCCTTGGTGGGGAGGTCAGCCCTGCTTTGTCATCACCCTACCCCACCCCTCTCTGCTCCTCCAAGGGTAGACATGGAGCATGAAGGGAGGTGACAAAGTAATGTCCATCCCGGGTCAGATTTGTGACCCCTCGGGGTAACTGTTGCACATACAACCATTAGCCAAAGTGGGTCAAGGGGATGGCTCTCTGCACACTTCACCAGCAAGGTGTCTGCTAAAAATATTCCAGGAAAACAAAATCACTGGATATAAATAGGAGAATATGTTGGCCTCACAGGACTCCTGGGAAGATCAAATGAGATCCTAGGGCTGTGGGAAGCATGCCTGCTGTCCCCCACCACTCCCCAGCATGTCCCTCACACTCCTAACACCTCTGAGCCTTGTTCTCAGCCTACAATCCCCTTCTTCCCACATCTTAGGCAGGATACTCCCAAAGCAGAGGCCCAGACAGGAACCTGGGTTTGGGGAACTGTCCTCTGCAACTGAAATCAGATGTGGCCCCAGAAAGCTGGCCCAGGTCATCATATACACCTGCTCCATCATGCCTCTTCCCTCTTCCCCCATTTCATGCTAACCTCCCAGGGTCACTGCTGCCATGACATGTCTGAGCAGAGCTGACCCCTTCCTCCATGAATGTCCCTGTGCTTCACCATTCCTGCACTGCCCTGTTCCATCTGCCTTCAACCCTCATCTTTGTAGTGGGCCCAGGGATGTACACCACAAAGGCCTGCATACCTGACATCTCTCCATCCTGTAGGTGTAAGAAGTAGGTGAAAGACTTCCCTGGTGGTCGAGTGGTTAAGAATCTGCCTTCCAGTACAGGGAACACAAGTTCGATCCTTGGTCCAGGAAGATCCCATACGCCTCGGAGCAGCTAAGCCCACACACCGAAATTACTGAAGCCCAGGCGCCTCGAGTGCAGGCTCCACAACCAGAGAAGCCACTGCAATGAGAAGCCCACGCGCCACAACCAAAAGCAGCCCCCACTTGAGGCACCTAGAGAAAGCCAATGCAAAGCAACAAAGATCCAGTGCAGCCAAAATAAATAAGTAAATGAAGTAAAAAAAGAAGTAGATGGAGGATGGCATGAGTGTGCCTGTTATAACCAACTGCTGACTGGAATAAAACTCAGGCTGTAGGGAAGCAGGCATGTCAGTGCCTGGTGACCTTTTTTAGGGACTTGCACTGCACAGGTGCTTACTGGACAGCAGAGAAAGGCCACTCCCACCACCAAGAATTCACCCCCTGTCCTGCAGCGAACACCGGGACAGAGCACCGTCTCCCAGCTCTTGATGCCCAGGAGCATAGCCTTGATGAGAACGATTATTAATCCACTCCCCGCTTTTGTCAGCCCCCATCTCTCAGGAGTCCCTACAACTGCAACATTATTCTGACATGTCTACTGCCCCTCTGAAATACAAACCAATAATGGAAATGTTCTAAGAGGATGTAAACCACTTAGAGTTGCCTTGGTGTTATTTTTTTATTTGCTTTTTTAAAAAAGGATATCTCGAAGCTGAGAGTCCTTGATGATGTGAAGATTTCTCTTCTCAAGACATTTATGAACCTCCCAGCCACCCACTCACAGCCAATGCTATTCACCCAGCTAGGACCCTTTGACCCACATCCCCACCTATACACGCACTCGCACACACACACACACACACACACAGCGCCACCCCTCCCCTTCAGTGGCCCAGGCTGGTACCCAGTGGAATTTCCTTCTTTCCCTCCAGCACTTCTAGTCACAATAAATTAAGGTATTTAATTACGTAAGTGATTTATCCAATACAAATGTATGAATGCAGAAAGGCCTGTCATGAAGAGGAAAAAAACAGGATGTGACTCAGAAAGGCCACAGGAAGAATAGGCTTGAGCAATGCTCTTTTCCAGGTTTATGTATTGATATTTCCACTATCTCTAGAACCCAGCACCAACCAAAGTACATGGTTGGTGCTTAAAGTATGTTTGTTGGGTGCTTAAACTATGTTTGTTGGATGGATGCATGTAGATGGATGGGTATGTGGAGGTGGGTAGGGAGGATGGGTGGACAGATAGATGAATGGATGGATGGATCTCTACTAAGAATGTACACATTGATCTTTGGTTCACAAAAAGATAAAAATGTAGAAAACAGCAGGAAAAAGAGATTTTTATGCCTCCAACTTTGACTTGAGAGGAGACATGCTTTATTCAAACAAAAATTTGTTTCTCATTTGTAGTTTGCTCAGAATGTCTTCTTGATCCTCACTTGGAGCTGTTTCCATCTTCTCCACTCACTCCTGCCCCTTCTCCTACAAGGTGCGGCCTCAATACTTCTCCCTGCTTTGGGAAGAAGCTAACACTCCAGTACTGATCTACAGCTCCATGGTCTTCTCACCAACCTCAGCATCCTAACTTAGGTGATCTGCTAGGTTCACTGGTGGGTATACAAGGGAAGGATGCTACCCTCACAATCTGGTTGACAAGAGAAGGAACTTTCAAGTAAAACAAGATCAAGAATAGTAGAAAGGCTGCCTCTACATGGGGATTCCTTCAGATACTGACAAACATAAAAGAAACCTTTCCTTGGGGTAGGTGGGTGAAGACCAGTGTCCTAATGTCCCAGATTGGTGAAGCCAGGTCCCTGAGTCAAAAGGAAAGATCTAGAGAGACAGAAGCTCCCAGCTTCATTGACTCTCACTCAATGCTTGTCTTGAGGAGCAAACAGCCTGAGCTGGTGCTACAGGTTGCAGGGTCAGAGAAGGGGGCATGGCCTGAAGGAGCCCTTGTCTCTCCCTCTCTCTCATGTCTCAGGTGAGGCCCAGCACAGAGTTCTCTAGCAAAAGACAGACAAGCAGATACTATCACCTCATTCCTCTGAGAGTGGGAGCCCAGGACTCTGGCTAGTCTAAAAGCACTGCAGCCCAAAAGTGACAAAAGACTATAAAAGCAATTCAGGTGAGAGCAGACTTGACAAGCTAAAGAGCGGCCAGAATGTCCAGGCCGAGGGCATGGCAGAGGAAAGACCCGGACGCGCAGCAAAAGACCTGGAACTGGGTCAGAGATGCCAGATGGAGGAAAGTCAGAGGCAGACAGGCGCCAGAGCCGGAAGCGGAGCCTGAGGCTTTCCTGGGAGCCTGTGGCCTCCTTTCTAAGGGTATACACAGCTGCAAGGGGCCTGGCTGGTTTGGGGAGCCGCCTTAGAGATGCACACTGGGGTCCCCTTTTGTGTCATGCAGCAGAACTCTCACTTCACCGTGTGTGCAGCTTAGCCTGGGGCCTGGGCTGATGAGCAAGAGCTTTGGATTCATCATAACCTGGGCCAGCTCCACTCACTGCTGAACACCCAGCGTGGACAGCAGCCCACAGATATAGCATGCGCTTGGTAAATGCTCAGAGTATGGGTGAACTGAATCTCCTCTTACTCTCACTTACAAGGTGATGTTGAACAAGTCATCTAAAGTTCTAGCCTTGGGGCTTCCCTTGTGGTCCAGTAGTTAAGATACTGCGCTTTTACTGTAAGGGGGACAGGTTTGATCCCTGGTCGGGAAATCAAGATCCTGCATGCTGTGCAATGCAACCAAAAAAATAGATAAAAACAATTTTAAAAAGCTCTAGCCTTACCTTGATTACAATAACATACAGTGTGTTCAGTGTCCCTGGAGAGGTGCAGTGGGTGGTTTTGATTTACTTGCCCTGTGACATATCCCTGTGAAATGCAGATAGTGATAACCCTGTGTGCCAAGTAGCCAAGCACCATCCCAAGCTCTCTTCATTTAGTTTTATTTTTGGAGGGAACAGGGACAGAAAGGAATAGAAAGAGAAACAAAGGACCCAGGCAGGTTCCTGACTTCAATGTGGGTCAGCAGAGAGCTTGTCAACCAGGGGAGTCTCCGGTGGCCGGGGCCCAGTGTGAATCTGTCACACAGAAGCATGGAGGCTATTGTGAAAAGAAACTTTGATCTGCCAATACCACTCACCTCTCCTCCAATGCCCCTTGGCCTGCAAGCTTTTCAAGGGCAAGCAGGGGTCATACATGGCTCCTGCAGCGTCAGGGTCAAAGGACTGAGCAGGGATCAGCCCTGGGTATCAGGACCAGCACAGAAAGCAGCTCACCTGGGCGCATGTCCCTGGCTTCCTCCTGGCGCAGCAGCAAGGTCATAACTGCCACGGCACCCTGGGCCTGAGCTGGGCCTTTTAGGTCTGCATGTCCTAAGGTGTTAAAGGGCTGCACTTTGAGGAAAAGGCCACTTCTCTGCTCCCGGGGTGCACTATAAAAGCTGCCAATATAGGAGGGCCTGCACAATACCCTGACCCAAGTTCCTGAAAGGGAGATGGCTTGGTGCACTTTAAAGCCTGACATTTGCCCTGCAGGGCTGGCTCAGCCAGGAGAGTGCAGGGCACAGCCAGTCCTGCACCAAGACCATCCAGGTATACAGGGGAGAGTAAAAGGCAGGCAGGAGGTGACTAGAGCGAGAACAGGGACAGCTGCAGCCCCGTGCCTGTGGGAGGTGCCACGCCCTGCATCCTGCCACCAGCTGCCCATTCCCTGCCCAGGCTTAAGAGTTTCACCCCTGTGGAGGCTTCCTAACATCCTCTCTACATGGTCACCTCCACAGCCACCACATAGTTCAAATGCTTTTATTTCTCCCTGGGGATACGGTAATCCCCAGTTCCCTTGTCTCCCAGTCCAGGCCCTCCACTTCCAGCCTGCACTGAGTTGTCATTCCCATAGGCACATTCTGCCCTGTCATTTCCCCGAAGGCTACCCACCCTGGCCTCCGTTCCCTGGCGCTGCTCTCCTCGCTAATTGATTTCCCAGTACTTCTTGCCTCAGACACGCTAAACTCAGCCCCTGCCGTCCTTGGTTTCTGGGCCGTGGCACATGACATTCTCCATAACTGGAAAGCGTTACTAAAGGGAGATTAAAACTCCTGCTTTATTTGGAGTTTGTGAGATTCAGAGAGACAACATTTGTGAAATGTCTAACATAGGAACTGGCATATAATAAGTGCTTAAAGTGTGTCTGTGGAATTAATGGAGGTTGAATGAATAGTTTTAAATCAGTTCTTAGGAAGAAACAAAGAGATGTCAAAGTGTTTGGAAATAGGATGCCTCTTAGAATAAAAGTGATCGAGGATAGAAGCCACATTGTGAAAGGGAATAGGACCTCTGTATGGATACATTCCACATGGAGCTGCCCATCTGTAATCTGAATCTGGGTTATATGCTTCCATGAGATGGGGGCATCCTGGCAATGCTTGTCTTTCCAAAGTCAGCCCCCTATGTAAGAGGCAGGTCCTCAGAAGGGAAACAAGGAAGGTGAGGTCACATCTGCAGGAGACATAAGAGAGGATTCAGCCATGAGTTCCTGACTGGGCTTCAGCTTTTAAGAAACCCAGGTATGTTAATTTTTGCTATGATCTCTTTAGTTTCTTTTGCATTTATTTCTGCCCTAATTTTTAAGATTTCTTTCCTTCTACTAACCCTGGGGTTCTTCATTTCTTCCTCCTCTAGTTGCTTTAGGTGTAGAGTTAGGTTATTTATTTGACTTTTTTCTTGTTTCTTGAGGTAGGCCTGTAATGCTATGAATCTTTTTTTGAAAAATTAAACAAAATTGACAAACCATTAGCAAGACTCATTAAGAAACAAAGGGAGAAGAACCAAATTAACAAAATTAGAAATGAAAATGGAGAGATCACAACAGACAACACTGAAATACAAAGGATCATAAGAGACTACTACCAGCAGCTCTATGCCAATAAAATGGACAACTTGGAAGAAATGGACAAGTTGTTAGAGAAGTATAACTTTCCAAAACTGAACCAGGAAGAAATAGAAGATCTTAACAAAACGATCACAAGCAAGGAAATCGAAACTGTAATCAGAAATCTTCCAGCAAACAAAAGCCCAGGACCAGATGGCTTCACAGCTGAATTCTACCAAAAATTTAGAGAAGAGCTAACACCTATCTTACTCAAACTCTTCCAGAAAATTGCAGAAGAAGGTAAACTTCCAAACTCATTCTATGAGGCCACCATCACCCTAATTCCAAAACCAGACAAAGATGCCACAAAAAAAGAAAACTACAGGCCAATATCACTGATGAACATAGATGCAAAAATCCCTAACAAAATTCTAGCAAACAGAATCCAACAACATATTAAAAAAATCATACATCATGACCAAGTGGGCTTTATCCCAGGAATGCAAGGATTCTTTAATATCCGCAAATCAATCAATGTAATACACCACATTAACAAATTGAAAGATAAAAACCATATGATTATCTCAATAGATGCAGAAAAAGCCTTTGACAAAATTCAACATCCATTTATGATTAAAACTCTCCAGAAAGCAGGAATAGAAGGAACATACCTCAACATAATAAAAGCTATATATGACAAACCCACAGCAAGCATCACCCTCAATGGTGAAAAATTGAAAGCATTTCCCCTGAAATCAGGAACAAGACAAGGGTGCCCACTCTCACCACTACTATTCAACATAGTTTTGGAAGTGTTGGCCACAGCAATCAGGGCAGAAAAAGAAGTAAAAGGAATCCAGATAGGAAAAGAAGAAGTGAAACTCTCTCTGTTTGCAGATGACATGATCCTCTACATAGAAAACCCTAAAGACTCTACCAGAAAATTACTAGAGCTAATCAATGAATACAGTAAAGTTGCAGGATATAAAATTAACACACAGAAATCTCTTGCATTCCTATACACTAACAATGAGAAAACAGAAAGAGAAATTAAGGAAACAATACCATTCACCATTGCAACAAAAAGAATAAAATACTTAGGAGTAAATCTACCTAAAGAAACAAAAGACCTATACATAGAAAACTATAAAACACTGATGAAAGAAATCAAAGAGGACACAAACAGATGGAGAAATATACCGTGTTCATGGATTGGAAGAATCAATATTATCAAGATGGCTATACTACCCAAAGCAATCTATAGATTCAATGCAATCCCTATCAAACTACCAACGGTATTTTTCACAGAACTAGAACAAATAATTTCACAATTAGTATGGAAATACAAAAAACCTCGAATAGCCAAAGTAATCCTGAGAAAGAAGAATGGAACTGGAGGAATCAATCTGCCTGACTTCAGACTCTACTACAAAGCCACAGTCATCAAGACAGTATGGTACTGGCACAAAGACAGAAATATAGATCAATGGAACAGAATAGAAAGCCCAGAGATAAATCCACGAACCTATGGTCACCTTATCTTCGACAAAGGAGGCAAGGATGTACAATGGAAAAAAGATAACCTCTTTAACAAGTGGTGCTGGGAAAACTGGTCAACCACCTGTAAAAGAATGAAACTAGAACACTTTCTAACACCATACACAAAAATAAACTCAAAATGAATTAAAGATCTAAATATAAGACCAGAAACTATAAAACTCCTAGAGGAGAACATAGGCAAAACGCTCTCCGACATAAATCACAGCAGGATCCTCTATGACCCACATCCCAGAATTTTAGAAATAAAAGCAAAAATAAACAAATGGGACCTAATGAAACTTAAAAGCTTTTGCACAACAAAGGAAACTATAAGCAAGGTGAAAAGACAGCCCTCAGATTGGGAGAAAATAATAGCAAACGAAGCAACAGACAAAGGATTAATCTCAAAAATATACAAGCAACTCCTCCAACTCAACTCCAGAAAAATAAATGACCCAATCAAAAAATGGGCCAAAGAACTCAACAGACATTTCTCCAAGGAAGACATACAGATGGCTAACAAACACATGAAAAGATGCTCAACATCACTCATTATCAGAGAAATGCAAATCAAAACCACAATGAGGTACCATTATACGCCAGTCAGGATGGCTGCTATCCAAAAGTCTACAAGCAATAAATGCTGGAGAGGATGCGGAGAAAAGGGAACCCTCTTACACTGTTGGTGGGAATGCAAATTCGTACAGCCACTATGGAAAACAGTGTGGAGATTTCTTAAAAAGCTGGAGATAGAACTGCCATATGACCCAGCAATCCCACTTCTGGGCATACACACCGGGGAAACCAGATCTGAAGAGACACGTGCACCCCAATGTTCATCGCAGCACTGTTTATAATAGCCAGGACATGGAAGCAACCCAGATGCCCATCAGCAGACGAATGGATGAGGAAGCTGTGGTACATATACACCATGGAATATTACTCAGCCATTAAAAAGAATTCATTTGAATCAGTTCTAATGAGATGGATGAAACTGGAGCCCATTATACAGAGCGAAGTAAGCCAGAAAGATAAAGACCATTACAGTATACTAACACATATATATGGACTTTAGAAAGATGATAACAAGAACCCTATATGCAAAACAGAAAAAGAGACTCAGATGTATAGAACAGACTTGTGGACTCTGGGAGAAGGCGAGGGTGGGATGTTTCAAGAGAACAGCATTGAAACATGTATATTATCTAGGGTAAAACAGATCACCAGCCCAGGTTGGGTGCATGAGACAAGTGCTCGGGCCTGGTGGACTGGGAAGACCCAGAGGGATCGGGTGGAGAGGGAGGTGGGAGGGGGGACTGGGATGGGGAATACATGTAAATCCATGGCTAATTCATTTCAATGTATGAGAAAAACTACTGTAATGATGTAAAGTAATTAGCCTCCAACTAATAAAAATAAATGAAAAAAAAAAAAAAAAAAACAACCCAGGTAGACATTCCTGGCTGCTGGATAATTAAAGACCAATCACATGAAGCCAATTGAGGACCAAGGATAGAAAGATAAAGATTTTTTTCCTAAGAGTTAACACCAAGAATCCCCAATACATCAGTAACTATATTTTATTTAAGAAAATACCTTGTGTCAGCAGGAGCAAAGGCTACCAGTAAAATTGTTAAATTGATCTTCATGAGAAAATAAGGAGAATTTATTTTGGAGTCAAGACCCAGTGGGGGGGAAATAGAGGGTGGATAGGAAAGGGAGGGTAGCAAGATGCAGAGAAAGGATGAGGCACAGGATGGGGGGAATGGGGCAACAGAGGAGCAAACATACCTCATCAGGGAAGAGTTAGAACCTGAGAAGCTGTTTGTGCAGCTACAATGCAAAAGTCCCACTCCAAGGCCCACCATATGTGACACCATCTCTGAGACTGAGATGTGCTGTCTTGTTGAAACCAGGAAAGGCTTTGATTTCCCATCTGGGTTGGTACTAGATGGGGTAGCAGCAGTCCCATCAGAAGCCCAGGTAATTTGTTTACTTACTTACTGAGTCCCTAGAAGCAGGATGAGGGCCGGCAGTAATGGAACAGAAACCCCCCTCGCCCGCCCCACTCCCGTGAAATGTGCTGAGCTCTTCAGCAGAGCCACACACATTTGGTTCTATCTGACCCTCAGCAGACGGAGCCCTGTGTGCAGCCCCATCAGAGTGGAAGGCAGAGGCCCCTGAGGATGACGATGGCTCTGCTAGGGCGCAAGCTGTCTGCCCTCCCAGAGCTCCATGCACATTTCTCCACAGTATATCAGAATTTAGGCAAATTATATTAGGTTGCTCCAGCCTTGCCTCCCAAGGGCCCAGGGAGGTGCTGGGCATTCACATTATCAAGGTACAAGTCATCCTGGAAGGCATGGGAAGATGGATGGAAGGCCAGGGTCACAGCCACGTGAGCCAGCTGCATCTCACCACCAGACGGTTATATGGCCAACACCAAAGCTGGCGATGCGGGAAATGTTTTCATTAAGAAAGGCTGCATTTCCTCTAGCTTTCTATAGAGCCTGATTTTCTCTTGCCTCCATCATTAATCAAGCAAAGTGGACTGTGCAGAGAGACCTCAGAGAGGCAACCAGCAGGAACTGACCTCTGACCAGATCCACAGACAGGCTCTGTCCATCCAGCACACTCAGACCAGCACAGGGTCCAGCTGGGAGGACAAGCTGATGCCCAGATGTCATAGCTTGAGAAATCCATCTCCAGGTGTGACCTCTCTGCCAACCTGCTGCCAGTCCACCCATCTTGAGAGAGGGAGCCATGTCCAGGCCTGAGAAGGGAACAGATGGTAGCAGAGGGCAGAGAGCGGGGGGAGCTCTCCTCATGTTGAATCCAAGATGCGAGTAGGGTGGAGTGTTGAGGGTCACTTGCTATACCCAAGGCCCTCTGGCCTCCAACTGTTCATACAGCCACCTGTGGCCAGGACGGCAATCAGCTGCACCCAAGGGGGCCACCTGTGCACTGTCTCTGACAAAGGCATCGATCCATGCTGGTCACCACATGTTCCATCTGGGTCTTTAGGGTGAAGTAAACCAGCGAAAATGACATCAAGTCCAAAGTAACTCTGGTGTAAAGAGGTTCAATGTTGCTCACTTGTAGGCTTGGGACAAGTGTGCAGAAAGCCTTAAAGAAATAGGGATGTAAGAGGTGGTGGTGTGGGGAGTGGGGTTGAAATGCTGTAACAGGTTGAATGATTCCATCTATTAAGGCATTTTACAATTTTAAAATTCACAAAGAAGAGAAATCCCAACCTAAGGGAGCATTTTATGATAATACCACATTAGCTCCCGCAGCCTAATTCAAGGTTCAGGCTCCACAGTGACCAGACAACACACCTTCTATCATTTGCCTGTCTCGCTTTGGAAACACATTTGAATAGAAGTGGAGTAACAATGAGACAATTCATCTGTTAGGTTAATTTTAGCCCCAAAGTCATCAGGCAATGCAGTCTTAAAGACCAAGGATGCTTCAGATGCTTCTCTGAGACAGGTTGCCCATAAAATCTGAGCAAAGCCTCAGGGGTTCTTAGGGTCTTGTTGTCATTTTTATCACTGGCCGGGTCAGACAACCTCTAAACAAACTCGTTGAGAGAACAAGAATGAGAAGCACCCAAATAAGACAGTGCTGTGTAGGGAAAAATAAACAACAGCACTGCACGTTGCAAAAGCAATGGCTTTGGAGCCAATAGAAGCCACTTACTTAGGTACTTTTCTTCCAAAAGATGTTCTCTTTACTAAATAGGAACCAAATTGATTTGCTATAATAATGCCTGGTTGGCTTTGCAGCACAAAAAGCCCTGACCACAGGCCTAATAGAAGAAGATGGAGCTCCTGAGGTCAGCTCAGTGCAGAAGCAGAGAGATGGATGATCTTGCAAAAACTCCCTGCTGTTGATAGTCTTCTTGAAAACTTCTAACCCAGAATTATCATCCCAAGAGAAGCCGTCTGGGGGAAGAGCTAAAGATGGACTTGAGAGCTCCATTTCCAAAAGAATTTTCATTAATTCCATCAAGACAAAGTTAATAATCCATGACATCAATGTTGCATTTTTTTTTCCCTTCAGTTGGTTGTGCTAAACATGTTAGAATCTTCTCAATAAATCTCACAGCTAGAGGCTAGTAGAAATTAGTTTGCCTTCTACACTGTCATTAAGAAAGAAAGAAGTGGTAATAGCTACAGAGAAAACTTGAAGGGAATGGCTTGTAAATGAGATGAATCTACAAGCTGCCTGAATGGTTGTTGGGTGGGATGAGTAAATAAATCCACATTTGCCTCTCGTCACAGCCTGTACAAGGAAGCAGATGCAACAAATGGAGATAGATTCATTTAATAAAGTATTTTATTTATAGATATATAAAGAGGCTTCCAGAGACAGTTTAACTTATGTTAAGATCTGCATTCTTAACAGATCCACCGCATTAGTCCTTACTGAGAATCTCCAAGGAGCAGGGTCTTGTCTGAAGAGCTATGCAGGCCGCAAAGACACTGGCCTCCCCTCTCCCACCCAAGGCAGCACTGATCGAGTTCCTGCATGATTGATGCGATGGTAAGTGGTGCTCAACACCGGTGATGAGGGGCCAGACAGAAGTGAAGCTCTCCCACCCGCTGTGAGACTTTCAAAGAGCATGCGCAGGACAAAAGTAGACTACATCACACTGTACAAAAAATAATGAGGCCATGTTCACTCTTCCCCTGGAAACCCCAAGCACACCCAGCCACATCCTCCAGGATAGTTCTGTTAATAGCTCAGCTTTGTTCTCATTGCTTTCTATACATCCTCTCATTTATTTTCATTATGACTCTGAGAAGTAGGTAGTATTTGAATCCCCAATGTACAGAGAAGGAAGCAGAGGCACAGAACGACAAATAAATAATAATAAATAATTAGTAGCTAGATTTACTGGGATTTGAACCCAAGCAACCTCGGTCCTGTGCTGTTGCTGCTCCTTCTTCTTCTACTATAGCGATTGTTGCCTTTGTTGACACTGCTACTGCCATTACTGCTACTATTACTACTGAGACTGCTATTCCTATTGCTACTATCAATATTACTACTACTGCTGCTGCTAATGCTACTGGCACTGCTACTGCTACTGGCACTACTATAGCTGCTCCTACTGTGACTACCGTTACCGTCACTGCCACTGCTATTACTATCACTGCTGTTACTGGTGCTACTGACACGATGCCATTTATGATGCTATTACTACTGCTGCTGCTGCTACTAACACTGTTGATACTACAAATACTACTGTAGCTACTGGTGCTGATACTGTGACAGCTGCTGCTATTACTGCTACTTCTGTTACTGTCACTGTTGCTATTACTACTACTGCTGCTATTACTGCTGCGACTGCTTCTACTACTACTGCTACAAGATCTGTGATGTAGCTCTTAAATCTTGCTCTTTGTATTGTGTCTGGATCTCAGCAGAAACAGAGAGAGGTAGGGTGGCCAGGATTCTGTGCTTGACATTGCACTGACCTTACCTGATGATGAGCCACCCACCGCAGAGCCACGGCTTTGTTCATCCTCCTAATAAACGTGTGTCATTTCAGAAAGTCCTCTACTGCATTCCTCTCTGCTACCATCAGTGTCTTTTCCTCCCTTGTCCTCCAGGACATCCAATGTGACTGATATGCAATGAAGAGCTCACCTGAGCTTCCTGCCCATGGCAAAATGAGTAACCAAGAGCTTGATGAGACATACTTCGTCTCTCTCCCTCCACCCCACCAGGGCAGGACATGTTGGTGAAATAGGAAGCAGCCCTCTTTTCTTGTGGAGTAGAAGTACAGTAAGCAAGAAAGAAATGGGAAAATGAACAGGGGTATGGGGTAGGGCGGCACAGGGCTGGTGTGTCTCTGGGGAAGGATGAAGCCTTTTGGGGAGAGAGAACCCATAGAGATCTTCCTGGGAGTGAGACGCCCTCAGGGTCTGGCCCCCACAGAGAATTGAAGGCACCTCCCCCTCCAGCCCTGGGTGGGGACGAGCACACATTGCCTGGGCCACGTGGTCACACTACACTTCCATCCACATGGAGAGTGAGGTGCTACATAAAGAGGCAACACGAGGGGCCCTCACCTCTTCTTCCAAACTCTAGAAAAAAGGAAGGCAGAACAGGACAGCAGCACCCTAAAATAAAGCACCTTCCATGCCTGATGCATATGCCCAGGGCTTTCAAGTCCATGGGCCCCTCAGAGGTCTTTGATCTACCTTCCCGGTCAGCATCTCACCATCTTTGAAAGATCCCAGACTTTGTGATGTCTCCCTGAAGTGGTGGACTTGGGGCTAGTGGGAGTTACTCCAATGAAATCCTGATGTCTTCTATGTTTCCTTATCAACCAAGAACATATTTCTAGCATTTGCCATCTGTGGGAGCATGCTTCCTCTCTCCCCTATTAAGATTATAGAATGCATTTGGTAGTTTGACAAATCACACACGTACATAGCTCACTCTAGAGATTATAATAACCTCCCCTCCCAAAATATATGCCCCATGATTAGATAATACCAAGATGTCCTGGGATGGGACTGATAATCTAGAGGCAGACACAGCCCATCACTGCCCTACAGTCCCTATGCCAGGAAGAAAGAAGGGGCAAATTAGTTTCAAACACTGAGCGGCAACCATCTCTCATGCATAAATTATGAGTACTTTTCACAAACCCAGGTGGGAAAAATTTCCTTCTGTTACGTGGTTCCCACCAAATGTCGAAGGAAAATTTTCTCAGGCACCATGTTCCTAGTGGAGTTTCAGATGCCAGTCTACCAACAGACAATTTTCACCATTATCCCCTAATATCCAGGAAGAAAACCACCTCTCACAATGGGTGCACAGCTCCACATCCACTTCCCAGGCCTAAGAGAAGCTAACCTCAATTGCACCTATGTCAAAAGAGTAGTGGAGGGACTAATCATACACACTCTGTATTTCTCATCTTGGAAGGAAGGGAACAGGTGGGCAAGTAATGTTTCTACCTTTTGCGCCCTCCTCCTCAACTAGGATTACAGCAGTGTTCTGGTTGACTTAAGACTTAGCATTCAGAAGATGAGTTGAGACATTTCCCAGTTATTTCCATATTTTTGACTTTCTACAGGGAAGAACTTAAAACGGGTTCAAAATGATGACTCTCCACAGGAAGGCTCTGTCCCCAGTCCTGACAGATGAAATCATTCCCCATTAACACAGCCATCACAGAAACTTAAGATACAGGACTCTCCTTACTCCCTAAGTGTGCAACTTTTAAATACAAGAGGCACCCAGTGAGCTAATATGCTGCATCTGCTGACATCAGCCATAATTGCCTGCTAATGTGCTTAGAGGTACTGCCCAGTTGACTGGTTTCAATTTCAGCAAATGATAGAGTTCTAATAATTACAGTTGGTGGGGAAGTGTGCTCAACTAGAGCTGAGGCACAGTGTTGCACGAGGCAGGCCAAGGGCATGGGTGAGACTCCCTCCTGGAAGAAGTTTATGAGGCCAGCACTGACCTGCAGCATCTGGAGGTAGCCTTCCTGGGGGTCGCAGAGCAGGGAGGAGATGCGGTGGTTGTTCCTCATGCATTTCTGGTTGTCCTTTGCAGAAGGGAAGATCTGCCGGACCACAGTCATCCTGCCAAGGGCGCTGTGGACCAGATCCAGGATCTCCGGGTCACTGATTTCCTGGGAAGATAACCAGAAATGCTTACCATTGACTTATGAACTCATAATCTCTGCAGAAGACTTACCAGTAGATGTCTAGGTTGACAGACCAAATAGTTGATGCCAAAGGGGTTATGAGTTTGGGCTCAAGGTCAAAGAGTTCATTAGCTGCTTACTTACAAATAATACTTGTTTACCCTAAAATGCAAACAGGATTATCCAACACCTTCCCTGAAGGACAGAAAAAGATAATCTGCAGCTAAACCACCAATGCATTGGCTTCCATGGAGTCAAACCCTAAAAGAAGCAATGCTGTCAAGTGTCATGAGAGGCATTAGCTGGAATAAAAGGCTCAATTTCCTGTTGGGAGTTGTCTACCTGATGTAGGCAAACTGGCTTCCTCTGATAGAGCTGAACAAAATACAGTATGTTTCCCATAATTCTTTAATAATTAGATTTTTTTTTAAGATTTGCATACATACAAAATTTTTAAATATATCCATTCATTCATCCACTCATTCACTGCACAAAGTCTACCCAACAGCTCCTCAATGTTTTCTTCTGTGTTAAGACTGGGGTATAGCTGTGAATGAGTCAGGCTTAATTCCATCTGGTGAAACTCAAGGTCATCATAGGCTGAAATATATTGAGTGATGTCATATGGAAATCTAGGGGCAAAGGAACCCATCGAACTTCCACATGGGCCCGTTTGCTAAGTTCTTTATACACATTATCTCATTTAGTACTTAGGAATTCTATGAGGTAGATCCTATTATTACCTATTTAAAATGAGCACTCTCATGCATAAAAAGAGCAAAGGGAGCAGGCCAAGGGAAGCTCTTTTCAGGATGAGGCTTCTGTGAGGAATCAGCACTGAAGCTGAACCTGAAGGATGAACTTATTAGGCAAAGTGTTTGCAGGTGAAGGCAAGCAGGCAGGACAGTGAAGAGTTGAGTTGGTGGTAGTACTGTTGAAGATGGAGGCAATGGTGTAGGTAGCAAGGTGTCCCTCCAACCTAGGGAGGGGCAGGGCCACTGGCAGGAGAGAGGAATGATCAAAGGCAGTGTGGGATCTGTGTCCTGGACTAGATGTGGTTATGGGGTTCAGTAAATATTGCTAAAACATCCACACTATAGATGATGAGAAGTACTTGAAAGATTTTATGCACCAATAAGCCACAATCAGATTTACATTTTTAAAAATCTCTGACTGCTGTACAGAGAGAGGATTAGAGAGTAACAAAACAGCTCCATGTCTGAGATCAACACAGGGACTATAAAAAATGGACATTCACCAAGGGTTTTAAAGGTGGAAGAGAGGTTAAGAAAGCTCTGGTTCACTGGTTCTAAGAAGTGACTCTATATGTGTTGGTTGCAAGTCAAGATTTTAACCATGAATAACTGTGTTTTAAAATTGGCCTTAAGTCTTCCTCCTTGCAGATGACACAGCCTAGCTTTGAGACAATGAGATGGTAAAATGGAGCTAATGAGGTTAGAAATAGTGATCAGGAATTTTCAGAAGCACAAAAATAAGAACATAACATGTTTAAGGATTTAAAGGTAAACAAAGCACTTTCAGGAACTGTCCTAGGTACTCAATATGACTGTATAGACTGGTCAGTTATAACCATGTACTAGATCTGGGAGAAAGGAAGAAATTAAGAGTTGCATTGTTTTAGAATGATCAATAGTGCCTAAATGTGCAAAACTGCAGGCATTTCTAAAGAATTAAAGTGCTTGTACATACTGAATCTGGGTTTCAACTACTTAAACTTTGTATTTCAGACAAAAGTCTGTTTAAGGAACGATGATCATATTGGATTGGGACCAACTGACAATCAATGGTGAGGAAATTGCAAAATGTTCATACCTTCAGACCACCAAGTGAGAAGAGCCCAAGATCCAGTTGGGCTTCAGAAAACAAGGCAGAGAATGTAGCTGAGCCTGGACATTTGTGCTTTGCTCTTAGCTGCCCTGCTAATGGACACATTGTCCCAAGCAGGATAGCAGGATGAGAGAACTCATGTTCTAAGCTAATAGAAAGTAAAACTGTAAGAAAGACCAATGAGCAGAGTGGTCAGCTTTACTTGAAGAAGGAATATAGATGTCTTCATGGGTAGGAGGTAACCTAGAAAAATCATGAGCTCATGGGAAACTAATTCAAATTATCCGTAAGGGGGTTCATCAAAGTCAGCACACTTGAGAAAAGAAATGGATATGTAACATACTTTTTGTTTTTCTCACTTACTCTTGATAGCAGAGATCATCATAGAAGCTCTTTTATTAAACCTCTCCTGCACCCTTAACTTCCAGATAGGAGGGTCAATGGCATTGAATCTCCCTACTACCCCTCAACAATAACCTTGGAAATTGTAGGGGGCCTGACTGATAGGAGAACACAGTACCTTTCTGGTATATACAGCCTCACTTCCCTACAATATGCAGCAGCATATGGGGGGACTGATGTCAGGGCAGCCAGGACCTAGTCAAGGGGCCTGGGTCCCTCCCGCAAGTAGCCCTGATCTCCATAGCACTCCTTTTCAATTCTACCTTCCCAGGACAGAGACGAGAACTTGGTATAGCTTCCTCCAACCCATTAGCTGCTATATGCCTCCCTTGCTGTAAGGATCTCTGCAGATCTCCCATCTCCCACGGTCCTGTTCTCACCCACTCACTCTGAGTCAAAGCACTACTAGCCACCTCCCCCACCTCTGGGCCTATCCCTAGTATCTAGTACAGAGATAGCTGCAATCAGATGCTAAGAATCCACAGAAGCAACTC
The DNA here is from genome assembly GCF_023699985.2 of Odocoileus virginianus. Taxonomy (NCBI): domain Eukaryota; kingdom Metazoa; phylum Chordata; class Mammalia; order Artiodactyla; family Cervidae; genus Odocoileus; species Odocoileus virginianus. The sequence continues at coordinate 73,738,376 of NC_069680.1, forward strand.
CCCTGGATCCCTCGGAGGCAGTGAAAAGGGTCACTTCTCCCAGGGACTTATCCTTTGCTTTGGAGATACCCAAGTCTGCATCAGTCAGTTCCCGCAGCTCCATGCCAGGCCTTCTTCTGTCATGTTGGCCCCACCAGGTTCTTCCCAGTACTGCTGGGCCGCACACAGGTATCTGCTCACACCCTGCTCACTGATTTCAGGGACTGCTTCCAGGCTGCACACCAGGTCAGCCTCTGGACTACTGTGAAGACCAAACTCTGGGTCTTCCGAAGGGTGTAGAGGGCAATCAAGCAGCCAATTTACTTAAACCACTTGGAGAACAAACTTTCCCTTTGTCTCAACTGAGCATTTCTTCCAGAGACTGCTACTAGCAGAAGAAACAAGACAATGTGTGTATACCGTGCGACCTCCACTGACCTCACCAAAGTCAGCAAGACAGCAATGAAAGAGTAACCCATTATATCCAGACACTCAACTAAGTGCTCATGTGTGGAAGGGCACAGGCTTAAAATAAATCTTGCTTATTACTTTTTAAGTTTGTCTTGTGAAATATATCTTAATGCACAAACACTACATAAAGTATGAATAATAAAATGATTTCAGTGTACCTTTCATCAAGAAATAAAGTATAACCTGCATCTTGATTGGATGCCTCTTTCCCAAATGCTTACCACTTCCTCATCAGGAGTTCCCTTTGTCATGCCATAACTTATGTATGTAACCTAGATAATATATATCTTAGGCTTGCACATTTTGTTTAGCTTTGTGTAAGCTAAACAGTCTGCATGCCTCTTACCATTGTGTTTTAACACAGTGGTTCTCAAACTGAGTCATGTATCAGGATCACCTGGGGAATTCACAAAATTACAGAGGTCCAGTCTTGTCCCATTTCAACAAGCAAAGCTTCTGTGTTCTACATTAGCTCTCCAGACAATTCCAGTATTCACCAACATCTAAAACCCCCTGGGTTTAACATTAAGTTTTTCTGATCTATTCATGGTGATGGATGCAGCTCTGGTTTATTCATTTTCACAGCTGTATGCTTTGCATTGTATGATTCTGCCACAATCTATTCATGGTATTATGATTGCCATTTGCACGTTTTTGCTTCTTTCTTATTAGGAACAAATCTTCTATGAACAATTTTTCTTGCCTGTGTGTCTTGGTGCACACCTTTAAGAATTACTCTACATACCTGGAATTAGAATCCCTCCATAGGAAAATATGAAAGTGAAAGTCGCTCAGTCGTGTCTGACTCTTTGTGATCCCATGGACTATACAGTCCATGGAATTCTCCAGGCCAGAATACTGGAGTGGGTAGACTTTCCCTTCTCCAGGGGATCTTCTCAACCCAGGGATCGAACCCAGGTCTCCCACACTACAGGAGGATTCTTTACCAGCTTGAGCCACAAGGGAAGACCACAGGAGAATATGAACGTATTCAAATTTACTAGATAATACCAGATTTCCAGAGTGATTTGTATCCACTTATAATCATGTGCGGTGAAGAGTTCTTGTTGTTCTTCTTCCTTTCCTGATCCTTATATCCTGCTGCTGCTGCTGCTGCTGCTAAATCGCTTCAGTCGTGTCCGACTCTGTGCGACCCCATAGACGGCAGCCCAACAGGCTCCTCTGTCCCTGAGATTCTCCAGGCAAGAATACTGGAGTGAGTTGCCATTTCCTTCTCCAATGCATGCATGCGTGCTAAGTCGCTTCAGTGGTGTCTGACTCTGTGCAACCCTGTGGACAGCAGTCCACCAGACTCCTCTGTCCACAGGATTCTCTAGGCAAGAATACTGGAGTCGGTTGCCATTACCTTCTCCACCTGATATCCTATGACTTCCTAATATTTGCCAGTCTGGTGAGAAGCATTTGGTACATCACTAGACTTTAATTTCCACTTCCCTAATACTTAAAAGAGTTAAATATCTTTCATACATTCATAAATCATCTGTTTCCTTTTGTGTGCTTGTGATTTTTGTCTAATTTCCAATAGGTTATATATTTTGTATGTTGATTCATGGGACCTTTTTTCAGTTCTGGATATTAAGTTTTTATCACATGCTACAGATACCTTCTCTAGTGTCTAGATTATTAAGTAAAACTAGGCTATAAATTCATCCAACTTGGTATTTTCTTTGTCGAAAGATTTTTATTACTAATTAAATTTCCTTATTTCTATAGGAATTTTCTTGTTTTGCCTTCCTCATCCTGTCATTTTTTTCCTACATATTTAGTCATGTTGTCCAAATTTTTCAACTGATTGGCAGAAGTTGTTCACAATGTCATTCTACTTCTTCTGATCTCTCCAATGCATCTAAAGTTGTGTCCCATCATGCATTTCTAATAATCTGTATTTGTGTATCTTCCCTCTTATTTTGATCCTAGAAGTGAGTATATTTCATAAATTCTCCTTAAAAAGTAAGTTTTATCTTAATAGATACTGTTTTATGTGCTGGTTTTCTATTCCATCAATGTCTACTCTTTATTATTTTTACTTTTCCATTTTCTTTGGATTTATTAAGTGGTTATTTTTGAAACTGCTTCCATATGAAACTTAACTGATGAATACTAAACATTTTTTCTTTTCTAATGAACTATTTAAGACTATAGATCTACAATCAAACAAGTTGTGACCCACAAGTTATAATATATATTAATTGTATCATTGTTTCTAAAATTGCTCTTTGAAATGTTTTTGACTCATAAGTAGTTTACTAGAGATTTTTTTAAATTTTTCCAAACATGAGGTAATTGTTTTTTAGTAATTTTCAATACATTATAACCTGAGAATGTAGAATGTGTGATACAAATCCTTTAAAATTTATTAAGCCTCACTTTGTGATAGTTTGCATGAAAGTTTTGTGTTTGCACTGTCCAATTGCTGCTGATTTCAGTGGTCTATTTTTAGGTCCATTAGATGGGGAATTTTCCCATTTCTGTTTGTATTCAGTCTTTATTTTCAAAAATCATATTTTGAGTTTTTTAAATTACACATAAGTTTAGAATTATAACTCCTTGCTCAGTTGAAACTTTTATCATTATTTATATATCCTCTTAATTTCTAGTAATGTATCTTGCCTTATAGTTTATTGCTATTAATATATACACCACTTTCATTTTGGTTAGTATCTGCCTGTTCTTTTCCTATTTCTTTGCTGTCAATCTTCCTCTGTATCACATTTTAGTTGGGACTCTTATAAGCAAAATATACTCAACTTTTAATATCCATCCTAGACATTTTAGTTGAAATTTCAATCCATTTATATTGGACAATGATCATACATATAAATGAATTGATTTTATCATACTATTTACATTACATATTTTACTGTTTCTTTTTTTTTCCTTCTCTTTAGCTTCTTCTTGAAATGATTTTTTCCTATTTTCATTTCCTTATTCTCCTTTCAAAGATATAACAATATTGTCCATTATTTTTTCATTGGATATCATAAATACTTTAACTGCACAAGTGTGAAATTAATCAATATTTTTACTCTCTTCAATCTTTATCTCTAATCATCATCATAATCTCAACTAATGTCGTAATGATGTCTAGTGTTTTAATTCTAGTTCATTTATGCCCTCTTATTACACATAATTTCCATTATTTTATACAGTAAATATTTATCTATTTAACCAATATTTATCGATGTATTTGTTAAACATTCTTCTGTGGCACTCAAATCTCATATCTAAGATCATTTTTCTCACCCTGAAGTATATCATTTAGAATTTCCTTTAAATGTGGGTTTGTTGGTGACAAACTTGGTTTTTGTTTATTGAAAAGCATTGTTATTTGGATCTCATTCCTAAAATAAAAAAATTCTAAATTGAACAGTATTTTTCATAGCACAGTAAAGATAATACTGCATTATATTCTTGCTTCCATTTTAGTTCAGTGTATTAGATTCCTATGGTTGTAATAACAAATTGTCACAAACTTGGTGGCTTGGAACAACAAAATTTTATTCTGCCACAGTTCCACAGATCAGAGCCCCAAAATCAGTCTCACTGGGCTGGTATTAGAATATTGGCAGGCATATTCAGCCCACAGCCTCAAGTTATTAGGAATCATTTTAACTGTCATTGCTTTGAAGATGACCTCTTCTGTATGGATACTCTTCAGATTTTTCTTCGTTTCTGCTGTTCTGCAGTCACAATATGAAGTGTATTTTTAATTTTTATTCTGCTCCTGATTCTTAGGCTTCCTAGATCTGGAGTTTAGTTTTTTCAATAATTCTAGAGAAATTTAAACCATAGTATCCTTTAATATTATTTTTCCCTGCTATTTCCTATTTCCTTCTAGAAATCCAATCAACAGTATGTTAGAGCTTATCATTTCATTTTTCATGTTTATTCACCTCTTTTCCAGCTGATTGTTGTTGTTGTTAGTTGTTCAGTTCCTAAGTTGTGTCTGACTGTGACTGCACAGACTGCAGCGCGCTAGGCTTTCCTGTCCTTCACCATCTCCCAGAGCTTGCTCAAACTCATGTCCTTTGTTGACCTACAGACATTTGTTGGCAAAGTAATGTCTCTGCTTTTTAATATGCTATCTATATTGGTCATAGCTTTTCTTCCAAGGAGCAAGTGTCTTTTAGTTTCATGGCTACCGTCACCATCTGCAGTGATTTTGGAGCCCCCGAAAATAAAGTCTCTCACTGTTTCCACTGTTTCCCCATCTATGTACCATGAAGAGATGGGACCAGATGGCATGATCTTAGTTTTCTGAATGTTGAGTTTTAAGCCAACTTTTTCACTCTCCTCTATCACTTTCATCAAGAGGCTCTCTACTTCTTTGCTTTCTGCCATAAGTGTGGTGTCAAGTGTACATGAGGTTATTAATATTTCTTCCAGCAATCTTGACTCCAGCTTGTGCTTCATCCAGCCCAGCATTTCTCATGATGTACTCTGCATATAAGTTAAATAAGCAGGGTAACAGTATACTGTTGAAGCCTGGCTTGGAGAATTTTGAGCATTTCTTTGCTAGAGTGTGAGATGAGTGCAATTGTGCGGTAGTGTGAGCATTCTTTGGCATTGCCTTTCTTTGAGATTGGAATGAAAACTGACCATTTCCAGTCCTGTGGCCACTGCTGAGTTTTCCAAATTTGCTGCCATGTTGAATGCAGCACTTTCACAGCATCATCTTTTAGGATTTGAAATAGCTCAACTGGAATTCCATTACCTCCATGAGCTTTGTTCGTAGTGAAGCTTCCTAAGGCCCGCTTGACTTCGCATTCCAGGATGTCTGGCTCTAGGTGAGTGATCACACCATTGTGATTATCTGGGTCGTGAAGATCTTTTTGTACAGTTCTTCTGTGTATTCTTGCCACCTCTTCTTAATATCTTCTGCTACTGTTAGGTCCCTACCATTTCTGTCCTTTATTGTGCCCATCTTTGCATGAAGTGTTCCCTTGGTATCTCTAATTCTCCTGAAGAGATCTCTAGTCTCCCATTCTATTGTTTTCCTCTATTTCTTTGCATTGCTCACTGAGGAAGGCTTTCGTATCTCTTCTTGCTGCTCCTTGAAACTCTGCATTCAAATGGGTATATCTTTCCTTTCCTCCTTTGCCTTTCACTTCTCTTCTTTTCACAGCTGATTTGTAAGGCCTCCTCAGACAACCATTTTGCCTTTCTGCATTTCTTTCTCTTGGGGATGGTCTTAATCAATGCCTCCTATACAATGTCACAGAACCTCCATCCATAGTTCTTCAGGCACTGTATCCGATCTAACCGATTGAATCTATTTGTCACTTCCACCGTATAATTGTAAGGGGTTCGATTTAGGTCATACCTGAATGGTCTAGTGGTTTTCCCTACTTTCTTCAATTTAAGTCTGAATTTGGCAATAAAGAATTCATGATCTGAGCCACAGTCAGCTCCCAATCTTGTTGACTGTATAGAGCTTCTCCATCTTTGGCTGCAAAGAATATAATCAATCTGATTTTGGTATTAACCATCTGGTGATGCCCATGTGTAGAGTCATCTCTTGTGTTACTGGAAGAGGGTGTTTACTATGACCAGTACGTTCTCTTGGCAAAACTCTATGAGCCTTTGCCCTGCTTCATTCTGTACTCCAAGGCCAAATTTGCCTGTTACTCCAGGTATTTCTTGACTTACTACTTTTGTATTCCAGTCCCCTATAATGAAAAGGACATCTTTTTGGGGTGTTAGTTCTAGAAGATTTTATAGGTCTTCATAGAACCGTTCAGCTTCTTCAGCATTATTGGTCGGTGCATAGACTTGGATTACTGTGATATTGAATGGTTTTCCTTGGAAACGAACAGAGATCATTCTGTCATTTTGAGACTGCATTCAAGTACTGCATTTCAGACTCTTTCATTGACTATGATGGCTACTCCATTTCTTCTAAGGGATTCCTGCCCACAGAGACTGGCATTGCTTCAAAGAATACTTGTGCCTCTTTCTATCATGAACCTAGGACTGCACCCAATCTAAACCACATGATTTAACATTAAATTTTCTTTTCTGTTTTACTAGACATCATAGGTGATGTGACTTGGATCACAAGCCTCCATGAGGCTTCTGAAGTTGTCACTTCTCAAAAAAATGTCCCTTCTCCAGGCAACTCCAAAGTCAAGATAGAAAATTTCTCTTCTTATTTCCTTCTGCACAGTAGATTCACTTCTCAACAATGCTTAAACTGAGGATATAAATTTCCAACTTTTGTGGAAATCGCTCATTTGCTTGGTCCATACACTGGATCTCATGGGTTCTTATGTCTCATTAGCCAGAGGAACAAAAGCTCAAGGTCTCCATGTTTGACCAACAGGTTTAAAGCAAAACCTAACCTGAAACTTAATTATTTCCCAGATGGTGATTGCAGCCATGAAATTAAAAGACACTTAAATTATGACCAATCTAGACAGCATATTAAAAAGCAGAGACATTATTTTGTCAACAAACATCCATCTAGTCAAGGCTATGGTTTTTCCAGTGGTCATGTATGGATGTGAGAGTTGAACCATACTGAAGAATTGATGTTTTTGAACTGTGGTGTTGGAAAAGACTCTTGAGAGTCCCTTGGACTGCAAGGAGATCCAACCAGTCCATCCTAAAGGAAATCAGTCCTGAATATTCATTGGAAGGACTGATGCTGAAGCTGAAACTCCAATACTTTGGCCACCTGATACGAAGAACTGACTCATTGGAAAAGACCCTGATGCTGGGAAAGATTGAAGGCAGGAGGAGAAGGGGATGACAAAGGATGAGATGGTTGGATGGCATCACCTACTCGATGGACATGTTTGAGTTTGAGCAAGCTCTAGGAGTTGTTAATAGACAGGGAGGCCTGGCATGCTGCAGTCCATGGGGTCACAAAGAGTCGGACATGACTGAGCGACTGAAGTGAACTGAACTGAATTGATGCTTCTATATAAACATATCACTCAGTCTTGGACATAGAATTGTAATTCTTTAAAGCATGACTCTGCCTTTTTCCTGGAACACCTAAGTCCCAAATTCTTCTCTATATGTCTTGGCTGTGTGATTGACTAAACTTCAATTCTTATGCTACAATTTACATTTGCCTCATTTGCCTGCCTTTTGCTAAGTTCACTTTCATTAATATTATAAGGAGGCCTATTTCTGAGGGGCCCAAGAGAAGCATGTGCAACCTTTTCCATCTGGTTAAATCTCAACTGTATTCTTAAATCACCTCATTATTACAGGTGGAAGAAGGTAAGGACTCTGCAGATTACATCTTAATTTTTGTGTGTTGCTCCAGAAATAGCCTCCCTAAGTTTCTCTGTTTCCTTCTTCCCCTGCAGTCTAGAAGTTTCCACTATAAATCCTCTTTCACTCAAGAGATTTTCTTTGTGAGAGAAGATGGAAGCTTGGACTAGGGTGGTTGTAAATGGATCATCTTTAGAAATGGTGAATAAAGGAAACGGAGCATATTCTGACAGCAGAACTAAAAGAGAGACAGCAAACTACTGCTGGAAGTAGCTCCTTTTTCAGTGGGAGAATTATATGCAGTTTGATAACAAAAATATTGTAACAAGTAGAGAAAAAAACAGGGATGAAGTTCCCAGTAACATTCCATCCTTCTTGCCAGTCATCAGAGGAAAAGAGGCTCTTTTGTGTCTTTTAGCACACACCTGAAGAAAGATTTCTATGAAAACAATAACATGTGAGACTTGCAGCACGCACTAAATAATAAAAATATTCACTGTCTCTAATTTTATACTGAGAATACATACGGAAGCTCAGATGATCTGTGCTGTGCTTAGCCATTCGAGTGTGTCTGACTCTTTGGACCCTGTGAACTGTAGCCCACCAGGCTCCTCTGTCCATGAGGATTCTCCAAGCAAGAACACTGGAGCAGGTTGCCACAACCTCCTCCGGGGGATCTTCTCAACCCAGAGACTGAATCCAGGTCTCCCACATTTCAGGTGGATTCTTTACCATCTGAGCCACCAGGGAAGCCCTAGATAATCTCTTTTGGCTCAATTAAGTTATTAGGAAACCTCTACAAATCTCCACTTACAAAGAGGTAAAACTAAAGAAAAGTTGTTGTTATTTAGTCCCTAAGGCATGTCCAACTCTTCTGAGACCCTGTGGACTGTAGCCTGCCAGGCTCCTCTGTCCATGGGATTTTCCAGGCAAGAATATACTAGAGTGAGTTGCCATTTCCTTATCCACGGATCTTCCCAACCCAGGGATCGAACCCTTGTCTCCTGCATTGGCAGGTGGATTCTTTACCACTGAGGCACCAGAGAAGCCCAGTTAGAAGAAATCTAAAGAAAATCCAATCTTCACATCCTCCAAGATGGTATGTACTTAATTCACTGATCAAAAGCAAAATTGTTCTTCTTAGCACAGAAAGGAGAATGGAATCTGATTGCCTCCATTCAGAGGTAACATATTTCTTCAGTCAGGCTCTCAGGCTGGTTTCGGCGGGGGGGGGGGGGGGGGGGGGGGGCACCCTTCCTCCAAAATGCTAAGCATACAAATATATGTGCATTTTCCTGTGGAGAAAAGCCCACAGATTTCTAAAGAAGCATTTGGCTCCAAAAAGATAATAAACAATTGACATACAAGTTACAAAGGTTTTTAAAGTCCTTCTTGGATTCCCCTGCTTATCCAGTGGCTAAGACTACACTCTCAATCCAGACGGCCCAGGTTTGATACCTGACCAGGAATCTAGATAACATGTCTCAGCTAAAGATCCCAACAAAGACTGAAGATTCTGCATGCCACAACTAAGGCCCAGCACATTCAAATAAACATATACAAGTAAATATTTAATTCAATGAAAAAAAATTAAAGTCCTTCTTGCTGCCAAATATGAGGAGAATATAAATAATAATGACAATATCAAGAGAATAATTTGGAGATACAGGAGTCTCAGTATCTGTCAGACTCAGCTATTTCTTCCTCACTTTCATTCAGGCCTCTGGTGCAGAATCAACAATGACAACATCAAAAACAGAATCAAAGAAGCAGTGAAATTTATATGGCGAGCTACTATCAGGTATAAAAAAGATGGAATGAATCTACAGTACTATGTTATTACCTTACAGATGTAGATAACAGAGTTAAGGAAAACAGAAAAAGAGAGGAAGACAATGAAGAGCAAATTCCAGAATGATATACCAAACAGCAGAAATATATGTAATAGGACAATAAAAACATAATTATGAAGGACACACACTGACTTCAGGAGAATGAGTGTCACTGAGGAACATACAGATCTGCTGTCTCCCTGATCATCTCATCCCATGTCCAGGCCAGTACAGCCCTCCTGTGAACAGGTGTCCTTCCCTCCACCATGGGGTTCCGAGCAGGGGTCACCCCTGTGTCCAGAACCAGAGGTATTTCCTGCTGGGTCTGAGCCCACTTGGGTGGTCCTAGCACTTTAGGCCATTTTAGGGGGAGGGTACATGACTTCATTGGTGATTGCTGAGATGTGAGGGGGAGGTTCTCCTTAAGAGATTCTGAGATTTGTTCATTCCTAAGAAGACCAAGAAGAGACCTTTCTGCCTGGGGAAGTTTGAATCACAGGGAGATTTCATGTGAGGGCAGCCCCAGCATACTGAGGACAACAGACAGAACAGAAATCCCAAGTATACTACTCAGCCCCTGAATCACCCTGCCCTGTAACCTCATGACCTATCTCTGAGTCTTCTCTAAGGTGAAGACCCTGATGCCAGGAAAGACTGAAGGCAAAGAAGGGAGCAGCAAAGGATGAGATGGCTAGATTGCATCACTGACTCAGTGGACATGAATTTGAGCAAACTCCAGGAGATACTAGATAGAGGACAGAGGAGCCTGGCGTGCTGCAGTCCATGGGGTTGCAAATAGTGGGACACCACTTAGCAACTGAGCAAGGTGAGATAATAAAACCTCAGTCACTTTAAAGAAAGTAGATTCAGATTTTTCTGTAATTTATAGTAATCAATCTGACTGAGTCAGAATTTAATGGGATCTGTAAGTGGGTACAGAACAGACTCCAAATATATTTGAATGGTCAATTTCCTAAAAATTGCAATCTTAAATACAGCAAAATTTGAACGGTAGACACGTAGGTGTTTATTAGATCATATTCTATATCTTTTAAACTTCTTAAAACTCTTTTATTTAAAACAGAGAATCACTAAAGAAGTCTCACTCTAAGTAGCAAAGAGGATACATTTTTATAATGAGGAGAAATCTTCAAATAGCAATTAAAATGATAAGAGTCTCCTTTTTCTAGATATTCATTTTGGCAAACAAGATACAAACCTCATACACAAGTAAGTTTTTGTCTGAGCCCTAAGACTTCAGTAAAATTTCTGAACCTTCTGATATCAGGGGAGACTATTATTAAATATTTATTTAGAGCTCTAAACTTATATAGAACTGTACAATCACATTATTAGCAATTTCTTTTTATTCCTTAGAAAGACCTAGATCAATCAAATATCTGTGTGATACCAACATTATTCTATCTCTGAAAAAATAATAAAGTTTATTTTCTTCATAAAAAAAGATGGTGTCAGTAATTTAAAGTTGATGATCATAGAGGAACTTCACAGACAAGGCTGGCTTGAGCGAAGCTGAGAAAATAGAAGGAGGATCCAATAAAGTTGTGATGAAAGAATTACTCCCAGTGAAGTCAACAGGCTTTTGAGATTGCCTGCTGTGTTCAGGTCCCTACAGAGTGCTCAAGGCGAGGCAAGCTAACGCTCCAAAGAGACAAAGACATCCTGTTGAGGAAGAAAGGGTGGGAGAAAGCTGCCAAAGCATTCACTGGTTCATTTCCAGGACAGAGGGTGGTGGAAGGAGAGCACCTTCTGAAAGATTGTTTTGACTAGAACATACCTTGCCTCATTATTCGTCTCCTTCCCAGGTGGCTCAGTGGTAAAGAATCCGCCTGCTAATGCAGGAGACACAGGAGACGTGGATTCAATCCTGGGTCAGGAAGATGTCCTGGAGGAAGAAATGGCAACCCACACCAGTATTCTTGCCTAGAGAATCCCACAGACAGCGGAGCCTGGTGGGTTACAGTCTATAGGGTTGCAAAGAGTTGGACGCAATTGAGAGACTCAGCACATGCAAGAACACCTAAGGTACGTATACATCTCCCTACTTTATATAAGCTAGAGAAAAGGTCCATCTAGTCAAAGCTATGGTTTTTTCAGTAGTCATGTATGGATGTGAGAGGTGGACCATAAAAAAACTGATCGCCAAAAACTGATGTTTTTGAACTGTCGTGGTGGAGAAGACTCTTGAGAGTCCCTTGGACTGCAAGGAGATCAAACCAGTCCATCCTAAAGGAAATCAGTCCTGAATATTCATTGGAAGGACTGATGCTAAAGCTGAAGCTCCAATACTTTGGCCACCTGATGTGAGGAACTGACTCATTGGAAAAGACCCTGATGCTGGGAAAGATTGAAAGCAGGAGGAGAAAGGGATGACAGAGGATTATGGTTGGATGGCATCACTGACTTGATGGACATGAGTTTGAGCAAGCTCTGGGAGATGGTGATGGACAGGGAATCCTGGCATGCAGTCCATGGGGTCACAAAGAAATCACAAACATCTCAGACACAACTGAGCAACTAAGCTGAACTGAACTGATAGAAAAGTTGTCATAAATGAGGTACCATTACACACCAGTCAGGATGGCTGCTATCCAAAAGTCTACAAGCAATAAATGCTGGAGAGGTGTGGGGAAAAGGGAACCCTCTTACACTGTTGGTGGAAATGCAAACTAGTACAGCCACTATGGAGAACAGTGTGGAGATTGCTTAAAAAACTGGAAATAGAACTGCCATATGACCCAGCAATCCCACTTCTGGGCATACACACTGAGGAAACCAGATCTGAAAGAGACACATGCACCCCAATGTTCATCGAAGCACTGTTTATAATAGCCAGGACATGGAGGCAACCTAGATGCCCATCAGCAGATGAATGGATAAGGAAGCTGTAGTACATATACACCATGGAATATTACTCAGCCATTAAAAAGAATTCATTTGAATCAGTTCTAATGAGATGGATGAAACTGGAGCCCATTATACAGAGTGAAGTAAGCCAGAAAGATAAAGACCAATACAGTATACTAACACATATATATGGAATTTAAAAAGATGGTAACGATAACGCTATATGCAAAACAGAAAAAGAGACACAGATGTACAGAACAGACTTTTTGACTCTGTGGGAGAGGGCAAGGGTGGGATGTTTCGAGAGAACAGCATCAAAACATGTATATTATCTAGGGTGAAACAGATCACCAGCCCAGGTTGGATGCATGAGACAAGTGCTCAGGGCTGGTGCACTGGGAAGACCCAGAGGGATCGGGTGGAGAGGGAGGTGGGAGGGGGGATAGGGATGGGGAATATATATAAATCCATGGCTGATTCATGTCAATGCATGACAAAAACCACTACAATACTGTAAAGTAATTAGCCTCCAACTAACAAAAATAAATGGAAAAAAAAAAAGAAAAAAAAAGATTCTTTTTAAGAAGCAAAAAAAAAAAAAAGGAAAGTTGTCATAGAGTATCCCCTTTGCTTCTCAAAGTGTGGACCATAGACCAAAAGAATCTGCATCTCCGCCAGCTTGTGAGAACTGCAGAATCTTAGGCTCCACCCAGACCTAGCTAATTAGAACCTGCATTTTAACACGATCCCCAGGTGATTCATAGATATCGTATGTTTGAGAAGCACTGGTCTAAGATATTACACAGTAAAGTGAAGAAGGATCTGGAATCAGATGGGTTTGGGTTCCATCCAAAACATCTCCTCTTTCTGGCTTTGAAACTTTGACAACTTTGAAACTTTGAATTTCTTTGAATGTCATCTGTAAAGGGGATAACAGTACTTCCCAAGGTTTTTGTTTTTTTTTTTTTAATTCAGTGACTTTAATTCAATGGGATCCAACAAAGTTTTGCAGTGAGTACCCCTTCTAACTCAAAAACTAAAACTTTTTCTAGAACCTTAGAATGCCAGCAGAAGACCCACCTCAGCCTGGTCTCCAGGCAAGCCAGGCCAGGGCAGCCTTTTTCCTGCCTTCCCTGTCACCTCATTGCTTCTGCAACTTCCTTCACACGCCTAAGGGAGCCCATAGCTGACCACTGCAATTTCTAAGAGACTCCAGCATACACTTGACTCCCTGCCAAGAAACATCATACCAGAACTCAACCATTCCATCATTTTATTTAAAATGACCCATTGATTGAAAGTTGGTATGGATTCCTTTATTTTTATAAACGGCACAAATAGTTTATCAGGTTGCCAAGGGTACAGGAGGCAGAGCTCTCCCCACCTCACCTCTTTTATCACAGCCCATTCCCACGAAAGGTCCAGTTAGAGCAGCCAGCAATCAGAAGCTGAACTTGTTCCTTAAAGACCAATAGCTGTCTGTGGTCAGAGCAGCAGATGCCCCTGCAGGCTCTCTGTGCAGTTCTGTGAAACCCTCCCCAGCCTGCTGGTTTACCAGGAGAATCTTCTGTCTTGCCTGAGAAGGTTGAATTCCCCCAGAGCTTTGCATTATTAGTGGCTCTTTTATTCTATTTCATTTAATAGAGTTTTTATTTCATTACATTTTATTCTATTATATTTGGCCCTGAGTACAAGGTGGATATCTGCTCTTCAATGAGCCAAGGGACACACATGTGTCCAGCATTTACTGGGGACGGTTCCTACAGTGTCTCTGACTGGCTGGTTATTTATGGATGATGGACGGGCTTGAGTGGACTCAGTGAGATTCATCCACCCTTTCTCTCCTCTTTCTCCATTTCTGTCTCTGATTTTCACTCTTCCTATTTCCACTGTCTCCTCTGTCTCTCCCTCTTCGTTCCTCTGCCTCTTTGTCCTTCACCCATCCTTTCCCTCCATCTTCTTCAGGCTTCCCACTTCCTTCAACCTTGCGAGTTCTGAATTCTCACAACCCCATGTCACCCATCTCTACTCACAGTTTCTCTTCATTCCCGTGGACTTAGAACATCTAAGGTAAGTCAGAACAATTCCTAGAACTGGTTCAGCATCTGTTAATCTTACTTTCTCTTTTTCAGATGTGATATTCCCAAAATACACTCTAAGTTGGACTGGAAATGTGTATTTCTGTAGGTCTGGACCTGGGCATTTAAAACACTAAAATAACTCTAAGGACAGGCTAAAAATAGCTGGCTCTGCCATTCAGAGGGCAGAACAAATCACAGTCCGCCCAGTTCAACAACTCGGGGCAGAGTCTGAGTATAAATTCTCCATCTAACAGGACTGTACAGTCACAGGCAGAGAAGTGGCCCCTCATACAGTCCTGTGCCCCCAGCAGAGTAGCAAGAATATACCCAGAAAGAGGTCTCCAGAGCTATAAAAGGAAACTCCGTTTTTCAGGTCCTTTGGTCCTTAACTGTATACCCACAACTCTGATTCAGATCTGGGGTGCTATGAATTCCCAGTGTTCCCTGCACTGAAGATAACTGCAGGTATTAGTCTATCACTGCATCTACGCTGGAGTTGGAACCATAATTTGATTCCAACTGGACCTGGACTGTGCCCATGTCAGGGCACATATCTCTCATACTCTGCGGCCTTCCCAATGCTGAGCACTAAACCTGGCAAATACTTATGAAAGAAGGAAATGAAGGAGGAAGAGAGGGAAGAAGTGAGGGATGGAGGAAGAGAAAGAAAGGGAGGGATGGAAGGAAGGAGTTCTTCAAAATTAAACACACACACACTAATGAAAACCTAAAAAAGTTTAACTTTTAAAGCTCTGACCTAAGTAACTATCTATATAACACAAAACCAATGCTTTTTGATTCTGCTGTTAAAGTTTTAAAAGCTGGTTGAGGCTTCAGTTTGCAGCTTACTCCCCAGGCAGATATTCAAAATGGAAAAAATATATATATAATAGCAGCTGATTCTGCACAGCATTCATTTGCTTGCTTGCTACAAACCACTTTAATTATTTTGTTTGCAATACCTAGTCATTCATCTCGGGAGAATATTTAAATCTGCTTTTATTTGTGCACAAGTACCCCTACCAATAGGAAAATGAGACCCTATGTTTCACATTAACACCTCACAGTTAGTTTTTTTATCCCCAAAGAGCTGACAGAAAATTAAAAATTTTAATTGCATTTATAATTTAAAATCCAGAAATATTACCCAAAACAAATTCCAAAAATGATACAAAAATAAAATTGCATGGCCCAGAGCCCTGAAATAGAGGATTCTGAAGTTTATAGGCCTGTGTTTAATATATGAAAGCCCTTACATGTAAACTGGATCCAATTGTGAAGGCTCAAGTGTAAAGATCCGGGAATATAAATTCAGAAGACAAGATATACAGTATGTATAGATATTGACCATGATGGATTAATACAGGTTGAACTTAACTTCTCATCTTAAACAACTAAAAAACAAACAAAACATATGAAACAGTGGTTCTCAGATATGGGGAAACAGGCATAGCTAAACAGTGATATTCAAGAAAAAAGAAATAAATGAAATAACCCTGCATTTATTGTTCCATAGAGTTTCCAGGTTGCTGCAGAGGAATGGGAAACCTAGGCAGAGCCTGAAGATCTCCATGAGTGGGAAGAGAGTTTGGGATTTGAGAAGTCCAAGGAAGCAGAATTCCAGAGAAGAGATAGCTACACAGAAGAAGTCCTCTAGAAACGTGAAGCAAGTTCCCTCTGAGTCTTTAGCTGAGTGTGGATTAGCATATGTCCAGGAGGAAACTGGGCTCCCAGGTGGTTCGGTGGGTAAATAATTCGCCTGCAATGCAGGAGACATAGCTCAACCCCTAGGTTGGAAAGGTACCCTGGAGGAGGGGATGGCAACCCACTTCAGCATTCTTGCCTAGAGAACCCAATGGACAGAGAAGCCAAGTGGACTACAGTCCATATGTTCACAAAGAGTTGGACACAACTGAAGTAACTCAACATGCATGCACAAATACATGCATGAGGAAACTAACAAGGAAAGGACCACCGAAAAAAACAGGTTTAACAATCCTCAAAGATGGGGCAAATGGCAACAGACTAAGACTGGTTTGACCTGTTTACCAAAGTTTCAAAGCAAGTCTTGAAAAATCAAAATGTTCCAAAGTAACTTGGGGGGAAAAGAAGAATCTAAAGGAATAAAAAGGATTCAAGCAACCAACCATGTAAAATTTACAGTGTCTGGCATTAATCAAAATTTACTAAGCATGCAAAGAAACAGAAAAATACAACCCATAATGAGGAGAAAAATCAATCAATAGAAACAGGTCCAGAAATAATGCAGATGGTAGAATTAGTAGAACAGGACATTAAAACAGATATTGTAAATATTATAAATCCACAAAATATGTTCAAGAAGACAGAGGAAAATCTGTGCATGACAGGAAGAAAAATAAAAGACACAAATTGAATTTCTACAAATAAAAATGGAGTGTCTGAGACGAAAAGTACTCAACAGGAAATTAGACACTGTAGAAGAAAAATAAACGAGCTTGAAAGTGTGGAAACAAAAAGTTTCCAAATGAATCACAGAGTGAAGAAAAAAAGACTGGAAAAAAAATCAATGGATCACTAATAATGAGCAGTGGAACAACTTCAGGTAACCTGATATACATGCCATAGTCCATGAAGAAGAGAGAAATGGTGGGAGAGAAAAAAAATAAGAAATAATTCAAAATACTCTTTGAATTAAAATATGTTTAAAGAAGATATGATATCAATTCTATAAAACTCTTTCCAGAAAATTGAAGATAAGTAAATACATCGCATCCAGGAGGCCGGTACTACCCTGATAACAAAATCAGACAAAGGATTTACAAGATAAGAAAAATACAGACTAACATCCCTTGTGAACACACACACAAAATTTCTTTAAAATATCTTAGTTAATACTTTAGCTAAGTTTAAATGCAAAAGTTAAAGGAAAAAACCCCAAAGCAACATGATCAAAATGCGGTTTATTTCAGTCCTGTGAGACTGGTTTCACATTTGAAAATGAATCAACTTCGGTCACTGTATTCACAGAATTTTAAAACAAGAAGAAGAAAAGAAAAAGCACGTGATTATCCCAATAGATGCACAAAAAAATTTGACAAAATCCAACTTCCAATTACATTAAAAACTCTCAGGAATAAAAGAAAACTACTTTAACTTGATCAAGGGTATCTATGATCAACATGCATCTAATACTATAATTAATGGTGAAAAGCTGAATATTTTCCCCTAAGGGCAGGAAAAAGACAAAGATATCCACCCTTATTACATCTATTCAATACTGTACTGGAGGTTCTAGCCAGTACAATCGCATAAAAAAAGACATAAAGGAAATGTATATTGGAAAAGAAGAAGCATACAGTGTCGTTATTCACAGACAGCATAACAAAAGAACAGCGCTATAACCAAGTGAGTTTAGAGCAAAGTTGTGGGACACAAGGTTAATATTCAGGAATCACTTGTATTTGCAACAAACAATTGCAAATTTAAAGTAAAAAAGCAACATCATCTACAACTGTACCAAATATTAGATTAGATACACAAAGATGAGTTTAACAAGATTTTGCACACTTAATACTCAAAACTAAAAATAATTAAGAAGGATATAATAAATTAAATATATATATATATATATATATCTTGTTCATGGATCAGAAGATTTAATATGGTGAAGGTCTTAACTGTCCCTCAGATTATCTCTAGATTCAACATAATAGAAATTAAAATTCTCTAAGTGTTTTTCTATAAAATGAAAATTCTCAAATGTACGTGGACAATCTCTAGGTTCATCTGTATTGCTGCAAATGGCATTATTTCATTCTTTTTTATGGCTGAGGAATAATGTCATCCTAAGCGAACTAAGTCAGAGAGAGAAAGACAAATATATAATATTGCTTTTATGTGGGATCTAAAAAGGTGTACAAATGAAGTTATCAACAAAACAGAAACAGAGTGATAGATGTAGAAAACAAACATGATTACCATGAGGTATGGAGGGGGAAGGGATAAATTGGGAGACTGGGACTGACATATCACACACTATACTATATATAAGGTAGATAACTAACAAGGACTTACTAAAGGAGTACTTGGTAATGGCCTATATGGGAAAAGAATCTTTAAGAGAGAAAATAAATGTACATACATAACTGATTCACTCTGCTGTACACCCGAGACTAACCTAACATTGTACATCAAGTAAATATTTGTACTCAAGTAAATATTTTTAAATAAAAAATAAAGTAAATAAAATAAAATGTACAAGGAAATGCAGGCCAGAATGAGGGTGAGACATATGCACACACTTGAGAGGGAGTTCCCCCTTAAATTTTTTGTCTCAGTTGCCTCACTCTAATCCAGGCCCTAAAATGTGAAGGACCTAGCAGGTGGAAGCACATTTTTCAAAAAGAAAAAGGTGGAAAGCTTATTTCATTTGATTTCATGATTAAGTATAAAGCTGCAATATAAAGGCAATGTGGCACCAGTGTGAAGATAAACATAAAGGCCAGTGGAACAGAATAAAGAGTCCAGGAAATAGATCCAAATACTGAATGCCAATTAATTTTCAGCAAAGGATTCAAAGGAGAAAGTATACTATTTTCAACAATTGGTGCTGAAACAATTAAATATCCATGTGCAAAAATTAAATAAAAAAAGATCTTCCACATCAACCCTTACCTCACACCGTATGTTAACATTAACCATCAAAATACACTACAGTATAAACAAATGACAAAATCACTATGCCACGTGAAATAAGCTGGGAAAAAATAATATGTACTCTATTTGACTGTGTGGATCACAACAAACTGTGGAAAATTTTTAAAGAGATAGAAATAGCAGACCACCTTACCTGCCTCCTGAGAAATCTGTATGCAGGTCAAGAAGCAACAGTTAGAATTGGACATGGTACAACAGACTGGTTCCAAATTGGGAAAGGAGTACGTCAAGGCTGTATATTGTTACCCTGCTTATTTAACTTATATGACAAGTTCATCATAAGAAATGCTGGGCTGGATAAAGCACAAGCTGGAATCAAGATTGCTGGTAGAAATGTCAATAACCTTAGATATGCAGATGATACCACCCTTATGGCAGAAAGAGAAGAGGAATTAAAGAGCCTCTTGATGAAGGTGAAAGAGCAGAGTGAAAAAGCTGGCTGAAGACTCAACATTCAAAAAATGAAGATCATGGCATCCGGTTCCATCCTTCATGGCAAACAGATGGGGAAATAATAGAAACAGAGACAAAATTTATTTTCTTGGGCTCCAAAATCACTGCAGACAGTGACTGTAGCCATGAAATTAAAGGACACTTGCTCCTTGCAAGAAAAGCTATGATAAACCTAGACAGTGTATTAAAATATAGAGACATTACTTTGCCGACAAAGGTTTGTCTAGTCAAAGCTATGGCTTTTCCAGTAGTCCTGTATGGATATGAGAGTTGGACCACAAAGAAGGCTGAGCATTGAAGAGCTGATGCTTTCACACTGTGGTATTAGGAGAAGACTCTTGAGAGTCCCTTGGACTGCAAGAAGATCAGAGCAGTCAATCCTAAAGGAAATCACTCTTGAATATTCATTGGAAGGATTGATGCTGAAGCTGATGCTCCAATCGTTTGGCCACCTGATGACAAGAGCTGACTCACTGGAAAAGATTCTTATGCTGGGGAAGATTGAAGGCAGAAGGAGAAAGGCACAACAGAGGACGAGATGGTTGGTACCTTGACTGACTCAATGGACAAGAGTTTGAGCAAACTCTGGCAGATGGTGAAGGACGGTGTGTGCTGCAGTGCATAGGGTCACAAAGAGTCGAACACAACTGAGCAACTGAACAACAACGTAAATCCACTGATACAAAATTCTAGAAAATGTGAATTAATCTATAGTGCCATAAAACAGATTAGAGATTGCCTGGGATCCGGTGGAAGAAGAAATTGATTACATGGGGGCATAAGAAAACTCTCATTGGTAATATAAATGTGCATTATCATGATTGTGGTGATAGTTTCACAAGTATATATGTCAAAACTTCAAATTATAAGTCATCAAGTTGTGTGGTATTTTTAATGTTGATTATACATCCAAAAGCTTGTAAAAAAAATAAGAGTATAAGCAAGTGAGCTAGAATGCCTGGATTTAAAGCCAGAGCACCCTACATAAACTACCACTCATCTCACTCACACCCTAAACTCTCATCTCCCTTTCCCTGATTTAAATGCTTGCTAGAAGCCTGCCCTTAGACTAGCCATTTGCCTTCTTTACATAGCAGTTTGGTCAGCAATATCTGTCAACCTTACCTTCAAAATTATAGAATCTGAGCACATCTCACCTTCTTTGTGCATATCAGCCCAGACCAAGCCACCATCATCTCTAATTAAAGACCCTAATTTGAAAAAACAATAATTCTTTATTTACTTATTTGGCTGCACTGAGTCTTAGTTATAGCACGTGGGATCTTAAGAAACAGCATGTTGGATCTAATTCCCTGACCAGGGATCGAACCCAGGCTCCCTGCATTGGGAGTGTGGAGTCTTAGCCACTGGACCACCAGGGAAGTTCCTAAAGGCCTTATTTTAAAAACTTTTTTCACCCCAACCCCCACAATGTATTTTCAACACAGAAGTCAGGAGTGGTCCTTTTAAAGTATAATTCAGATCATATGACCTCTCTGCTCAGAACGTCCCAGTGGCTCTTCAGCTCACTGAGGGTGTAAACGAAAGCCCTTGTAGCAAGAGATGCAGCTGGACCACCTCATAACCTCCCCAGGTACCACCACCTTCTACTCCGTCACTGCCCTTTATTAGAGGTCTGTCCATAATTTCACAGCCCACTATCACCACGCTTCCCAGTCCTAGTTGCTGTGACTGCTTCTCACCTAGGGTACACGTCCCTCCCAGGGCTGTGTCATGTGAGCTGAGATACAAAAATCTAATGGATAATAGAGCCCTTCTTCCTGAAGGCAATATTTGGGGGAGGAAATGGCATTTTATATTAAACTGAACCATTATACTAAATTGGAATTTCCCTCGGAGGCGCCAAGCTTTAATGATATGAAATACCATAGTGAAGTGCCTGGTGCATAGGCAGATGGGCCAAGGGAAATGACTGAGAATCAATTTCTTGATTCCAAAAATTCTCATCCACAAGGAAGATATAAAAAGTCCAGAAGAGTCAAAATGGAAGGAAAGAGGATTTAGAGAGCAACATTTCCTTGAGGGGAAAAGAGAATCCGAATATGCTTCTAACTCCCCATAAGAGGAAAGAGAGTGCTCACCCATTTCCTGAGAGTCTTCCTGGAGGGGCTTCCTGTGGGGGCCACTGAAGACTCCCACAGAACAGAGCCAAGGCCTTGAACAAGCAAGATTCTTCAAGTTTAATCATAAAAGTGACTTAACGTCTTCCATTGGCCTTTTGACCCTGCTCATTTACTCTACTGGATGAAAATTAGGGAAAGTTTCATGACTTTTCTGTTTCCTAACCAAGGTTAATAGAAAATTCTATTTCAGTTTCAAAACTAAGTTTTGATGCTGAAATTAAAATGATCTAATCCAATATAGTAACTGGAATATTTCCTTGCCTTGGTGCAGGAAATTTGACCCTTAAAAGACATAAATCAATATGTATCTCCCATTAAGGTAGATATGGGCTGATTCAAAAGCAATACTATGTACAAATAACACAGGTTTTGAAAAGAGATCAACTTGAGCTGAAAATTCCAGCTTGTCTTTTAGCCCCACACATTTTTTAGGCCTCAATTTTACTATCAGTCTTCTTGTATATCAAAAAAAAAAAAAAAAATCTCTTAGGGACTTTCCTGGTGGTCTAGTGGCTAAGATTCCATGTTCACAAGGCAGCAGACTCAGGTTCAATCCTTGGTCAGAGAACTAGATCTCACATGCCTCAACTAAGAGTTCACAAGCTGCAACGAAAACCTGGTGCAGCCAAATAAATGAATGAGTATATTCAAAAATAATGTATCTCTTAGTGTTGGAAAGATCTGGTCATATAACAAAAGATGAATACATTCACACAAAGGACAGAAGCAAGCAAGTCACAAAATTAGGAATAGGCATGATCAACCAGTAAATGTTCAAAGTGTTTGACTTGACTAATAAGCAAAGAAATGCAAATTAAAACAAGGCTGTGTGAACTTTTTTCATCTAAAAAATTGCTAAAATGGAAAACTATATATTGGTCTATGTTGATTATATGCATGTCCACAAGACAAAAGAGCAGGATGAGACAGGCACTCTGATATAAGGCGCTCAGGTCTTTGAGAGCTCCCACACTCTGAAACAAATACTTTACCATCATTAGAAATTAGAGACATCAGCAGATCTGGGTATAATGATGTTTGTCGCTGTATTATTTGCAGTAGCATTAACTAACCCACATTTCCAAAAATGGTGAAGAATTACAATTCCTCCAAGTGACAGACTACTGCAAGGCTATTACATGTTATCCCAAATGCTATTTACTGAGTTGATAAAATGCTAATGATACATTATTAATTGGCAACAGTAGGACATAACACTGAACAGAACAGGAAAACGTCAATCTGGCAAAACAAGCTATGTGTGCAAAAATGTTTGACAGGAAAAATTTTATTGGTATATTGATTTTGTGTATTTTGCTTTATTATAAGAATCAGAAAGGATGAGAGCAATTTTTCTCCATTTCCCTTCTATCCCTGTCCCTCCCCCTCCACCACACACCTGCCCAAACAGAGGTCAGAAATACCTCATGCTCTTTCTCCCAAAATACTTTCTTTGAATACAGGTGAACTGAGATGACAACTGATTGAGAAGCCCTCTGCGGCTTGAAGAATGGAGAGTGGTCAAGTGGCCTGAGCCAGGAAGTTTTCAGTAGATATAGATGTAACGAAAGAGAAGCTTGTAGCCTACCCATCCCTGATCCAGGTTAGTCCCAGGCGCAAAATATGTGAGAGGAATGGGTGGTGGCCACTTAGGAAGGGCTGGGCCCCCAGCACGGGGTCTCTCGGGCTCAGGAAAAATATCACTATCCCTAGGCAAGTGAATTGGAACTTCCTGAGTGTCCATGGAGATCTTTCTACGATTGACCTTGACAGTGTAAAATCCAAAATTTACACAATTTCCTGAGGGTAAGGAGAAAGCTGGGCTTCCCAGGTGGCACTAGTGCAGATATACATAAAAGACACAAGCTCGATCCCTAGGTCAGGAATATCCCCTGGAGGAGGACACAGCAACTCACTGCAGTATTTATGCCTAGAGAATCCCATGGACAGAGGAGCCTGGCAGGCTAGGGTCCATGGGGTTGCACAGTCAGACATGACTGAAGTGACTTAGCACGCACACATGTCGGGAGGAAGCTCCTGTTAAAATAGCTTCAAATGTCTTGCAGTCTCTCTAAATGGGATATCATAGGAAGATATCACTTGTTCTGCCTATAAAGCATTCAAAGCAGGGCCTGGCATACAGTAGGTACTCAATGAAGTGAGTCTCCTTGCTTCTGAGGACAAACCACCTTGCTCACCATTCTATGCAATACCCCACAGCAAACAAGCAGAGATCTGAGGGTGGAAAGAGGTTGTTCAGAACCCAGTAGCCTCACAAGGGGGGCTCTTCAGCAATCCTCGTCCAGGAGGCCCATTCTGCGGCTGACCAGGAGTAACATCAGGCATGATGGTGGCAGCATTTGGTCCTCAATCTCTCATCGCCGTGGTAACTGGCAAGCCAGTCTCTAGGGCTGTAGGAAACTGCCTCACAGTTCTGATCACTGACAATTAAAGGGTTTCTTCCCCTTGCTGCAGGATACTCACTTCAAATTCTACAACCAGCTCTAAGAGACAGGTCACTCCAGCATGCAGATCACCTGGTTTGAGACAGCAGAGGCAAAAAAAACCCCAAAGCTGAGTTTATGGGTTCTATGAGCCCTCACACATCATTTAAGACACTGCCCAAGAAGTTCTGGTGGTTTAAGTGTCCTCCTGCCTTCATTTCTGCTTTCATATTCCAGTTTTGAAAGGACTCTCCCTGGGAGCTCCACCAGGAGCTGCACACAAAGGCAGTAGCTGTGTGTGTGTGTGTATGTGTACACACACTTGCTTTTCATTTCTCTGTGTGGTGCCTGATGATTATCCAGCCTGGCAAAGGAGGTGTAATAACAGGGTAGAAGGCACAGATAATAGGGTCTTTCTGGCACAAGCAACAAGTTCATCTGAATCCATCAGAATCCATTTGTGGGGAGAGCGATGGATGGGAATGCAGAAAGGTAGAGACACTAACCTTTAGTTTTCAGACACATTTGCTGCACGTGGTAATTAAAGCTATTTTTATAACTCCCTAAGTGTCAGCACTCCCTTTTCCAATGCTTTTCCCAAGCATTCTTCTGTCAAAACTCTGCAAAACAACAGTTGTTGGGAACAACTGACTCATGTCTGAAACATGGAGTCTGATTCCACAGCAATGGTAGGGGTCTGGCTGAGCGATTTTGTCTGCAGGGAGGTTGAAGTTGAGTGCCAATTGCAGAGGATCTGGAGTGGCTCCCACAATATTGCCTACCTGTAGTTCAGTGAGCTAGGTACACATTCCTACCCACAATCTTACAAGCTATCTGAGGGTGAGGAGCATCTCTCTCTGATTCTCATAAGCACCCCAAGTACCTCACAGATGCTAAATTAATGATAGGTGGTCAAGAGTTATAGATCCAGGCAGGGAAATAGGAGACAGAGCAAGAAGTTAAGGCCCACTAAAGAAGCACAGCCTGAGTTCTCTGGGGCATTGAAAGAAGGAAAGGTTTTGGAAGAAATTAAGAGGTGATGCAACATGGGGAAAGGTTAATTTGATATGAGTCATAAAGGATGCAAAGGAGTTTGAAAAATAGAGTTAGGAGAACTAGAGTTCTAGGAAGAAAAAAACAGTTATAAATACTGCAATTCAAGTTCATCCAGGTGATGAATCAAGTTATGTCCCCAACCCCCTACACTCCTCGTAAAGACATGTATTCCTTGTTACCAAGTCCTTAAATATCAGTACTTCCTTGATTAAGTTCCAAAAACAAAATTGCCCTCAGAACATTGGCTGGTTGTTAATAAGAAAAGCTATCTTTTAAGAGTGTCTGCTGTATGACAGATCCTGTGATTGGTCGTTTCTCGTGAGTTATCTCATTTAGTCTTTGTAAGTTTCCCATGAGATGTTTATTATAAACTCTATTGACTGAATAAGGAGAAGAAAGTTCCAGGAAGGAAATAAAACAATTTGCCCAATTTGAAAGTCCAATGGTTAAGACTTCACCTTTCATGCAGGAGGTTCAATCCCTGGTCAAGGAACTAAGATCCCACATGCCTTGGGGCCAAAAAACCAAAACATAAAATAGAAGCAATATTGTAACAAATTCAATAAAGCCTTTAAAATGGTCCACATAAAAAAATCTTAATAAAAATTTCCCAAAATCAAAGAAGTGGTCATTAGTAGAGTCAAATTTTATCCATGGTATGTTCCCCAAAACTGGTCTAAAACAGGGGTACCTTATCACTTTCTCAGTACTGAGCCTCAAAGCCACCATCTGTGTAGTTCCAAGTACTCTTCTCATGGGGCTTTGAAAAGGACTGAAGAATGGTATTATATAATAAATATTTCCTAATCTATCTGTAACCATAAGTGTTAACTCTCATAGATGCCTCTGGAGCTGAGAAAGGAAAATAGATATATTCTTATTGACAAATGGAAGTATATTTTTAGTAAATATGGTTTGTTACTTTCAGACACTACTCATGTGACATGCATTAGTTTACCTGTGTGGGTTTTTTCAGGAATTTTTCACCTTCTTCATAGGATATTTTGAAAACAAGGTGCTGATATGTAAAACAGTACAAAGGGAAGAAAGCTAATCATAAACAATAAAAAATTATAATAAGACTTTCCCCAACAAGATTATATTACCACTTTCAAATTATTTTAAAACATCAAATATTGCCAGAATTCAGTCATATATTTGGCATGTAGTTAATGCTGAGTGAGGAGGGAAAAGGTGAGAGAGGGTCAGTGTGACATAAGGTGTGTGTCTCTTAAATTCTGAGTCACTCATACCTAAGTTCAAATCCTGACTCTGCCACTTACTAAGTGGCATCGAAAACTCAGTCTCTTTCTCGGAGCCTCTGGCTCCTGATCTGTAAAATGGGATGATATAAGTCAAGTATTTGAAAATTTATCCTCCAACCCTTTCCCAACATTCAACCCAAGGTCATCACATCCTCAAGGCAGTAGCACCTAAGGTCAACTACCTCTCTCTTCTCTTTGAAATAGTTTCTTCAGTGGGCTTCCAGGACTCCACCCTCTCCTAACCGTATCTATGCTCACATTAAATTATTTAAGCACTTGAATTAAAACATAGTGTCCTAATGAATAAAATAGCAAGATCCAAGTAGAAACAGCCTTCAAGAAACATACTTCAAAGAAGCAAGAATGAAAAAAAATATATTAGGTTAACACTAGTCAAAATAAATCTCCAATAGCCTCAGTAATATCAGATAGAGTATATTTCATAGCAAAGGACATTTCAGGGCAGCGGGATAAGGACAGTCATGCCATAATGATAACAGATCAATTAATCAACAGGACATAAAAATGCTAAACATTTATCCCTCTTGTAACAAAGCTTCAAAATATATTAAGCAACAACTGATAAAACTGCAAGAAGAAATAGGCAAACTCAGAATTAAAGCTGCCTATTTTGATTCCCCCTCTTAATAATAGATAGAACAAGTAGAGAAAATATAATCAAGGATACAGAAGACATAAGCAACACTATCAACAGAACTGACCTAATTGACATTTATAGAACATTCCTCACAACAACAGATTATACATTCTTTTCAAGTGTACATAAAACATTTACCAGAAAAGACAATCTATTGGACTATCAAATAAGTCTCAATAAATTTAAAAGGATCCAAGTAATATTCAATAATTCATCTATTGTCTCTAACCACATGGAACTCATTAAAAATCAGTAAAGATCTCTGAAAATATATAAATATTTAGACATTAAATAAGGCACTTCTAAATAACTCATGGGTCAAAAAGGAAATCAAAAGGTAATATAGAAAGTATTTTAAACTGAATAACAATGAAAATTTTGGAGATGCCATTAACTCACTTAAAGGAAGTATAAAGTAGTAAAGAAAAATAAAGTTCTCAAATCGATGATTTCAGCTTTCCCCCTAAGGAAACTATAGACATAGGTGGCAAATAAACACCTGAAAAAATGCTCAACATCACTAGTCATTAGCGAAATGAAAATTACAACCAGAATGAGGCACCATTACAAACCACTACAAAGACTGATATCAAGAGCTCTGATTAAATCAGGTATTGAAGAAGGTCTGAGACTATCGGGATTCTCAAACAACCTGAAAGTTTCTTAAAGAGTTGCCAGTCCACCTGCCATAGAGCACTGTAATTCCACTTATAAATATGCACCCTCCCCCCAAAAAGAAAGCCTGTGTTCATACAAAGACTTGTACATGAATGTTCACAGTAGCCTTATCTGAAATCACCAAAAATCTCAGATGACCCAAATGTCAATCAAGAATAAACATATATGCAAGTTGTGGTATAGTTATACAACTGAATACACCTCATCAATAAAAGGGAAGAACTATTACTATATATTGCAATAAGGGTGAATCTCAAAATAATTATCTGGAGGGAAACAGCCATAGAAAAACAGAAGAAGAAGAGAATATATACTGTATGATCTCACTTATGCAAAACTTGAGAATATACAAATAATCAATCTGTAACATTTACCTACAAATAATCTCTAGAAAATACAAACAATCCATCTGAAAATACAAACAGACTACCTGACGAGTGGCTTCCCTGGAGGCTCAGCAGTAAAGAATCTGCCTGCCAATGCAGGAGATGTGGGTTTGATCCCTGGGTCAGGAAGATCCCCTGGAGAATGAAATGGCAACCCACCCCAGTATTCTTGCCTGGAGAACCCCATGGACAGAGAAGCCTGGCAGGATATAGTCCATGGGGTCACAAAAGAGTTGGACACAACTAAACAACAACAATAACCACCTGAGGAGCAGGGAAGGTAGGACAGGGGTGGGGATTACCAGGGGGCACAAGGACACTGTTGGGTGATATATATGCTCACTACCTTCATTATGGTTACAGTTTCACAGGGGTATACATATATCAAACAAAAACTGTACACAAATATGTGTGTTTATTAAACCTAAATAAAATGGTTGATGTTTAAGTAAAAAAATAGGTTGAAAAAAATGATGCTCAAAAACAGTGCCTGGCTCCATCTAATGTCTGACACACGGCAGCTCCTCCTCTTGGTTCTGGGCTCTCAGTGGGGCTACAAAGTTGGCTAGGATGTTATCCTTGTGCTCGAGGACTCCTCAGTGGGGCTGGGGAGAGGAACAAGTGAATCGATTACAATAAACATAATTGTTTTAGAATGTTGCTAAATGAAATTTTCAGATGGTAAATGTTAAAGGGACTTAATATTCGAACAGAATTAGAATCTTCAAAATGAAAGGAAGAAAAGAATTAAATCTCTTCCCTCCTTCTTTTCCTGTGTGTCCAGAATAGAGATTTCTTAAAGCTATTTCATTCAGCATGCATGTCAGGGTCTTTGATTCTTGCTTTATTCAATTAGTATATTAGCATTTCTCTCCCCTGCATTATGCATGTGTAGCCTAATCCCATTTTCATTTGCCTTAACTCAGTGTGTGTTTGGGGGCAGGAAAGGTTTAAAAGTCTGGAATGATGTTTGCTGGACTGTTGACAGAAGTCTCCGCTGGCACGAGCCAAGTCTATACTCAGAGGGTCCTTGTGGAATATTTGTTGGTGCCAAACCAGTGAAGATGCCAGGATGCCCCCAGGGGCACTAGCAGGAGAACATTCTGGGCAGAGGGATTTGAAGGGGTTCAGACACTGGGATGACCTTCTGCTCAGGGTGGCAGGGATATCTCATGATATAGGCAGAGCAGCTCTAGATGATAAGAGATGGCAGGAATTGAGACCAGAGAGGGCTCTGAAGTCAGTTCATGAACAGCCTCATGGACCACATGAAAGAATCTGAACTCCATCCTATGGGCCCTGACACCCCACCACCTGCCAAAGACCTATTCCAGCAGAGGCATGAACAGATGTTGAGAGAAAAAGCACATGCGTGTGTCTGAAACACAAATGCATGTAGCACCCAGAGTGCACCACCTCATCCTTGGAAAGCACAGCATGCATTAGAGATGAAGGTGCCTGCAGGAGAAACCTGTTTTTTGCTGTTTAACTTATCAGCCTTCTTTGATCATGGAATCCTTTTCCCACAACACACCCATGAATTAGCAGGATACAGGTTCCCTGGGGCACAGTGTAGAGACTGCTGTAGGAAGCCCGGCCAGTGCTTCCTCTGTGCTCCTCCCTGGCTGCTCCATGCCCACTGATGGCCTGATCAAGGATGGAGACTGCAAGCCTAGGAAAGGGAGGTGCAATGGGACCTGGGATGCTAACAGTCATAGCTCGTAAAGCAGGATCACAGCTTTCTGAGTTCATGAAGGACTGGGAGGTCATACATGCCTCTTCCTCTCCATGAAGGCAATTAAAAAAGCAGAGTCAAGGTGAGGAAGCAAGAGGCAGATGTAGCAGCGGGAGGCTTAAGCCAGCACCTCTTCTGTGTGTGAACCCCTCATGCTGGGGACTCTAGGGAGCCTGACAAAAAGGAGGTGCAGCCCTCACTTATAGGCTGTTCCAGAAGCCAGATGTGTGTATCAAGTCCCCAACACAGCATAGCCGGGGTGAGGCGTACAAGACAGCAGAAGGATGAATAAATCCAGGGAGATCTTTTGGCAGAGACGATGCTTAGCAAACTCCTGCAGGAAAGGTAAATCCTTGACAGCCAGAGGTGGTCATTCCAGGCCTAAAAGAAAATCCTAGCAAAGGTCCAAAACCAAGAGAGAAAAATAAGAGGAAACAATAAGTCACCCACTGCTTGTAAGGATAAACCACAGGCGTGTGGGCAGAGGGTAAGAAGAAAAGGATGGAAAGGTGTTATGGGATCATCCTAGAACGAGTTCTGAGGCAGGGGGCAGGATGTAGGCTTTTCTCCATTGGCTAGGGAACTAACCAGTAGGTTGGAGACACTGGTCCCTGGGATTGGAGCACTGGCTAAGAAACAGGTGAGGGGAGGATGATGAGTTCAGAGAGATGCACAGAGCTGGAGGTGGTCATGAGGTTTGCAAGCAGCTGAGGTCAGAAGGCATCTGGATCCATGGGTCTGGAGCCCAGAGAAAAAAGATATGAGATGTGGTGGTCATGGAAATAGGCTAGCAATGGGGCAGGGCCTACTGGCTGTGCCTCCTCCCTCCTTAGAACCTACCTGCCCCTGGGTACCTACTGAACCACAGAACAGAGCCCAGAGCATCAGTTGTTGACAAAACCTAAGCACAAGGGTTATGTACGTGCTTCTGCATTTCTTGAACCATTTGCATAAAAGTTTGCTTTATTCCCATGTCTAGAGGAACTCCTCTGACAGTGACAGCTGTCCAGTAACAAAGGGAGTGCAAGTCCCCTTCACAGATGGTTCTGGAAGAGGCTGGAAAGACAGACATTCCATAAAAGAATTTCCTCCACAAGCTTCTCAAGAGGCCAGACAACGAGGCAGATGTGTCCTGCCTAGACAGAGAATGTCACAGGAGGGCGTGCTCCTCTGCCCCCTGGTCTGTATCCAGACCCTGCCTAGCGCTGAGGACACCTGTGCATCATGTGGAGGGGAAGCTCTCCAGATCAGCTGATACAGAGGTCCTGGGAGCCAAAGTCAAGTCTGATGGGTCCTAAACTGGCAGCTTCTGATGAATGACCCAGAGCTGTCCCCTCCATCCCTGGGTTTCCCATCTTAATTGTTTGCCTTTGTCTTTTCCTGGAGGCTGACTGGGAAGTACTCTTCAGAGCAACTTGCTCTACCCTATTCTATGTACACTGATATGCTTTCAACCAAACCCTTTGGAGAAGCTACTCTTCATACAGGGTGTGGGGGATTCAGTGGGGACCTGGATCCCGTCCGTGCCCCCAGGGGACTCACAGCCCAGCGGCCACCCTGACTAATGTTCAAACTTGTTATTCACATTTCTTTTGAATCCCCCATCCCCCACCAAGTTAATGTGTAATTTAATCAATTGATAAAAATATAGTTTACGCCCCAAAGCACATCTGCTTGCCAGTGTCCTTTCCCTCAGTAGAGTCCAAAGATCTATAGAAACTGTCAGCAAGGTTCATATACTCACAACCCTTCTCTGCCTCCAATTATCCCTTCTCCAAAGAAAACAGACCTGTAATATGCAACACCAATATTCACCAGTGAGGGTGCAGACATATTAAGAAAACCACTGCATGAACAAACAAAAACATGTGCCCTTGAGTGTTTATCTTGAATCCAGGAAAACATATTAAGAAAGTCAAATATAGAAAGAAAAACTGAAGGACAGAGCCGTGAGAAATGAGGGAAGCAGCGGGTGAAGCTGGAGGATCACCATGGAGGCCTCCTTGGGGAAAGATGTTGTAGGAAGAGGCGCTGACCTGAGCTTGTCTGATGGATGAACCTCCTCCAGAGCAGTGGTGAGCAGTTCAGGAAGCGATAGATGGAGTCCCAGTGTAGATGCTAGATTCTGGAGATCATGGTGGAGCTGCTAAATACCCACCCCTGATTCTTTTCCTCCCATTTTATTTTTTCTGAGCCATCACATATAATAAACAGAGAAGCAACTGGGAAACTATTGGTCTGTGGGTCTGTATTTGGATAGAGCCTGGAATGCTGTAACCGTCATAAGAATAATTAGACTTGTTTCTAATGCGGCCATGCTGTACTAGGAAACAGCAGTTCTGAATATGGCTAAGTCCTAAGGATAAGTTGACTTGTGATTTAGAAAACATCTCAGTCATTAACCAGAGGCCACACTGGGGTCTAAGAGTCAAAGCTTTACAAAAGGACCCACCATCAGATCTCAGACTTCAAGAATGTCCCTGAGTGGACACCAAGGCCAGCTCAAGGGCAACCCCATCAGTATGCATACCAGAGGCCTACTGATTGGTCTTACGGAATCAGACCCTGACCACAGGTTAAGGATCATTGCCAGGGCTACCTGCAAGATGGTGTCATTTGGTGTGAAGGTCTTTGGAGCCAACAGTCTTCATACAAAATCCCAAAAGCACCTTTCAATAGCTGTATGACCTTGAGTAAGTAATTCAACCTCTCGAGCCTCTCTTTTCCCATCTGTAAAATGGGGATGCTAGTAACTACCATACCGGGTTGTGAATGAGGGCTAAGGATGGTAACAAACACAAAATGCCCTGACAAGTACTTTGCCTCCCCATAGAAAAGGAAACTCAGAAAGTGGGAGGGGTCACTTCTGGAGGACATTTAGCCCAAGGACCGTCACATGACTTGTCTATGAGTTCATGGTGCGATGTGCTGCTGACTGGGGTGGAACTCAGCAATCCTCTTGGGTGAGGCTGTTCCAGTGTGGGCCTGACAAGTGTGCCCACACCCGACACCTCCCGGTGGTGCTAAGTATGCCCTGGCTTCCTGCTGCCCAGCAATACCCTGGGGACACTTCACACTGGTTAGTGTTAACCCCAGCCCTGGTGGGAGGGACAGACAAGAGAGTCCTTGGAATGGGTTAGGATTCAGGGGAGGAAAAAGGAAATGTTAGAAATCTAAAAACCCAGCACTTTTTGAAGACTGACAATATAGAAACCCTGGCTATCTGATTTGGAGGAGCCCTCCCCAAAATAAAGCCAGCATCTGACATCTACCTTACAGGGCACATAGAATGCCTCTGTCTCCAGAAACAAAAGAAACCTATAAAGAAGCTGGCAAAGCCCAGAGGATCAAAACCTCCCCAGGACCAAAGAGGACTCTGGTAGGCTCTGAAGAAGGCAGCTATCATGTCCCTTCTCCTAATTACGAGCACAACCATCTGCAACCCCAGGGAAATGGACCTTGCAGGTCTCCAATTGGCCTGTGTAGACATGGAGCTAACAAGATAATGAATTTATGGACAAAAACCATGAAAAGTGGGCCTTGCAAGCAGTTACTATCTGATACTACCTGCAACATAAGAAAATAAGCCGCCCGAAACTCCTTCAGCCATGGTAGCACTGAGCTAATGAAGAAACACACATCATAAAAGCATAAATTACCTGCACAATAAATCCTGCATCTTCTAGAATGTGGCCATTAGAAATCAATCAGTTAATTTAGGAGCAACGGAAGGCCATGGGCTGATGAAAGCCCATGCCAGGAAGCACTTTTAAGAGTCAGCTATATTAATAGCTGGCTGGGGTCATATGCACTGTCCCAGAGGGTGCTTCCTGAATGGATGTGCAGGTAGAGGGGGCTCTTCAGGGAAGCTAGGGCAGGTTGTTACAGGCCACTCCCATGTAATGTCTGCAGCGTGAGCAGGCCAGGGCCAGTTAGGGTGTAAGTGGTAGAAAGCAGACCACCCACCATGAAACCTCGATGTCCCCATTCCTCCCAAGGCCCAATCCAGTGGGAAGGCCACCTTGGGGAGAGATTTACCATTTACCCCCTTTAAAAGGTTACACTGACCCACTACCTGACCAGGTGCACAGGGGGGTGTGTACAGACATACACATACACACACCTATACAGATATGCATATACACATACTGACGTGCACGCATTAATGCACACACATCCGGACACACTCTCACAAATATATACAGTTACACACTCACACCCATGCACCCTTACAGACACACAATCACATAACCCACATATACCTTCAGGCTCCTACAAGAAGTGCAGCATTCCTTTACATATCCCCTCTGCATCCCATTTTCTGACCAGCCTCCATCTCTCCAGTCTCTGAGCCCTGACCAGTGACCTCCCCTCCAACCAGCACATCTAATGCCTGACACCACTTCCTCCTAGACTCAAATCCACACTATTTTCCTGGTTCCCACCTGCTCCAGGTGAGCATCTTGTCATGCCCCACCCAACTCTCTCACCTGCTGGCTCGCTCAGAGAAGCCCTGGAATCCACTCCAGCACCTCGAGTCAGAGTGGAGCCTGCCAGGGTCACTCTTTGCTTTCCCAAGTGGTGGGAGCTCAACATAAACCACGCCCGTCACCATTCTGGGGCTCTTACCTCATTCACAAAGACCCAGTGGCTGTCCTTGGAAGCCAGGTTGGTCTCCACAGCCTGCAGAGAAAAAGAAATTAAAAAAAAAAACATGAACAGAAGCAAGCCAGAAGCTGGCAGACACACAGGATGACTGCTGAGATGGAGTTTGATAAACATTGTTCTTGGAGGATTTTTTTCCTCACAAAACACGCCGTCCCCCTGGGGCAGGTCTGGCTGCCTCAGCTACTAGATGCAGCATTTGAACATGGACATCTGATTTCCTGCTGTTCTTTGGAATTCGCATGCATCAGCCCCGAGCAAGGTTAGAAGCTACAGCTCCTGTAGGCATCACAGGGTCACAGGCGGGGATATCCCTCCCTTTCTCATCTCAGACTGCAAACACTTTTCTGGAGGATTACTGGGGTGGGGGGGAATGTCTCATCATTGCCCAAGGCTAGAGGCTCAGGAATCTGGAACAAGGGATTTACAGCAGCTTGGCCAGCCAAGCTAAACAACACCCAGGAAGATGGCGGCTCACAGCCAGGGCTCTGAGCTGCCTTCAGCTCTAAAGAACCCATCAAGGACCCTAGAACTGACTTTTTTTTGCTCCTGGGCAGTGACCCCCACCCCACACCATTCTCTATTAGAGCATTTTGTTCTGTTTCTTTATAGCACTTGCCTTGTCTGTACTTGAATAGTTTTCAGCTTTTTTTTTTCTTATTGTCTATCTCCTTTAACCAGTTGGGGTCTCCATGAGATCAGGGCCACACCTGTGACTGTCACATTTGCATCTCAAAACCTTCCACTATAACTAGCACATACTCGGTGTTCAACATATAAAGAATACTGTTGTTGAACATATGAATGAAGGATAGGAGAGCTAGGCAGATGGGACCCAGTTACTTATTTTGCTTCTCATATGTTTTTAGGAGTGCTCTTTCCCTTTTTAGACTGGAAATCCAACTACTTTAGCACATTAAAAAATGGGGCAGGTGTATGGGATAATTTTGAACATTTAAATTTTTCTGTAGTTTTCCAAATAAAAAGAGTAAGTGTAAGTAGATTGACAAAAGAGGAGGAATTGACAGTTTTCCAACTTGTCCTGTAAGAATACTCACAGCACGTGCCAAGTATTACTGAGTGCCAGGCAATGTGCCAGGCCATCTATGAACCTGGGAGAGAGTTCAGATCATAGTTCTCTTTCATTTTTAATTTTTTTATATTTTTATAATGTAACTTTTATTACTATTTGGAAAGATACAGAAAAAAAGCAAATGTTCAAACTTATCCCATAAACCTACCACATTTTTTAATGTGTTAAAGTAGTGAAAACTCCCCATGTATCCCTCCAAATTCATCTCCCAGAGACTATTCCAAATGGCCCCTTCCAGAAGTTTTTAGTCATGTCTGCATGTGTCTGCATACACTTA
This sequence comes from Odocoileus virginianus, assembly GCF_023699985.2. Classification (NCBI taxonomy): domain Eukaryota; kingdom Metazoa; phylum Chordata; class Mammalia; order Artiodactyla; family Cervidae; genus Odocoileus; species Odocoileus virginianus. The sequence continues at coordinate 73,774,404 of NC_069680.1, forward strand.
TCAAATTGATGTTCTTATCAAAATGGGGTCATGAAACACACATCAGGTTTCAACTATCATTTTTGACTTATCAGTATATGAAGAATATCTTTTCCTCATCAGTACATAGAGGTCTGATTCACTCTTCTTAGCAGATGAGGCATAGAGGGGTAAGGAGCCTGCAGGCTCCAGTGACCCAGCATATATATGGCCCTGCCATTGTACAGGGCATCGGTGAGAACCACACCTCTGCAAGGAACGAACACGTTTGTGGGTCAACACAATAAGCACATGGAAATCGGGCCTGTGGGGATGCCTAGGCCAGCTCTATCATCCCAATCCTTTGGACTCTAAGGGTGGTCATTGGTGAAGGACACAGATGCTCCTTCTCCAGCCTATAAATGAAAAGGTACCATCCCCTGTGAAGACAAATGGGGACAGGAGTCCAGACTGGACTGGAGGGGATGGCCTCCACCAGCTGGCATTTACCACTCTGGCCTCCATTTGTTCATCTGTAAAATGTACATAACACTTGCTCCCTTTTGTCTGCCTATATTGGTAAAATATTTTGGTCTCAAGAAGCAGCAAACACATATAGTGTCCAGAGAAGTCCCAGCCCTTCCCAGGAAGCAGCAATGGAAAGTGTGCATCCCCATCCTTTGTGAGTTCCAACCTTACCTCTCGACTCATCTACATTCTTAGATCCTGAGAGTCTTCTCTGGTCACAGGAGTCCTTCTCTTAAGAGACAGGCGCCCATGAAAAGCTTTATTCCCCAGGATAAAAGAGTTATGTCTAAGAATACCTTGACTGCTCCCTCCCAGCCAGAGGAAGAAGTTACCAAGCATTCTGTCTCCTGCACTTGGACGAAGGAAGCTCTGAAAGAGGCCATGCCCTGCGCCTGGGTCCCTTGTGGGGCCGTGAACTGAAGACTCCTTCCTCTACATTCTACAAATTCCGTAAACCATACTGCAAAGAAGGCATAGGGACTTCAGAGTCAGTGGCTTTCTGGGGAACCCTTAGACCCTGCCTGAGGGAAAAGGGAGAGCCCCCCAGCCTATAGCTTCCTTCCTCCCAGTATACAGACTGTCAGGAATGTCTTCAGAAGCTCAGAGGCCCAGGAGGAGGTGGGGAGGGAAACGTGACACAGGTAATCTGATGTCACTGCAGCACATGGCCAGGCTCTGACTTGCCTCCATTCCTGACACCTCAGCATTTCGTTAATGCTCACGTGGAGGACAACCAGTAACATGCTCATCAAATCTGCACTTGATACAGAGCTGGGGGTGTCATGACATCTGAGAAAGCTGAAACACTGAGCCAAATCTAAAGAGACACAGTTGAACAAGGCTGAACTCAAAGCCCTACACTTATTTTCCAGGAGCAGAAGGGCACATGGGGAGATGAGACTTGAAAGTGAAGACCCATGAAAAGGCAGGGGCTAGAAGTTCTGTGCTGCCCTTGGGGAGTTGATTAGTGGGTCAGTCTGCTTGATGGAGGGCACTGCAGACTGGAAGCGGTCATGGAGTTGGACAGTATAAACTAATGGCCAGTTACAGTCACCAGGGACAGTCCAGGAATGCAGAGAGGCTGGAATTGATCCTTATAGCCTCTGAGAGCTGATTCAGGGCCAAGGTCTCCAGTGCTCAGGTAAGCAGATAACAACTCAATATAGGAGAGAACTTTCTGACTTTCCAAGGAGTTCAAGATGGAATGGTTTGCCACCCCAGGAGCAGCAAGGTCTCATCGAAGAAATGTTTGAATGGAAGACAGATAGTTGGACCATGAATGGTATGTGAATATCAGCACGGAGGTTGACCATGGGTGAGGGGTAACACTCCATCATCACTGGCATTCTGCAGCCATGAGTCTCAGTCTGGCTGCAAGTAAGAACGTCCTAGGGAGCTTTTTAAAATGCAGATCCCGGGGCCCTACTCCTTGGAATCCTAATTCACTGGGAGTGGTCATGTGCCTAAGACGCTGTGTTCTTTCAGAGCTCTGAACCTGGAATCAGCCTCCAAAGCTGGGAGCTCTCTAGTCCAGAATGTGTAGCTTTGTGAATCTGAAGATGTAGGTGCACCTGTACAGGTGAGAGGTCCTCCACTGTCCCTGCAGGAGCTAGCAGTGCAGAGGACCTAACTCAGTCGCCAGGACATCCCATGGAGCAGGTGAGAGCCCTGGCTGCACTAAGGCATCTTCCCATCTGGTCTCAGACTCATGTGTGGAAGATAATGATGGAGAGAATTGATCAGAAAACCCCAAAGGACAACTGGCCAACTTTCTTGTCCTACTTTCCCTCACCAATTAGCAATTAGCTAATTTGTTAAGCTTCTTTTCCCCACATGGAGATAAATAGCACTTGGCTGCAGCCTTTTCCAGAGGGTGCAACTCACACAGAAGCTGAGATGGCTGGTGAGAAGGAGACGCAACTGCAGATTTCGCAAGAACACCTTCCCCTCCCCAATGACTGGAGAACTGCTGCCAGCTCCCTGGGCAGAGCCCTAAATGCTCCAAGCCCAGTGGATGGTGTCCCCTTCTAAGTACCTTTCCCTCATCTTCTCCAGCCACAGGTGAGGCAGGTGGAGGCCCCCGAGATCTCCCTTTTACCTCAGAGCCAGTAAGGTGAGAAGAAGGCAGGCAGGCCGAGCATGGTCAAATCCCAGGCCTGCCTCTACTTAGCTAAGTGCTCCTGGGTTAGCTACTCCACCTCTCTGAGCAGCAGTTCCATGCGTGCAGGGTATCGAGATGCCAGCAGTACTACTGACGCTGTGCCCTGGGCCCCCTCAAATCCCATTAGGAATTCTGAGCCCACTGGCTCTCCATGTGCATCCACTGCCAATGGCAGACACTGACCAACTGTTGGAACTCTCCTTGGCACTCATGGAAATGTGCACCCTCACTAAGGGCTAGGGATGCCACGTATCCAACCCCAGCTGCCCCATTCCACTATGGGGACTGTTTGGAGTGTACGCTCAACTGTTTCCGGGTTCCTTCTGCAGGACCAGCCTACACAGCCTCACTCACCACCCTCATTGGCTGCCTCCACTTCCATGACCCACGTTCCCACTCCCTTGCTGGGCTCTTCTTAATTCCCCTGGGAAAACTTCTTAATAAATCATCGTCATACAAACTCTCACATCAAAGTTGGTTTCTGGGAACCCAACCTGAGACATGCACCTCCCATCTTACAAATATTGTGAGAACTAAAATGAAATTAAGTTGAAGCTTCCATCCCAGAAAGAAGCTCACTATGGAAGATCAGTGAACATGAAGACCTTCCCCATTCCTTTCATTCATATCTCTTGCCTGGTTGTCACTCAATGGTCTTTTTTGAATATATAGAAATCTCTATACATTTCTATATATTACACAGTAATTACTCATGTGTTCCTTTTTTCTTCCTTCAGTAGACAGCACTAGCCACATAGAGCAGCTGTTCTAATTCTCCTGGTTACTGGTGAGAGCCAGGAGTCTCATCCCATGACATCACAGAGCCCAAAGTGGCCTAAAGACCAACAATATGCAAGGCTGGTGAGCACCCCTCCTCCCTGAGTTCATAGACCCTTCAAAGCAGCACAAAGTGGGTTTCTGCTTTTGTCATCTCAGCCATGCTACAGGTTTACTGCTGGAAAACACTGCTGGCATCTGCAGAGGAGTGTTGGGTCAGCTAGATAAATAAAGGGCGGCCCCTTCGTTCCACGAGTAGGGCAGGGAGCAGACCTGACTTTCTACTCTGGGTGGGTTCCTGGTCACTGGCCCACTGCAAGTAGGGTAGCTGGTTTCCTCAAACCACGCTTCTCTCCTGCAACAGGGCACTGAGACGCCTCACTAAAGACTGCAGTAGCAGGAGATAGAGTCCTGAGCAATTGCAGGAGCTCTGCACAGATGTGTGGGCCCCAGAAACTAGGTCTCAATGAACCCAAGGCCTGCTTGTAGTAACAGCAAAGGAGCCCTGATTAGGTCATTGCTATGAGTCCCTAAAAGGCTGTGCTCGACCATCAGAGCCCAAAGGCCTGGCTCCTGGATTCCCTCAATAGACTGGCAAGCAGAGAGCTTTAGAAGAAGAACAGAGGAGGTGGAAACTTATATAGAATCATGCTGACTCCTGCTTTAACCCCTTGTGAATAGAAGAGGAGACCCAAGATGCTTAGGTGGCATGTAGCCCAGGCTATGGCTGGGATGGTGGACATAAGCAGCCATGGGAAGGAACATCGCATGCAGAGGCGGAACTGGACACCTGCCCTGGTTCTGATAAGCACACTGTCATAGGTTGACTCCACTTAAAGGAAGCGGAAAGCAGCTGTTCTTCCCACACCTGAGGAAGGCAATGTGTCTTCTCATCTGTGAGCAGCAGCCCCTATCTGAACCTCAGGGAGCCTTTTTCCATGGCCAGTGGCATCTACAGAGCTGGTGTATGAGTGACATGGGACATGCCATCCTACAGACCTACCAGGGAACATTTAGATCCTGTCCTGGCCACCCAGCTACTTTGATCCCACAGTTTCCAAAGAGAACTGGATGCAGACCAAACCCCAGGACCTGGTTCCCAAAAGCTCTGGACATAAAGCACAGCCAAGAATGGGATGTGTGGGGCTGCTTGCCTGGAAGGGGCTGAAGAGGCCCCTTGCCCACACAAAGGTAAGAATCAGTGCTAATATACAAATGCCTGGAAGGAAGCAGAGAAGACAGGGGTCCCAAAGGATCAGTAGAAGTAGCTCCAGCTTGGTCCTGTGTTCTCAGCCTTTCAAACAGGACCAAGTTGCAGCCATTTCTGAGAGTGAGAAGAATCTGGTTTTGTCAAGCACCAGTCAGATACTTCAATACAACACATCTACTTCACAAGCCACAGGTCTCACTTTGAATAAAGTGATTATAGCACCCAAAGGAGCCAGGAAAGTTCTCATTCCCATTTCACAGCAGAAACTAAGATCTACATCTAGACTCAGACTTGCATAGGCCCCTCTGTGAGCAGAGACTGAATCTGAACTTGGGCCCTTTTGTCCCCTAAACCTGTGTTCTTTCCCCTTGATCATGCTGCTCTCCCAAAAGCCTGGTCACCCATCAGAGCAAGTGTACAAGCTTTCAGGCCTGACCCTCTGACCATGGGAACAAACCAATCTTTTCTTTTTTCATATCTAAGAAAATACCCTTATAAGTCACGGTGCCTACATTCCCAGGTTAACTTGTCCTCCTAAGTCTGAGACCGTTGTTTCACTTGCCTTTCTCAAGTCTGAGCCTATTTCACTTTATCTTAGCCTCAAGAAATACTAAATGGAGCGGAAAAAACCTCCACATGGAAGCCTTCCAGCAACATCACTGAGGATTTATTTTACAAAGTGCAAATGCCACTGACTATTTATGTACGTGTTAATTGTTGGCCATGTATCCATCCCCCTCCCCCAACACTGGGAGCCTGAGATAATGAAAGCTTGTCGACGATAAGCATCTTTTTAAAACCCCAACTCTAACATTTCACAACAGTCCCCCCCTTGGAGCCTAAGGCCTGGCATTTTCCCAAGGACAGACATGGAGCTAACTTTAAAGACCCACTGCTGTCTTTGCAACAGCATGCTATTTAGGAACAATTCTATCTATGCAATGTCTCCCCTCTGGAGCATGATCGAGTGCAATGCCCCCCTTTGCAAGGAAGGGGAGGAGCTGGTTGCAAGACCCAAGGAATGGTCCCCAGGAGCCCAAGGAAACCAGCAAAGCAGTCAGCAGGAGGCAGGCCCAAGTTTCAGAAGATATGCCCAGAACTACCATGAGGAACTCCATTAAGGGCAGTTAGCACTGAGCTGCATCGTGGCACACCATGCTTCCCAGGGGCTGCCTTCTTGGGAAAAGGGCCTGAGCTTCTGGTCCAGATACTCACCCTCTGTACTCCAGCCTTGCCTCCAGAACCCCTTGGGGCCTTGCTTTCACCAGAAAACTGGTGGATTTCCCCTCACCTCTTCCCCCTCCCAGCATCTCCATGGCTCCTCCTTACTCTTACTCCTTAGCTCTTCTGCTCCATCCTTACTCATAGATCTCACTGAGGAATCTTGGGTCCTGTATCCCAACCACACAAGGCCACCTGGGGAAGGCGTCGCAGAATTAATCTTGTGTAGCTTTCAAAAGTAACTCTGGGACACAGAAGAGGAGATCTGAGCCTGTAGCTTGGGAATGCAGGGAGTGCTCTGGCTGGGCCAGGCTGGATGGAGGTGAGAGTTACTTACATGCTGGGTCCGATGACTGACATTCACTGAAACTCTTCCACCTGACCCGGAGCTAAGCCCTCTACATGTGAAACCTCCCTGGGTCCTCAAGACAGCCCACTGACAGAAGTTCTGAGCCTACAAGTGGGGACACTTCCCCGAAGTCTCCCAGCAAGTCAGTGTGGCTGAGGCAGCATAATCCAGCCTTTCAGACACCAGAGTGCATGCGCTTTTGAGCATATTGTGCAGACTCAGGAACTGAGCAAAGACAAACTCACTCTTGGCACTTTTTGTAGATGTTTAATGCAAAATCGACAGTTAAGCTGGAAGGCGATGCAGATAGTGGTAAGGCCTGGCATGTGGAGCTAAACAGACTTCTGTAAAGTTGGGTCCCAGATTCTGGAGTTTCCTGCCACCATCCTTCCCCAGAATTCCTGGGTCAAGTGGTCCTCTGATTGGCAAAGGGCTTCTGTATATGGAAAGCAGCCTTCAGTCCCTCACCAACAAGTGAGCTCCTCAAGGGCTGAGGTCTGATGTAGTCACCACACAGCCCTGGCAGACGATGAACTTCAGAAAAATGTCTATGGAAGGAATGAACAGGTGGGTCCAAACTGCTGCATATTTCCTGGTGCTCAGTATGAGGAAGGTCAGGGGCATAAGTAGGAAGCCCAGTACAGCACAAAGGGATACTGACACAACAGGCAACCATAGTTTGCACAGTAGGTACCAAATTAATGGAAACCCACACACGAGACCTGTGTCCTCACTTCCCACAGTATCAATATGCATTTGATTTCCAGTTTACACTGTGCCATGCAAAGTAAGTCCTGCCTGTATTTGAACGTAGCACCCTTTCTCTGCAACTCTGAGAGAACCTGAGAATGAAATGAAGTGAATGTGAAAGATAGATAAATGCAAGATATTGTGACCTTTAGAAGCTGATGGAAACATAATCAAATTTTAGAGCTTTTCTGTGGGAATGTAATCATTTCTTCACTTCTGCTGAGTTCTGAACCTCCTGATGAAAGTTCCCATTTATCCTATATCCTGTGCTTGCTTTGGCAGCACATATACTAAAATATCCTTTTTTTTTTAATATCCTATATCCTGCCTAACAACACAATAATTTCTGGACTTGGTTGGTCCATCAATGGCATTTAAAAAGATATTACTATCACACTAGAGAGAAAGTGTTGTTCATGAAATTTGTTTCTTACACTTGCTTTGATCTCAGAAAAACTATTATGTTGCTACTGGGGGAAAAAAAGAAAGCATAATGGACTAAGTACATGTAAAAACCCAATGGATCTAACAATTCCTAGTCAATCACGACACATCCCTGGCCTTGGTCCCCACTGTTTACCAAGTTTGAGATAAACAGCTCTTCGAAACTGCCTTCCCACTTTGTACAGAAGGCAGAAGGGCCAGCTCACGGCCTCTGGGGGATGAAGATTCATTACAGGTCATTTGTTGATCCTTCAGATGAAATAGAGACAGGTTCCAGGGCTGTGCCGGAAGTGCAATTGACTGTAATAAAAAGTGAGAATATGCTACATGTGGACAATTTATGAAGAAGCATTAATATCAGCAGAAAAATGAAATGGAGTCTGCTCGCAGGCACGATCTGTTTAATAAGATCAACTTGAAGAAGTGAAGCCAGGCGGTACCGATGAGTAGCAACTGATGGATACTTGGATTTTAATCAATGGTCCATAATTTCCCTGCCACCTGGAGGGCAGAGAAGCCAAATTAGGCCCTCCATGTTCTCACTCTCACAGACACCCAAGCTGTCCTGATGGGAGGGGGTGGGAGTCAGCTTTTCTGTCAATCTTGCATGATGGAGGAGAAAGGTATTCCTGGTCCTTGGCCACATCTCCATAATCATTTGGGGGATTGGGGTATACAGTAAAGCCATGGCTTCTGAGCTTATTTGCACTCACTCTGATCTGATGAGAGCAGCCATCAGTTCTGCAGTGGGCTGTGAACAATCACGTGGTCCCCCGGGGGCAGGGGACACTGATCTTGGGTGGCAGGTGGCTGCAGTGAACCATTTCTCATACATTCTGCTGTTCAAATCCAGCTTCAAATGATTTTCAGATAGAAGCAAAGCAAAGTCTAAAACTGATTAAGTGTTTTCTTCTTCTCCCTCCCACAGGTATTTGCATGTTCATACTGGAGCTTGAGCCAGTGCTGCTGCTGCTGCTGCTAAGTCGCTTCAGTCGTGTCCAACTCTGTGCAATCCCATAGACGGTAGACCACCAGACTCCGCCGTCCCTGGGATTCTCCAGGCAAGAACACTGGAGTGGGTTGCCATTTCCTTCTCCAATGCATGAAAGTGAAAAGTGAAAGCGAAGTCGCTCAGTTGTGTCTGACTCCTAGCGACCCCGTGGACTGCAGCCTACCAGGCTCCTCTGTCCATGGGATTTTTCCAGGCAAGAGTACTGGAGTGGGGTGCCATTGCCTTCTAGGGAGCCAGTGCTACATGCATCCAAAGTCCAGCTCCAGGGACCCACAATATCAGATGCTGCTAAAGGAGAGGATGGGGACTGTTTGAGGGAGAAAAGTCCCTCCCCTTCCACTGGGTCACATAATACCTCAGAGGCCTGTCCCACACCTGTGGTTTGTCAGCCCCAGAGTCTGAGACCCACAGTGGGACATCCACAGGGAGAACAACTACACTGTCTGTGTTGCTCAATTAGAGCATCAGTGTTCAAGGTTAACACCATGACCCCTTCAAATCGTGCCAGGCAGGCCGTTTCTGCACACATATCGAATTTCTTTTCCCAACCTAAATTGTTTTTAAAAGATGGAAGCGTTTGAATTCTTTTTAAGGCAATAAAATTGAAAGTAGCAATTCTTTACCAAGCTGATAAGAGCTGCTGGGTGTAATTTGTATTCTTTTTTATGAGCCTGACTTTTGGGAGAATGAAATAAGAAGAAAAATCTCTTCTTTTTAGTTCTGGAGACAAGAAGCACTTCTTCCTCGGGGTACTGGGGAGGAGTTCCCTGGCTCAGGAGTTGTCAGAAACAAGTCGCTAATTCGTGACACAGGAAACCCAGGAAACACTGTGCTGGGGTGGGCACAAGGGGCTGGGGAGCTGGGGTATCAATAGCTGCTCATCTTGGTGCTCGGCTTGGGATTCTGTATCCCCTGAAAATGATTCAGAGTTCATGAGCGGGGCTCCACAGTCTTCGGGAATAATGAAGAGAAGGTGTGGCAAAACTCAGTGAAAAGAAGGAGGAGGAATCTATTTCTTTTAGAATCCACAATAGAAATTGCTTCACAGCCTTTGAGATGGCTTCTTATCAAGTACAAAGCCTCTGTACATTAAAATTGATGTATCAACAAACATGAAATGCCCAACACGGGCATTACTATAGCCCTCTGAAATTCTTGCCTCAAATCCACAATCATCTTTCCATGGCCAGATTTTCTGTATGAACTATGACAAGCTTATTCTAAAATGTAAACCTCAACTACATTGTCAGTAATCCTTGCAACAACCATGGAAGGTGACCATTTAGGTAGCCTCTTAATAGAAGCAACAGTTAGAACTGGACATGGAACAACAGACTGGTTCCAAATAGGAAAAGGGGTACGTCAAGGCTGTATATTGTCACCCTGCTTATTTAACTTATATGCAGAGTACATCATGAGAAATGCTGGGCTGGAGGAATCACAAGCTGGAATCAAGATTGCCGGGAGAAATATCTATAACCTCAGATAGGCAGATGACACCACCCTTATGGCAGAAAGTGAAGAAGAACTAAAGAGCCTCTTGATGAAAGTGAAAGAGGAGAGTGAAAAAGTTGGCTTAAAGCTCAACATTCAGAAAACTAAGATCATGGCATCTGGTCCGATCACTTCATGGCAAATAGATGGGGAAACAGTGGAAACAGTGGCTGACTTTATTTTTCTGGGCTCCAAAATCACTGCAGATGGTGATTGCAGCAATGAAATTAGAAGACGCTTACTCCTTGGAAGGAAAGTTATAACCAACCTAGACAGCATATTAAAAAGCAGAGACATTACTTTGCCAACAAAGGTCCACCTAGTCAAGGCTATGGTTTTTCCAGTGGTCATGTATGGATGTGAGAGTTGGACTATAAAGAAAGCTGAGCACCGAGGAATTGATGCTTTTGAACTGTGGTGTTAGAGAAGACTCTTGAGAGTCCCTTGGACTGCAAGGAGATCCAACCAGTCCATCCTAAAGGAGATCAGTCCTGGGTGTTCATTGGAAGGACTGATGTTGAAACTGAAACTCCAATACTTTGGCCACCTGACGTGAAGAACTGACCCATTTGAAAAGACCCTGATGCTGGGAAAGATTGAGAGCAGGAGAAGGGGATGACAGAGGATGAGATGGTTGGATGGTATCACTGACTTGATGGACATGGGTTTGGGTGGACCCCGGGAGTTGGTGACGGACAGGGAGGCGTGGCGTTCTGCGGTTCGTGGGGTCGCAAAGTCGGACATGACTGAGTAACTGAACTGAACTGAACTTAATAGAAGAAGAAAGTGAAGCCTAACAGTTTATAGCTAAATGGTCAGCTCTTTGGAGTCACAGACAAGAATAACATCGTCTCTGCCCAGTAGGGGAGAAGGCAATGGCACCCCACTCCAGTACTCTTGCCTGGAAAACCCCATGGACGGAGGAGCCTGGTAGGCTGCAGTCCATGGGGTCGCGGAGAGTCAAACATGACTGAGCGACTTCACTTTCACTTTTCACTTTCATGCATTGGAGAAGGAAATGGCAACCCACTCCAGTGTTCTTGCCTGGAGAATCCCAAGGACAGGGGAGCCTGGTAGGCTGCCGTCTATGGGGTCGCACAGAGTCGGACACGACTGAAGCGACTTAGCAGCAGTGGCAGCTGCCCAGGAGGGAGAGCCCAAGTGCAAAGCCCAAATCACGATAGCACAAGACAGCCTGTCCCCGTGTCTTGAGTAGCCATCAGTCCTAACAGACTCAAAGGACCGGGAAGCTCAGGAGAGGCTCACCCCCTCCCTGAGTGGTCATTCAGAGTGGACGTGATACATCTTGACTCTGTCCTCCCTGGGACCGGTTGGCCGTGGCCCAGGGAAGGGCCAAGTGCTGGCTAATGACCAGCTAGCAGTACAAGCCCCAGGGGATGGGCCACCAGCAGAAGTAAGAGGCTTCAGGCTAGAAAGCAATCCACTCCACAGGCCTCCTGAAGAAAGAGCAGGGCGTGATGGAGGCCCCAGGGAGAAAAACAGGATTCCCTGACTCATCCACACTGTGGATTAATGAGATCAGTGGGATGGCGAAGTCAAAGAGGAGGCGTCATCCTCAGGAAGAGCCATGAGGTGAGAGGAGACAGCAGCAGAAGCCACATACCCACTTAGCAAGCACGTCCAGGGCATCTGGTAGGTACCAGGAGCCAGGAAGGATGCTGCACATGGAGACGAGGCAGCCTCAGGCCCCACCCTTGAGTAAAAGGGTGTCTCTCCACTCTGACAGGGAGAGACAAACCCATACAGAGAGAGAGTTTCACTAGACCAAGGGAGAAAGTGCAGTGATGAAGGTGTTTTCAGAGAACCAAGAACCGGATACTAAATCCCGCCTGGAAAGTGAAAGCCCCCATGCTGGGGGTGGGTCCTCGTGCGACAGGAGGGTCTTTCAGTCTAAGGAGACAGCATGTGCAAGCCTGGAGGTGAAATGGGGCATTCAGTTAGTAGAGCACGGTGGTTGAGTCATATCTTCATATTTTATGAACAAGGATGTGGTCCTAAAGTAATTAGATGAGGTAAAAATCAATTATAATCAAAATTAGCCATGGAGATTTCTTAGCTCACGGATGAAGTATAGTACAGAAAAATACAATTTCTGTAAAGAACCCTATAGCCAATCCTCTAACTTTACTAACCAATGTTTCTCTATGGTGGCCTTCAAAGCTTCATTTCCTTCCCTGGGTGGTTCAAACGGTAGAGAAGCTGCCTGCAGTGCAGGAGACCCACGTTCGATCCCAGGGTCAAGAAAATCCCCTGTAGAAGGGAATGGCAACCCACTCCAGTATCCTTACCTGGAGGATCCCATGGACAGAGGAGCCTGGTGGGCTATATAGTCCACGGGGTTGCAAAGAGTCAAACAAGTCTGTGCGACTATCACTTTCACTTTCCTTCACTTTCTTTCCTGAGTGTATTCACTAACTCATCACTCACTTGCCCAGCCCTATAATGTCATGTACCTTACCCTGTCCTGTCACATCACTGAGCTATCCAAATGTCCAGACCAGAATCTCTTCCGGCCTTGCAAGTTAGGAGGGGAGAGATACGGTCAGATCTGCATTCCAGAAAGGTCAGACTGGCCCTGTGGAGAAGCCCTTGAGACCACACATCCATTCTTTCTAGCAGTTTCTTTCTTACTGTGTGCAGCTTCACCGTGCCCATGGTAGGTTGGTGAGGCAGTCATGGCATCATCTGGCTCCAGTACCTCTCAACTGCAGTTACATGTACATGTGAACCATCCTCGCTGATGGTCACACTGTGGCCCATAATCAGGGGTGGAAGGGCTAGTGGCATAAAGCATGAGTTATGAACTGAAATACTGCCAGGTCCCAGTCAGCAGGGCCTCATGCTATGCAGTCACATCTGGCTTTTACCCTGTGAATTGGGAGCTTCCAGACTGTGGTCTACGAAATGGAAAAAGGCTTAGGAGATGATGAAAGTTCTCCTGTTTAAAAAAAAAAAAATCTATGATGAGAAAGTTTGAGATATATTTATATCCCTACTTTGAAGAACCACAAAGGCATTCACAGAAATGTCCTCAGAATGTTATGGGCTGAACTGTGGCCCCTCCATATGTATATGTGGGAAGCCCTTCAAAATGCAATTGTATTAGGTCGGCCAAAAAGTTCATTTGGGTTTTTCCATAAGATGTGATGGAAAAAATGAACGAACTTTTTGGCCAACCCAATATTTAGAGGCAAGGTCTTTAAAGAGTTAAATGAAAATGATGCCAGTAAGATGGGCCTAATTCAGTTTGTCTGGTGTCCTTATAACAAAGAGTAAGAAACACCAAGGATGCAAGCTCACAGAGAACAGGCCAAGCAAGGGTGAAGAAAGAAGGCAAAACTGACTACAAAACAGGAAGGCAGACCTCAGAAGAAACCAGCCCTGCACCTTCATCTTGCACTTCAAGCCTCCAAAACCGAGACAATATTATGAAAACGCCACTCCCTACTAAGCCAAGCAGTGAACTATGATTAGAATATTTTCTTACTTGCACAACTTTAGCTTTCCTTACCTTAGGAATTACTGTGATTTGTATTTATTTGTACAAGTTCTATAATATATTTGTCCAAATGCTCAGCCATACAACAGGCTTTCAGTTCCCCTCCTCCCTAGAGACAGCCTCTCAGCGACCCCTCTCCCCTGCCCTCCTGCTGGATGACAGGGGCTGTCCTGAGACTTTCCTTATCTGTTCTGCTGGCTGGATTGTCCATACATGTTTTTGCTTACTTTTATTTTTTTGGTTTTTGTTTTATTTTTCTGAAGCTCATGCTACAACATCTTCCTAAGATAAGGCTCAAAGACTTGGGCTGTAAGTTTGCAAGTCTATGCATGTTTGGAAATTTTTAAATTTTTTTCTACCACATTAATTGATTATTTCACCCAGGCATAAAAGGGGAGTGGTGGCACTAGTGCTAAAGAACCCATCTGCCGATGTAGGCAGACGTAAGAGACACAGGTTTGATCCCTGAGTAGGGAAGATCCCCTGGAGGCAGGCATGGCAACCCACTCCAGTATTCTTTCCTAGAGAATCCAATGGACAGAAGAACCTGGCAGGCTACAATCCATAGGGCTGCACAGAGTCAGACATGACTGAAGTAACTTAGCACACACACACTAACTCATCCACAGAAATAGTGTTTCTCCAGGTTCTTTTTGCATCCATCCTTAACCCTAAGCATCCTGATGTCATTCTGATCCATGTTCCCTTTATGTCACCTGCCCATCTTCCTCCTCTCCTCCTTCTCCTTCTTTTCTTCTTTCTCTCTCCCTCTTTCAATGACCCACCCCACCATCCTCTGCCCCACATACCTGCCTTTCTCTCCTTGGTGTTCAGAAACTTGGCATTGAAGTACCTTAATGTGGGTCTTCTTTTCCTATATTTTGGCTAAGAGCTAAATGGTTGATAGGACTTTTTAGCCTGAAGACATATTCCTTTTATTCCTAGATATTTTCTTGTTTATTTCTTTGATATTTGCCTTCTCTTCATTGTCATTCATTCTTTCTCTAGAATTTCTGCTAGAAGAATATTGAACTTTAAGGACTGAACCATTAATTTATATCAAGTTTTGTCTCTCATTTTATATCTCTTTACTTTTGATTATACTTTCCTCAACTTTGTCTAATATTTCTATCGGGTTTTTAAAAACTCAGTCTTATTTTTTTGCCTTCAGTTGCTATTTTGTGCTCTCTGTTCTTTTACATAGTTTCTGTTTGTGTCTTCAGAAAGAAATATTTTTAATTTCTTTAAGGTCATCAGTGATATGGCTTTTGATGTTTTATTCTGTTCCCTGAACTAAGTTTGCCCTGGATCCATTTTTCATTTTTGTTTTGTACTCTCTCTCTCATATAAGAGATATCCCTCAAATGCATAATAATCCTTGGTTGTTCTTTCATGTTTAAAGTGAGGCATTCAAACGCCATTTGCAGCAACATGGATGAAATTAGAGATTATCATACTAAATGAAGTAAGTCAGAAAGAGAAAGACAAACACCATATGATATCACTTATATGTGAAATCTAAATATGACACAAATGAATCTATCTATGAAACAGAAACAGAATCATGGAGAGAGAACAGACTGGTGGTTGTCAAGGGGAAGAGGCGTGGAGGAGGGATGGAGTAGGAGGTTGGGGTTAGCAGCTGTAAGCTTTTACATGTGGATGGATAAACAAGGTTCTACTGTATAGCACAGAGAACTATATTCAATATCCAATGATAAACCATGATGGAAAAGAATATTTTTAAAAAGAATGCATATAACTGAATCACTATATGTTGTACAGCAGAATTAACACAACATTGTAAATCAACCATACTTCAATACAAAAAATAAACTGGGGACATTCAAAAGCTCACAAGACGGCATGAATATGGACTGTAGATCATGGACTGGAGGGCTTCCTTGCTTTTGCATTGGAAGGCACTTCTCTCCTCCACAAATTTCAGCTTCTGCAAGTCTTTTCTCCAGTTCAGATTCTCCAGAAAAGATTCTTCCTATATCCTACCTGAAGGGTATTGGCCAGCTACTGGCATTCTGAGAGCAGGAAAAGGAAGGAGAGGTTCCACTACTCAGCAACTAAGTCTCTGTTTAACTTCTGCTGGTTTCTGCCACCTGCCTCATCCCACTCTCTGTGGTGTCTGGGTTCTAAGACTCTCAAGCAGGTGGAACCACAACATCTTTTTTATCGGGCACTGAGGTTACAACACCCTCACCTCAGCTGAATCAGTTACCTTCAGCCACCCACTGTCTATTTTCCAAAAACTAGCCCCAAGATCTCACCCACTGTTGTCTCCTCCCATGGACTCTTTGACCATGTGGGTTATTAACACTTAATGTCAATGTTATTTTAAAATAGTCTGGGGGAAAGAGGGATTAAACGTGGGCAACAAATCAGAATTGTCTCATCAATTAGAAATCAATAAAGCTGAAGTCACTCAGGTTAGCAGTTTCCTTTTATGCTCAAGATAACTAGAGTAGGTTTTTGTTCTTGGCAACTGAGCATGCTGACCAACCCGAGAAGGCTGAAGGAAGGCCCAGTAGGGATGAACATGGCTTATGCCAGGGCTGATGAAAAAGGGCAAGGTGAAGGAAAAACTAGATTAAAAGGAACATCATATTTCCTGCAGTGAGCCTGGAAAGCTAGCTGAGAACTCAAACTCCAAAACCTCTCATGCAGAACTTATTAACTTATTTTAATAAGCTTTGGGGCAGGGTGGGGGGTGAGGGTGGTAGAGACTGCTCACCCAGACTTGGAGATGAGAAAGGGACAGCTACTCTTCTCTGTTCTAGTCTATAACCTCTGGAGGCTGTCTGGGGCAGGGTGTTCTTTGCACGATCATGCCGCTGAAAGGTACAATTTCATAGAGAATTCTTGATCAAGCCCACAAGCACATTTTGGGCTCAGGTTCTGTTTATCACTCCTAGAGGGGAAGGATGTCAGATTCTTATTCAACAGCCTCATTCCGCAGCCCATTTAAATAACCATACATCGGGCAACTCAAGGTAAGGACAGGGGAGGACCCATCAGCAACCTGGGGAATGACATGATATCAATCGGATGTGTGGGAGATTTGGGGATGCATAATAGCCTGTTCAAAGGAATAGTTCAAACATACTGACTCACTTTGATCAACACATCCCTCTAGAAGGATGAAAGATTTAAGAATCTGTAGAATTCAGAAACCTGGGCTCCTTTAACACAAATCCAGGCTGAGGGTTTCCTAGGCATGTCCTCGCTGTGGGTGAGCCTGAAGGCAACAAGGGAAGCCATGGATGATGTCTCTTTCCGCAGTCAGACCTGTTCTGGTGGGAAGAGAGGGGTGAAAAGCAGGTATGCATGCAGTCTGTGGTTGGGTGAACTGGTCTGAGGGGCCTCTGAAAGGGAGATGAGGAAGCAGCCTGGAAGGTGGGGAAGGCTTCATGGAGGGCATGGGCTAGAAGCATGAGAAGGTTTGGAAAGACTTAAAGGAAGAAAGAGGCCATTAAAAACCCCAGCTAGGAAGAAAGACGATGAGCAAAACAGTGAAGACAAGAGAGTGCAAAACATGCTTCCGCCCTCACGAATAACAATAAGGCTACAGACAAATGGCTCTGAGTCCAGAGTGCCCACAGAATGCCCCAAAATAGTGGCTGGAAGTATCCCTACTGACAGAGACAGAAAATATAAGAAAACCCCAGCACGGCTGGGGATAGCAGAGGCAGCCACTCACCTAGGACACATTCAACTGAAAGGATGTACCAACAGGCCAGGGGGTAGGACAGAGACAGAATCTAGGGGATCCCTCTGAGAGAAGAGATTCACATGAGTGGCCCCTGCACCATGCATATTTCAAGGTGTGTGTATATTTCCCTCCACGGCTAAGATTTCTACAAAGCCTAAACTTAAGGCTTCCTTTTTGACTCTAGTACACAGTACACTATATTTACATTAACAAAATCATATGTTCTTCTCAAAAAAAGAAACCAAAAAAGCCACTTCACACATCATGTTCTGCATAAGCATGGTGAAAAGTATCTTTTTTCTTTTTCCTGAATCCTTTTCTAGTAAAATATCTGTATCTTTTACAGCAGAAAATGCAGTTAGTGTGAAGAGGGCCCTGAGAAGCCCATCCTGGCCTAGATATACACAGGCAGACAGGAGGCCAGTGAGGCTGGGGTCACTTGCCAGGCCAGGACTGAGGGTCAGGCAGCCTACCTGTCTATCGCAGGAGGACCTGGTGGGAAGGGGTTGTCCGGGAGCTCCTCTAACTCCAAGATATGGTTGGTGAACACTGGTCCCTGCCCACAACTAAGTTCTGGGGATCTTGGTTCATATAAAGCCACCTTGAAACTTTAAGGCTTCCTGAGTCTTTCTAGCTGTTTTCAAAAAGATGAATTCTAAAGGGCATTCATGTCATGGAGAAAAGGCTGGGTATAGACATCAGAGAAGTGAGTTTCCCAAAGTCTAGAGGAACAGCATCTGATACTGGGTGTGTGCCAATCACATGCTAGATCTCAGACAAGCACTATACATAGACATAGATGACCTTGCTGAATCCTTACAACAGTGGCCCCTTACGAGGCTGCCTGTGTGCTAAGTCGCTTCAGTCGTGTCCGACTTTGCGACCCTATGGACAGTAGCCTGCCAGGCTCCTCTGTCTGTGAGATTCTCCAGGCAAGAATACTGGAATGGATAGCCATTCCCTTCTCCAGGAGATCTTCCTGGCCCAGGGACTGAACCCACATCTCTTATGTCTGCTGCACTGGCAGGTGGGTTCTTTACCACTAGGGCCACCTGGGAAGCCCTTTCATTATAGCCATCATCCCTATGATTAAAGGTGAGATAGGTGATGTCACATGAGCCATGCTTCTTCACACAGGAAATAAGAGACTGAGCCACAAGAGGATCCTAAGTCTGCTGGTGGCCACAGACTCAACTGCCTTCCAAAGCAAATGGAGGCAAGGTGAGAAGCCCTGGAAGAAGGCTGGAGAGCATCAGAGATGGAGTTCCAACCTGGGCGTCACAAATATCCTTCCACAAACCTGCCCCAGTATGGCTGCATGGGGTTGCCCGACCTCTAGACAAAGACAGCCGGGAGAGCCAAAGAGCACAGACTATCAGCCTGGTTCCCCACCAACCCAAGAGCTTTTGAGTGACCAACAAGTGGCCGTGTGAAGACCCAGTATGGACAGATGACAGCTCAGTCCATCTGCTTACTAACAATTGCAAAAGAGCCACAGGGACGCCAGACATTGTTCACTATTCATGGCTAATTACACACAAAGCAAGATGGATGCACCAGGTACTATACTAAGTATGTTCCATGTATCAATTCCCTTAATTCCCTCAGCAATCCTACAACGAAGGTAGTTATCAGCCCCATATTATAGATGAGTAAACTGAAGCACAGAGTGTTTAACTTGTTCAAGGTAGCAGGGTTAGACAATAGTGGAGGCCAAGCCCAGACACTAACCATTCTGTACACTACCTCTCCTTATTCCAAGAACTGCTCTGAGTTTTGGCATTCCAATGAATATTCACAAAGGCCTGCTATGTGCCAATGCCACTATATGACCTGGGAATACGAACAAAGCTGGGGTCATGCCTACCTCTCAGGATGTCACCATTTTCAACACAGACACACAGCCAGGTCCAATGAGGCAAGGGCTCTTGGGAGGGGAAGGATGCACAGGGCAGTAAGGGAGTACATTGAAGGGCATCTAACTCCCACTCAAGGAGTCAGGGAAAGTTTCTTGAAACAGATGATGCTGGAGCTACATCTTAAAAATGAACAGAAGCAACCAAGCAATCTAAGAAATACCACTTTTTAATTCTTCTGAAGCTTTTAAGCCCTGTCTTGTGCCAGGTCAAATCCCTAGGAAGCTCCTAGTCTAGGTGATATCATTTTGGCTTTCCCCAGAAAAATTTGTACTGAACTAGAATCTCATATTGTTTATGCCTTTGGCTTTCAGCCAAGGCTGATATAAGAAGCAGCCATATGAATCACATCTGCATTGTTTGTAAAACTGCAAGCAAAGACACTATCCATTATGTTGTTCTATGTCCCTTATCTAGAAACTCATGTGATAAATGCCTCCCAGAGCACTAAACTAAAAAATAAAATAAAAAATAGAAGCCTCTCTCCCAATGGCGTTCATCTTCATAGTAAACACTGAAGGCTATGCATTCTGTCAAGTTCTACTGTTGCCTTGCCTGCCAGGAAGCTCAGAACTGAGGCTAATGTTAAGAGCTTCCATTAGCCTATGTTTTCTGACCTAATTCCATTGCCCTTGGTTATTTGGCTCTTAACAATGTTCTTTTGTGTTAATGAATATGTGGTTTTATATTGTTTTAAAGGGCTTTCCTGGTGGCTCAGACAATAAAGACTCTGCCTGCAATGCAGGAGACCCAGGTTCAATCCCCGGGTTGGGAAGATCCCCTGAAGAATGGAATGGCAAGTCACTCTATTATTTTTGCCTAGAGAATTTCATGTGCAAAGGAGCCCAGCAGGCTAAAGTCTATGGGGTCGCAAAGAGATGGACATGACTAAGCGACTAACATAAACACACACACATGCACACAGATTGTTTTAAAACTAGACCTATAGTTACCAATGCTACTGTGACAAAGTGCATGTAGAAAAGAGCTGAGTAGGCTTGCTTAACACTCAAAGCCACCCAGATCCCCAACTCATTAATACTTATAATTTCCCATTATTTTCTTTAAACCCTGTGTCCCTTTATACCCAGAATGGATGAATACACATCTGCAGTAAAATATGAAAGGGCCAAAACAGCCCCCATCTGCCGCCTGTGGGATGGGTCCTCTCAGAACACAACAAAGACTCATCCCTCACACCTCTCCAGGCATGACCCCCTCCAGGAGTTCAGGAAAGCTTTGAAGACATGTTTTGTGGGGACTTCAAGCAACAAGGCCAGATGTTGAGAGGCATTTGAGATAACTGCGGGGAAAGCAGGTGCACTGCCATCTTTCAGAGTACATGTGTGTTGGTGTTTCTGTGTGTGTGTGTGTATGTGTGCGCGCGCGTGCGCACTCAAATCCACCCTAACTCTCATGCTCCATCTTGGCATGACCGATGCTTTTTTTATCCCCATCCACAAAATGAGGTTGCTATGAAGCGTTACAGAGATGATGCATCTGACATACAGTACCTGACATACAGCAGGCACTTAACAAAAGTTATCTCACCCTCATTTGCTCTCTCCAGGCTAGACGACAGTCTCCACGAAGGTGAGGATTGTGAATGACTTACTGTTTCACTCTTGGTGCCTAACACAAATCCTAGCCCTAGGAGCTATCAGATAGATACTAGTCCTAGAATACTAGTCTTCAAGTACTTAGAATGCCAGTATTCAAGATAAATACTGCTTGAATGAATGAATGACAGCAAACAACAGTTCTGAACAGATGACACAATACAAAGTTGAACTGTAATGTTACTCCACCTTTTACTCAGATGTGCAAAGATAACATAGCCTCTTTGTTTTCCAGAACATTCTTCACAAGTCTCCATCCCCACTCTTGGGCTCTAAGGAAACAGACTTGGCTATAAAAGTCACAATCTTTTACTTGTTTATAAAAGACACAATCAGTCAGACACAAACAGACTGTGTCTCAGTCACTTTAGGTTTAGTTGGTCTCCTCGGTGGATGCTCAGTATTCTATACATCCTCTCCTCGCTCCTGCTGCTTTTCCCCATGGAGAGGCTTCATGAGCTCATTGTATGGAGCTCTCTCCTCTGATGCAGCAGGTCTGGTCTGGTCTGCTACTTTGCCCCACGTGCTGGTCTTGCTGGCAGGGTTGCTGGGAGGTTTCCGAACCAGGGGAGGTCCTGGTGGTCTTGCCTGGCTGCCCTGACTCCCATGATTCTTGGATCCTGGTCAAGTTTCAGCCATGTCCTCCTTTTGACCACAGTTTGTATGGTCCCCATGCAACCCCTACAGGAAGAACATTCCATCCTTCTCTATGGTGGTTCTAAACCCAGCTAGTTTCTGCCTTCCACAGGGGACATTTCCAAATGTTCAGATCCCCTACCTAATTCAACACACTTTCTGGCCCAGCACTGAGTAGATGGATGAGTGACCAGACCAGAGTCATAGTGTATCTTCCTTCAGTTCTGTTCAGTTCAGTCACTCAGTCGTGTCCGACTCTTTGTGACCCCATGAATCGCAGCACGCCAGGCCTCCCTGTCCATCACCAACTCCCGGAGTTTACCCAAACCCATGTCCATTGACTCGGTGATGCCATCCAGCCATCTCATCCTCTGTCGTCCCCTTCTCCTCCTGCCCCCAATCCCTCCCAGCATCAGGATCTTTTCCAATGAGTCAACTCTTCCCATGAGGTGGCCAAAGTATTGGAGTTTCAGTTTCAGCATCTTCCAATGAACACCCAGGACTGATCTCCTTTAGGAGGGACTGGTTGGGCCTTCCTTAGGTTTATTTATAAGAATTTATAAGAATTCCTTTTTTTAGCCACTGGACTGCCAGGAAAATCCCCAGTGGGGCTTCTACTTCTTCTTTTTTTTTTTTTTTGGCTGCTCTGGGTCCTCCTTGCTGTGCACATGCTTTCTCTAGTTGTGGAGAATGGGGGTTACTCTAGTTGTAGTGCATGGGCTTATCATTGTGGTGGCTTCTCCTGTTGTGGAGCACAAGCTCTAAGGCACGTGGGCTTCAGTCATTTCAGTGCATGGGTTCAGCAGTTGCAGGCTTAGTTGCCTCGTGACATGTGGGATCTTTCAGGACTAGGGATTTGAACCAGTGTCCTCTGCATTGCAAAGTGAAAGTGAAAGCTGCTGAGTCATGTCTGACTCTTTGCAACCCCATGGACTGCAACCCACCAGACTCTTCTGCCCATGGAATTCTGCAGGCAAGAATACTGGAGTGGGATGCCATTTCCTTTTCCAGGGGATCTTCCTGACCCAGGGATTGAACCCAGGTCTCCTTCATTGCAGGCAGATTCTTTACCATCTAAGCCACCAACAAGCCAAATTCCTAACCACTAGACCACGAAGGAAGCCCACTTTTCTCAGAGACTGTTCTTCACTCATCTGCATCTCAATTTTTAGGTTTGTGCTGAACACATAGTAGGCACCACAGGAACTGAAGTGAGTTGCACTGAACTATTAATAAATACAATTGAAATGATTTGAATTTGATAAGGATTCCTCCTTATTCCTGAGTTTATATAAGGAAAACTAAATCTTTTGAAAACGAGTTTGTAGAATCCATTCAAGAGAAGAACCTGACACTAGTTTGAAAGAAAAAGTGGACATTCAATATTCTTATTGAGCTAGTTTGATATTCAATTTAAAAGATGAAAAGTGGAAAGTAAAAGCATTAGTCGGTCGGTGGTGTCCGACTCTTTAAGATTTCCCCCGGACTGTAGCCTGCCAGCCTCCTCTGTCCATGGAATTCTCCAGGCAAGAATGTTGGAGTGGGTTGCCATTTCCTTCTCCAGGGGATCTTCCCAACCCAGACATTGAACCAATCTAACCCCTGGAGAGTGGATTTCGTCTTGAGAGATACAGCAAGCCCACATCCTGCTCTGCTTTGCACAAACCCTCATTCACTCTCCTTTCTCACTTGAGGCCACTGGTTCCCAACCTGCTGAGAAACAAAAAAAAAATCTGTGTCTAGGCTCCACCTTTTCCAATTCTAACTTCATTATTCCAGGAGGGGCCTGAGCAAGTCTTAGCATTTTCAGACAAAAACAAGAATGCTGGAGACAGACTGTGAACAATAAGAAGTGAAAACTTCCCAACAGACACACAAAGTCAAAATGTACAGTGGTTTGGGGTCATTCGCTATAGGGTCAAAGAGCAGTACCCTCTGATTGGCCCCTGTGGCATCAGGAAATCAAAACTGATATTCAAAATATTCACCTATATTCCCAAGAAAAGGATCCTTTGTCTTTGTATCTAATAAAGCTGCTGTGGGGAGGGCACTGCCCACCCCCTTGTCTTGTTTATCTTCCCCTTTGGCTTCAGCCCAAGGTTTAACCTGACTGTATTGTCATGGCCCATTGTTCATAGGGGTCTCCTCTCTAAATTGAAAGAGTTTCAATGGCAAGGGCTGGCTGATTGATTTTTGGAACCCCCGTTCTCTAGCCCAGTGGTTCTCAGTTCAGTTCAGTTGCTCAGTCATGTCCAACCCCATGGACTGCAGCACACCAGGCCATCCTGTCCATCACCAACTCCCAGAGTTTACTCAGACTCATGTCCATTGAGTCGGTGATGCCATCCAACCATCGCATCCTCTGTCATCCCCTTCTCCTCCTGCCTTCAATCTTTCCCAGCATCAGGGGCTTTTCAAATGAGTCAGTTCTTTGCATCAGTTGGCCAAAGAATTGTCAGCTTCAACATCAGTCCTTCCAATGAATATTCAGGACTGTAGAGACAATTGAGTGCTCTCCACCACACCCCAGGAACATGTGGGAGTATCAGGAAACTTTTGGCTGCCACAATTCCAGGGGGAGTGTTATTGGCATCTAGTGGATGGAAATCATGCTGCTAGGCGTCCTACAAGGCATGGGACAGTTCCCCACCACAGAGAATAATCTGGACCCAAAAGTTAGTATTACTCATGTTGAGAAACTCTGGTTTAGTCTAACACTTGATACACGTGTGCTAAGTCACTTCAGTTGTGTCCAATTCTTTGTGACCCCATGGACTGTAGCCTGGCAGGCTCCTCTGTCCATGGGATTCTCCAGGCAAGAATACTGGAGCAGGTTGCCATGCTCTCATCCAGGGGATCTTCCTGACCTAGGATCGAAACAGCATCTCTGACGACTCCTGCACTGCATGCAGATTCTTTACTACTGAGCCAGCAGGGAAGCCCAACACTTGACACACTTGGCACTAAATATCAGAAAGATATTCCCATCAAGAACTTTCTGCCTGGGGCAGGGAGGGATAACTTAGGATTTGGCATTTATAGGTACATACTGCTACATATAAAATGGATAAACACAAGGATATACTATGCTACTGTATAGCACAGGGAACTAAATTCAATATCTTACAATAACCTATAATAGAAAAGAATCTGAAAAAGAATATGTGTGTGTATAATTCATTTGCTATACACCTGAAATTAACACAACATTGTAAATCATCCATACCTCAATTTAAAAAAAAAAAAAGAACTTTCTTCTTCTCCCACATAATCATCATCCAGATAAGACCACCGTGATCTATAAACATCTAGGCTCCTCATAGCAGATTTGTTAGCTATCTGGTCTCCATTTGACAAGCTTTTGAACTTAATATATTAAGCAGCACAGTTCTCTCAGGAGGTCTGAATGCCTCCATTCTGATGAAAGTCCCAGAGTTCTTGTCAAAAGAAATATAGATGGAAAAGACTGGCTCCCTAGGGCTTGTTCTCCAGGAAAACCCACCTAAATTAAGGAGGAAGATATCTGGACATTTATCTATAATTAGGGCTAAATACTGAGGAGGAACTTCCAGCTGGACCCCCTTCTTGGATCACTAGCATCTAAATGCTCTGATGGGATTATACTCTACCCTATATACCTGCTTTGACCCTCAATTCTTCAGTTGTTCATAAATTTTTAAATTTTTTATTTTTAATTTTCTTACAGGTATTCATATTATAGCTCAAATTAAAATTAACAATGAGATAAACTGCTATTTTTCTTTGAGCACTCAGCTTACACTAGGTGATGGGCTCAGAATTTTATATGGCTTAACTCCTGGAATGCTCACAGCAACTCTGTGGGTATTTTCTATCATGATGTCTATTACACAGATAAGAAAAATGAGGTGTAGACACATGATAATACTTCATGATACAACACAGCCAGGATTTCACCTTAGAAATAGTGGGTAAACATGCTGAAAATGTACAAAAGCCTCTCTAATTCTAGTCAGCAGACTCCAAAAAGCCAAACAACTGTCAACAAGCTAGTCCTCTATGAGACATCACTTGTAACAACATAGCAACAGATTGGAAATAGACCAGAAATCAATTCTGTTAGCCCCTATCTGGACAACTGAAGATAGTCACTTAACCTTGGACTCAAAAAGCTTTAAAAAATTTTAGTGCACGAATGCCAGCAATAATATAATCTCTCATTTTGGATCCAAGGAAGTCATACAGAAATACATTATGTAAGTAAAATCCCTTTTTAAAATTAGTTTTCTCAGAAAACAAAAATAATCAGACATATTTGACCATACCTATTCAAATCTGCCAAGGGCTCCTTATTAGAAGAATGGACAGTGACAGCTGTGGTCCCCGGAAAGCTGGGCCTTGCCAAACGGCTGTGCCCTCTAGCCAATCCTCCCCAATTAGGTCAATGCTCAGCCCCAGTCCCACCTGGCACCTAGTTTGAGGCATGACCTGTCAACTTCCCTGAACTGCCTCAGGGGACCATAATCTGCCACCTGTGTCAGCAACTAAGTCAGGTCTATGTCTTCCCACCTCAACCTACACACGGAAATCGTGTTGGGTGCCAAGTGATGCACACTGAGATGCCCTTCTTATTGGTTCGTAGAAAACATACCACTTGTGTTAGCTCTCTGTGGACACTGCAACAAATTTTACCCCAGATTTAGCAGCTGAAACAGCACATATGTATCATCATGGAGTTCTACAGATTACACGTTAATATGAGTCTCGCTGGTCTAAAATCCAGGTGTCAGCAGGGCTGTATTCCCTTCTGAAGGCTCCAGGATAGAACCCGTCTCCTTGCCCATTTCAGCTTCCAGAAGCAGATTCCATTCCTGGTGGTAACTTCCTCCATCTTCAAAACCAGCAATATTGCATCTTTCTGTGCCTTTCTCAGTAATCACATCTTCCTCTGACTCTTGTCTCCCTGTCCACTTTTAAGGACCATTGTGATTCTATCAACCCCCCTGGGTAACCCAGGATAATCTCCCTAAAGTCAGCTCATTAACAATTTTAATTCCATCTGCAACCTTAATTCTCCTTTGCCAGGTAACAGTAAATTCACAGGTTCCAGGAGTTAGGACATGGTTGGGGGTTGGTGGGAAGAAAAAGGTGGAGAGGCATTACTCTGCCTACCACAGCACCTCTCAGATGGGGTAACAAACTGTCAGACGACTTTGGCCCCCATGATAATTTCTCAATTGAATTTCAGAGCCTTTCTATGGGACACATCATTTCCAGTTTGCCCAGTCTCTACCACTTTTTTTTGGCCACACTATGCATAAGATCTCAGTTCCCTGACCAGCGTCGAACCCATACCCCTGCTTTGGAAAAGTGAAAATGAAGTCGCTCAGTCGTGTCCAACTCTTTGAGACCCCATGGACGGTAGCCTACCAGGCTCCTCCGTCCACAGGATTTTCCAGGCAAGAGTAGTAGAGTGGGCTGCCATTTCCTTCTCCAGGGGATCTTCCCAATCCAGGGATCGAACCTGGGTCTCCTGCATTGCAGACAGACGCGTTACCGCCTGAGCCACCAGGGAAGCCCTGCTTTGGAAGGGGGGGGGGGTCTTTGCCACTGAACTGCCAGGGAAGTCCCCCCTAACACTGTTGACTGTCTTCCTTCACCCTTGACCGTCATTTACATTATCTGCCTGAATCCAGGACGAATTTAGGTTTTCCAAACTAAGTCTAGTAAATTTTCAAGAGAGGCCCAGGCTTGCTTAGCTTGGGCTCCTCTCTTAAGAGTGGTCTTATGAATGGGCCCCAAGAATCCCTGGCACTATGCCATCTGCAGTCCTCCCAAAAGTTATTGGAGTGAACAATGAATGCAGATTCTGGGATACACACACACACACACACACACACACACACACACACACTGATGTGACTTCCAAAAAATAAACTGGAGAAGCGTTTGTTTCCATTGATGTCTGGGTGACTTACAGCTTGAGACATATATATCTGCAGAATGATTTATCTGAAGTTTATAGACCCTAGACTTTTCCCAGCTGAAACCCAGTTACTGCTTCCACAATAACTCATTGAATTGATCGCTTTAAATTTAAAGGGGCGCTGGGAGAACTTTGGCTGCCTGAACTGTTTAAATCTTGTCCTCTGTGAAGGGTTCTGGTATAGGTCTGGGTGACCTGGACACAAAGCTCTTCAGGCCCATGGTAAAACCATGGCGCCAGTGGATGCGGGAAATGAAAAGGAGACAGAGCCAGCATGGAGGGCTGGAGAAGACGCCAGCCAGACGCAAGGACAGCAAATCAAGGTAGAGGCTGGGGTGGCAAAGGGAAAAGCTCTGGAAATAGCAACTCAAGTAACAAGAGTGTCGTGGAAGAGTGGTTATAAACGTAGTGGGTCAGAGGTAGGAACCCTGGTAGGGAATAAGCATTGCCCTGCCAGGGGAAGGCACAGCAAGGCAGGTGGAGAAAAATTTTAAGGCCCAACACATGCCAAGCACATTATATCAACCTGTGACATTTATTCATTTATTCTTCAAACCTTGGGAGGACTGTTTGGTCTTAATAATTTGGAAGATATAGGTTCAAATCCCAACTATAGCATAAGCTAGTTGGGTGTCCTTGGGTAAGTTAATTAACCTTTCTAACCCTTCTCATTTGTATTTAGAAATTATTATATATATATAAATACACATACAATCTGTACTTAGAAATCATTACATATGGATATATAAATTATAGTCTATCTCACAGAGCATGCACCTTTTAAAGTATGCTTTCAAAGTATATTTAATAGCGTGGGGAAATGCTCATTAACAACATGAAAAGGCAAAAAAGTAGATGACAAATACTAACACAATTCTGATTTTGTAAAAAGAATATATATACTTTGAATCTATCTGCACATATACATATGAAAGAAAAATATATATACTTTGAATCTATCTGCACATATGCATATGAAAGAAAACATATAAAGATATTAATGATGGTTATTTTCACGGTGGGAATTTGGATGATTTAATTTTTAAATATACTTTTCATATTTTCCAAATTGCCTACAATGAACATGACATACTTTTAAATATTTTTCTAGATTTGCATTTTTATTGCAAAAGTGATCCATGTTCAGTGTAGGAAATTAAACTTTGTTACCACTGGGAACAGCTTGTTATGAGTCCTTCCAGATGTTTTTCTACGCATATCTAAATACATCCGTAGAGGGCATGCATTTCACAGGTCACAAACTCAGGTGTGCAAAAGAGGACAGCTTTAGTTCTCTGTAACTAAATTTTGTTTCTATTTTGAGTCCCCATTCCACCTAGGCAGAAACTTCATTTTAAGCAAGAGAGAAAAAGCTCAGGCAAATAAGGGTTTTCTCTGTGAATTTAGGGCTTCCCAGGTGGCGCGGTGGTAAAGAATTTGCTTGATGTATTGCAGGAGACACAAGTGATGCAGGTTTGATCCCTGGGCAGGGAAGATCCCCTGGGGTAGGATATGGCAACACACTCCAGTATTCTTGCCTGAAAAATTCCAAGGAGCCTGGTGGGCTTCAGTCCATGGGTTTGCAAAGTCCCATGCTAGTGAGAACTAGCATGAACTGTGGATTTAACTTACCCACCCAATCTTCTCCCTGGACTTGTACCTTCATCCTGGGTGGGGGCAGGGGTGCTGACACCAAGGTATGGGGATGGGGGGTGTCTGCTGCTCACTTATCATCTGACCTTGTTAGTGTAACTGGTAATAGACTTTTCGCCTGGCCTTGGTCTACAGGATGCACCCTAATAGACTCCAAAAGGTCAAGTTTCCCGTCTACTTAACAACTATGCTGAATACTTGGGGCACCATCATCTCCACTAGGAGCCCTCTTCTGGTCTAACAGCTTTGTGTTCTCCACTCTCAAAACTCCTCTTTAAGAGAGCCAGTGGAAAACTTTTGGATGCTCTTCCACTCATTCCTGGGAGGGGCTTTCTCAGGCTCTCTCTCAGGCTCTGAGAGAAATTTCTGTTCTTCTGAAGCTGCAGCCACCTGACTCAGGAGATGTTTTGAGGGCCACCACCCTGCTGAGCTCTGGGCTGGTCTCGCATCACCAATCTTCTTCACTCAGGGAGAGCCTCAAGGACACTGAGTCCTTTTCAGACACTCTCGACTTCCCTGCGCTCCGAGATCAGCCTCTGCTCAGTTTCTCTCCTCTCCAGGACCAGTGTGATCTCTGATCTTTAACTCCTCTGTGTGGGATGGATGACAAGCTTGGGTATCTGAGGTTAATGACATAAATCTCATGTCAGGAACCCTTTGCCTCGGACTGGGGACAACATAGGTCTTCTCTTCTAACCACTATCTCTACTGTGGAGTATAAAAGTCTATTTTAAAATTTCAAAGTTGGAAACTAAGTTGGGTTCTGTGGCTTCATGTTCTGTACTTGCATGACTGTTCCATTCTTACAGCAGGAGCAAGAAAGGACCTAATTGCTGCCTGAAATTGAAGGGTGTCGGTGAGCTTGGCATAGAAAAAACATAAAAACATCTGTTATTGTCTTAAAATATTAACTTACTGTATTTGGGTGTATGAAATATAGATGCATAGTTTAATAATAGTATCACAGTGCGATCAGACCACTCATACTTTCCACGGTGTTCTTTTATTCACTGAGCAATAGGTCTTGGAGTATTGAGATAATACGTTCTTTGTAACAGTTGAGCGATAGTCTATTGTCCTATTTGGTTATCTAATCCTCTGTTTCAAAAATAGAGTACTTCCCAATTTTTCACTCTTATAATGCTGCAATTCACACGCTTGTTCATATCTCTTGTTCAATTGATCAACTATTCTGGAGGATAAACTCTTAGAGGCCAATTTTTTATGTCAAAGGATATTGCTAAATAGCTTCCTACCAGTAAAATATATACGGAATATTATAGGTTAAAAATTCAATTCCATGTAAAAATGATAGTTCATTAAATAAATAAATATAACAAAAATACTTGAATAAATCAGGATAAGTTAAAGATATGTAAGATATATATCATATACAAAACAGTATAATAAACAGATTAAATCTCCAAGGAGAGAATAAAATGGCTAAATCAGGAAGAAAAAAATACTAGAAACATGACTATTACCTCGTACTGGAATGAGGAAGAACTTCTTAAGGAAGGTAGTTTTTAATACAGTAAGAGATACCACAAATAAAGCCAAGAGACGAATGAAAGTTTAGAGAAAATATTTACAAGTGTATGACAAATTTACAAGTGTATTTACAAGTGTATGACAAACTGGTTACTATCACAAAACAAGGAGCTCCTTTAGAACTGATTAAAAAAAAAAAAAAGAAAGAAAGAAAAAAATTGCAAACAGCAATGCAGGAAAGACATTGGAAAGATAGGTTGCAACCAACAGTCACCCAATTTCTCCTTCATATCAGGAGATAGAATCTAATTCTCCACACTGCACCCCAGTCTGGACTGGCCATGTGCCTTGCTTTGACCAATGGGAAATTAACAAACATGATGCAAGCAAAGAAAAATGCTAGATACGGAGCTTGCCCTGTCCTGCTGCTTGAAGGAACTGTGTAACAACTACCCTGTGAATAGGTCCAGGCCAGCTTGGTAGATGATGAGAGACAGATGGCTCACTCAACCTATATCCCTCATCCCAGCCAACAGTCAGCCAATGACCGTGCACCAGAATCATTTAACTGACAGCAGCTAACCACAGACCCATGAGGGAGCTCAGAGCAGTAGGACAAACCCAGCCTAAATTGCTGATCCCCAGAATCATAGCTAGATGAATAGCTGTTGCTGTAGACCATTAAGTTTCAGGTTGGTTTGTTATGCAACAAATGCTAACAGAAAGAGCTAATAAATAAAAACATGTGCAAACTCACAAGCAGCAAATTTAAAGAAAACATCATTTTTTACCCATCGAAGTGACAAAAATGAAGAAAAATGATAACTTCAGTTCAGGCAAGGATGTGAAGATATAAATACTTTCATTCATGGCTGACAGGAGTGTAGACTGCTGCAAACTTGTATGAACAGTAATGTGAAAACACCAATTAATATACTTTGTGACTACTTTGGGGGAGGGGTTTATCTTACAGAAATTTAAAAATGTATAAAGATACTTATTGGAGCATTGTCTAGGTTGGTGTAGGTGGGGGAGAAATCATCAAAGAAATAGAAAAAAAAAAAAGAACGGATGATGGGGAAAAGGAAAAACAAGAGAGAAGGACAGAAAGAAGGAAAGAAAAGAAATTTCTGAGAAAATATGCATACCTCTGAAAAGGAAAATGCTCAATAAAATGTAGCCCATGCATATTATAGATAACCATATAAATATTAAAGGAATGAATTAGATATATCTACCAATTTGGAGGAATTAATTTGATTTACTGTTGAATTTTTAAAGCAGCTAATAATGCAAAGTATATAATTCTCTTTTTATAAAATAAAAAAGATGTACATGCTTGTATTTTAGCAGAATAATATTGACATGCTTTCATATCACTAATTCAGTGACCCTCCTAAAGATACAGAAATAACACACGTCATAGCAGATTATAGAAACATGGATTCATTTGTGACTTTTGAGTCTCAAATTCTGAGGTCCTTGTCTAAACCAAGACTACTAAACATCTTGTGTTTGCCTATCTATAAAACCTTTGATGCAGGTACTCTATTATATATATACTTAACTACTTGAGATTTATGTACATGAATTACTATGCAGTATAAAACATATTGGCTTTCCCGATGGTTCAGTGGGTAAAGAGTCAGACACAACTGAGCAACTGAGCACATAAAATATGAAAAAATATAAACATAAAAGGGAGAGCCAAAAGGAGATATAAATTATTTTTAATCAGCTTATATTATATACAACTCATTAAGAGTACAAAATCTTTTTGCTATGACTAAAAATATGTACCTTCAATAATAAACAATTTTTAGTGACAGCAGAGCAATTGAACATAGTTTTTTAAAAAATCATCATTTAACTCTGATGACACAGCAATTCAAAGACCTGGCTCCAGTTTCCTGTATCTCAGTGCTTGATCTCAATAGTGATTGTAGCTGAAAGAGGTGACTTTCAGAGTCTCAAGTGTCCAAATTAAAGGAGTTCATCTTTGGTGGCTTGGGTGTCTCAATTTCAGTCATTAGAAAACATGTCAAAAGCTCACCGAAACATTTTCATCCACCCAGAGATGTTACTGAGCTCTTCTTGCAAAGGCTTCAGAACTTAATGTAATTTCATGTTTTTAGAAAATCATTTAGACACACAAATTCTGCACTTTGGAAGACTTTTATGTATGGGTTGGAAAATATTGTTTCTTGTTTTTTTTTAAATGGCAGACATGAGAAAGTTTTTTTTTTTAAATATTATTTATGGGTGACATATGCTGTTTGTGGCAATGACAATAAAATAATAGAAATATTTCCAAACATTCACTTTCAGAATGCCTTCCAAGAGCAAGAGTTCCTTTCAAAAAGCAATTGCTTTCTCATGAATTTTTAAACACTCTCTTCCATTGAAGGAACCAATTAAATATGTTTAACTTTTCAAAAATACCTTCCAGGTAGCATTTGACTAACACTGTCATCTCAAACAAAGGTCGGTAAACTTGAATGCCTTTCCGTGAAAGAAAAGGTATCTTAATATCTATTTCAATGAGTCTTTTAAACACTTTGCCATGAAATCATCAGTGAAGCTTTAGATGATAAAAGAGATTTCAAAATGTCTTCCCATTCCATTACAAAGTACTCTAAAGAATTCTATCATTTAAAGGTCTTGTTTTTATCAAAACAATCAGCTAATGGTACCCATGGCAGGTTACATGGGATGGAGTGGTCCCCACTCCATGCACTCCTCACTGTCCATTACACTTGGTCCAAGTGCAAAGTCATATCAAATATTAGGAAAACTTAGTTTCTTTCCTTTTCAATTAAAAGAGAGAGAGAGAGAAACAGACATTTAAAATTTTTCCTCTCATACCCCAAGGGATCAATTGTACAACCCACTCTGTAGATCACTGCCCTCAATGAGCCATTTAGAAAAACACCTTCTATGCCACAAGGAGATAAAAACACATAGCTAGGGCAAGAATAGAGAGTATGAGGCACTTGAGAATAGTCAGTAGGGTCCCGAAAGCTGTGCTGTCCCTACTCTTTGGGCCCTGGCCCCAAGCTAAGGCCAGCCCTGAGTATGTGCACGCGTGCATGCTAAATCACTTCAGTCGCATCCAACTCTTTGCAACCCTATGGACTGTAGCCTGCCAGGCTCCTCTGTCTGTGGAGTTATCCAGGCAAAAATACTGGAGTGGGTTGCCATGCCCTCCTCCAGGGGACCTCCCCAACCCAGGGATCAAACCCATATCTCTTATGTCTCCTGCATTGCAAGTGAGTTCTTTACCACAAGCGCTACCTGCCATACTGTACTTTAATTTTGTTAGGAGGCTATGATGCCAAGAAGCCTACTGTTACCAGGCATCTAGAAAGAAGGATGTAGGGCCCCTGACAGAACCCTGGTCACACTCCCCAGTGTGGTGCCTAGAGCTGCCTGGTGACCTGAGAGTTGTGGACAAGGACAATCGTACGTGCTGTTAAGAAAGACACAGTACAAGGGCCAAAAACTGAAGATGTGGAGATGTGAATGGAGCAGAAGAGATGATAGAAAATTCAGGAAGGAATGTGCTATAGCTCAGAAGAAGGGACGTAGATGATGAATCTGGACCAGACCAGTCCCCACCATCAATCCCCACCATCATCACCATTTCCACCACCAATCAGAGAGACTCCTCCACAAGGGAAGGGAAATTCACCTTGGCTAAGACCACTTTCTCAGTCTCTAGGCTGAAAGGAAAGCTTAAGATAAACATTAAGCTCAGTTGAAGGTGCAGAAATTTATACTGTTTTCACCTCTGCATTTGTGGTTTGGGACAATTACCCATCACGTATGTTAAAGATCTGTGCTTACACAGAGACATACAAGGATACACTCTACTGTGAGCAGGGGTGAGTTCAACAGGCTGGGATCAGAGGGTGGTAGAGGGTAGGGGAAGAATCACTAACTGATGTTTGTCGATGTTGTTTTACTTGTCTTGATGGCCATTTGTAACTTTTGTAACTAGTGTGTACTGTGCTGTCACTTCAGTCCTGTCTGACTCTTTGCGACTTCATGGACTAGCCTGCCCCTGCCCCTGCCCCTGCCACGCGGTTTTCCAGGCAAGAACTCCAGAATGGGTTGCCATTTCCTCCTCCAGGGGATCTTCCCGACCCAGGAAGACCCGCACCTCTTATGTCTCCTTCATTGGCAGGCAGGTTCTTTACCACCAGCGCCACCTAACATATATTTAAAATATATGTGTTGAGCAATTATCAGCAGACTGGCTGGTTTTGTGAGTGAAATTGTGATCACAGACTCCCTTAGAGGACTCAGCCACATCCTGGAAGTAGGGTGGGGGCTTGTGGTTCACCCCTAGGTCATCAGAGAATAGTTTTGCATGGAGAGCCTTGTGATGTTTCTACAGGAGGTTGTGCCATAGTTAAGAGCACAAAAAGCAGGAACCAGATGCTTCTGTCAGAGTCACAGTATTTTCTCAAGAATGTTTAGCACAGAAGAGGCCCACCATGTCTCCTAAGGAGGGAGGCAAACTTGAAAATATGACAAAAGTATACAAGCCTTGTTACCGACGCCTTACTTCCCTCTGAAGGGAAAGAAAAGAGGTTCAAGAATCCTAACACACCAAACAGCTTCTTTCGACCTTGTTCTTGTTTGTTCTGCCTATCACCCAGACATCAAGGCTGAGCATCTTGGAAATGTTGCATAAGAATTTGGAGGATGTTAAATAATGCTAAGGATGATGAGCAACTGTCTAAGAAGTCAGCTAAGCCAAAAAAAGAAAAAAAAAACTGAAAATGACATTGCTATACTAGGTTAAAGGAGAGTCTGGCATAGGAAGAAAGGAAGATGTCCCCAATATAGTGTGAGACTCTGGGTGGAATCCTGGTACAGAAAGGGATATCAGTGGAAAAACTGTTGAAGTTCATGATGTAAAGTAATTAGCCTCCAACTAATAAAAAAAAAAAAAAACAAAGTCCAGGGTTTCCTTAAAGGTAATGAGCCATGGTCAGTTTCTTAGTTTTGATAAATGTACCATAATTGAGTAAGATTTGATTAAATGAGATTGTTAACATAAGGGGAAATAGAGTGAGTTTCACATATCTCTGAAAACTCTTTGTACTATGAAAACTCTCTGTACTATGTTTAATAATCAATAAGTCTTCCAAAACATCCCAAGTTCTGCATATTCCACCAAGAGAGAAAATCCTTCCATTTATTCCTTTTTTATTGTAAACTGTACATCCTGGGTGAACTGATGATGGTGGCAGGAGATTTAAGTGAGGTGATACCCAAATAAGCACGGGGAAGGGAGGGGTGGGCCAAACAACCCAATGTTCCTTGACCCCAAGGTTTTAGCAGAAGTTTGGAGTCCTGCATGAGAGTCTGCAATGTGTGTTCATGTACAAAATAGTGTTGTATTTTTTTAGGAGAAGTTGTCAAAGATGAGAAGATGAAAGATGAGGAGAAAATAGCTGAAGATAAGTCAATGCTTAGATGGTGTTGGTTCCAGTGTATCTTTTCCTCTAAAGGAATGAACTGCCCTATACACATCTCACTTGTTAGAAAAAAAAAAAAAAGACTACTGAAATCACAAGGATACATAAGATCATTTTTGTACAGTAAAGCTAGTATTAAGATAACCCTGTATTTCAGTGAGATTTGCAATGCCATTAACCTTGAATAGTACGGTACAGGACTATAAATTGGCATGAAAGTTTAAGGCAGATCACATATAATACAAATTATATATGCGTTGGTAGTTTTGTATTTGATATATAGCTTATATTAAATCATTGTTCTGTGAACTGAATACAAGTTTATAATTTTTAAAAAGTTGTAACTGTCTTGTTGACATTCTGAATGCTTGGAAGTATATACATTTTTTTTAATTAAATGAGAAATGTACTTTAAGAACAAAAAGAAATATATATGTATATATATGTATGTATGTATGTGTGTGTGTGTGTGTGTATATATATATATATATATATATATATGGGCTTCCCTGGTGGCTCAGAGGGTAAAGCGTCTGCCTGCAATGCGGGAGAACTGGGTTCGATCCCTGGGTCGGGAAGATCCCCTGGAGAAGGAAATGGCAACCCACTCCGGTACTCTTGCCTGAAAAATTCCATGGGCGGAGGAGCCTGGTAGGTTACAGTCCATGGGGTCGCAAAGAGTTGGACACGACTGAGCGACTTCACTCACTTCACTCATATATATATATATATATATATATATATGTGAAAGTGAAAGAGTTGGACACTCACTCACTTCACTCATATATATATATATATATATATATGTGAAAGTGAAAGAGTTGGACACTCACTCACTTCACTCATATATATATATATATATATGTGAAAGTGAAAGAGTGGGACACACACTCACTTCACTCATATATATATATATATATATATATATATATGTGAAAGTGAAAGAGATTGACACTCACTCACTTCACTCATATATATATATATATATATATATATATGTGAAAGTTAAAGAGTTGGACACTCACTCACTTCACTCATATATATATATATATATATATATATATATATATATATATATATGAAAGTGAAAGAGTTGGACACTCACTCACTTCACTCATATATATATATATATATATATATATATATATATATATATATGTGAAAGTGAAAGAGTTGGACACTCACTCACTTCACTCATATATATATATATATATATATATGTGAAAGTGAAAGAGTTGGACACTCACTCACTTCACTCATATATATATATATATATATGTGAAAGTGAAAGAGTTGGACACTCACTCACTTCACTCATATATATATATATATATATATATATATATGTGAAAGTGAAAGAGTTGGACACTCACTCACTTCACTCATATATATATATATATATATATATATATGTGAAAGTTAAAGAGTTGGACACTCACTCACTTCACTCATATATATATATATATATATATATATATATATATATATATGAAAGTGAAAGAGTTGGACACTCACTCACTTCACTCATATATATATATATATATATATATATATATATATATATATATGTGAAAGTGAAAGAGTTGGACACTCACTCACTTCACTCATATATATATATATATATATATATATATATATGTGAAAGTGAAAGAGTTGGACACTCACTCACTTCACTCATATATATATATATATATATGTGAAAGTGAAAGAGTTGGACACTCACTCACTTCACTCATATATATATATATATATATATATATGTGAAAGTGAAAGAGTTGGACACTCACTCACTTCACTCATATATATATATATATATATATATATGTGAAAGTGAAAGAGTTGGACACTCACTCACTTCACTCATATATATATATATATATATATATATGTGAAAGTGAAAGAGTTGGACACTCACTCACTTCACTCATATATATATATATATATATGTGAAAGTGAAAGAGTTGGACACTCACTCACTTCACTCATATATATATATATATATATATATATGTGAAAGTGAAAGAGTTGGACACTCACTCACTTCACTCATATATATATATATATATATATATATATGTGAAAGTTAAAGAGTTGGACACTCACTCACTTCACTCATATATATATATATATATATATATATATATATATATATATATGAAAGTGAAAGAGACACTCACTCACTTCACTCATATATATATATATATATATATATATATATATATATATATATATATGTGAAAGTGAAAGAGTTGGACACTCACTCACTCCACTCATAGATATATATATAGATATATATGTGAAAGTTAAAGAGTTGGACACTCACTCACTTCACTCATATATATATATATATATATATATATATGTGAAAGTGAAAGAGTTGGACACTCACTCACTTCACTCATATATATATATATATATATATATATATGTGAAAGTGAAAGAGTTGGACACTCACTCACTTCACTCATATACATATATATATATATATATGAAAGTGAAAGTCATTCAGTCATGTCCAACTCTTTGTGACCCCATGAACTACACAGTCTGTGCAGTTCTCTAGGCTAGAATACTAGAGTGGGTAGCCTTTCCCTTCTCCAGAGGATCTTCCCAAGCCAGGGATCGAACTCAGGTCTCCTGCATTGCAGGCAGATTCTTTACCAACTAAGCTATCAGGGAAGCCCATATATATAAAACCTTCTGCCCAAATACCTTGATCACTCTGAAAGATAGTATGATATTTTCTTGTTGTCATAATTTAACTTTATTCTTTTTATAATAAAGAAAAGGTTTACAGAAAGAAACTTTAAGCCCACACACAAACTGGAGAGCGGTGAAAAGATGTGAACACGATGGCTAAATCTGGGCAGAAAGGATAAAGGAAAAGCCTTCACTGTGAGAACAGGAAAGATGCTTGGGAAGGAAGGAGAGAGAGATTCTGCCTCTCCTTGGTATCAGGGTGTGGTTTTAAAGAGGCTTTTAAATATTTATGATAACAATGTGTGTGTGTGTGTGTCTGTGTGTGTGTCTGTGTGTGTGTGTGTATTAGTCGCTCAGTCATGTCCAACTCTTTGTGACCCCATGGATTGAGGGATAACTATTATTAAAATAATATTTATAAAAATTTCAAAAGAGTTTTCATTGAAAACTCCTCTCTATTACCCAATATCATTTCCCAGAAGTAACCACTGATAGCTG
Source organism: Odocoileus virginianus (assembly GCF_023699985.2). NCBI lineage: Eukaryota > Metazoa > Chordata > Mammalia > Artiodactyla > Cervidae > Odocoileus > Odocoileus virginianus. The sequence continues at coordinate 73,813,519 of NC_069680.1, forward strand.
CACACTTTAGGGCATTCTTCCAGGCTCTTTCTATGTATATATAAATAGAGAGAGACAATCCCAATGGAAATGGAATAATACGATACATATTATTGTATAATTTGCTTCTTTTTTCTTGAAACAATAGATCATAGATATTTTTCTACCCTGTGTATATAGGTCTAATTCATTCTTTTGAAAAGCTGCATTGTATTCCATTTTATGAGTGAACCTTAAATTACTTAGCCAGTCTCTTATTGATTTTCATTTACAGTGTTTTCAGTTTCTTGCTATTATAGATGATGCTGCCACATTGTTAGTGCTCTGATGAGCATGATCTTTACAACAAGCCCTCTGAGCTAACATTCTGGCCTTCCAAAAACAAACTCTGTGCTTTGGGATGGATCATTTCACCTCCTTGAAACACAGTGCCCTCATTTTATTAGAAATAATATCTGCTTTATAGGGAAGTGTATGGATTAAATGAGTTTACATTAATGAGTAAAATTACATGAACAAAAACATCTAGCAGTTTCCTGGATAAGTGTGTATCAGGAGATGGAGAGAGTAGGGAGTGAGAGAGACAGAAAGAGAGAGATGGATAGATACAGAAATAAAAATGGATGGACATATGGATTAATGGATGGACTGGTGGATAGATGGATGAAAGGATGGATGCATGGACTAATACACAGACAAATAGATACTGGTAGGTAAGGAAGCCCAGCAGGAGTTATTCCTCACTAACAGGGCAAAGGGGGAATTTTTTAAATTAGTGATCAATGAACTTAATATTCCTCCTTGTCTACTCACAGAAATAGGGAGCAGACGAAACAGAAGGAATGCGAGAAATAGATCCTCTACGGTTTGAGTAATGCATCTGGAAGTGACAGTATCCTGACTTAGAGGGAGTGGAAGAGATGGCACGACTACAGGCCTAAGGAAAAGTGGCTCAGGGAACAGAAGTAGCAAGAACACTGAGAAAAGGTTCCTGTTGCTTTAATAGCGATTAGCCAGGGAGGGTCAAGCTCTATAGAACCAAAAATGTATCCCAGCCTGCGACCAGAGAGATCATAAAATACCCAGAAAAGCAAGATTAAGACTCTTAAAAATGACACAGTCACATATATAGGAGGGTCCCAGAATTCAAAACTGGCCACACTGTAATAAGTAATCCTGGCAAGGAGCAGAAGCAGAGAATATCTCAAAGGCCTATAAGAAAAATTTAAAATCAGAAGCACAGCCTTGTAGTTACCTTTGATTCATCCTCTAATCCAATCTGTTCCCAAATCCTGTAAACCTTATGTCCAATACAAACCTCCTGCATGAGAGATCACCTTAAACCTATTCTTGATCATGCCAGGCCTGCTAGTCCTCTGCGGTTTACAGAAGAAAATCCACAGTACTGGCTTAGCATCCAGAGTCCTCCCAAGTTTGGTCCCAGCCTGACTTGTCCCACTCCCCTCAACAAAGCCTACACACTGATCACACAATCAGTCAGGAGTCCCCTCCTGTGATAGCGATTGCCTGACCTGTAACCTGCACCTGGAGAATACACCGCGGACACTTGGGAGTCTGGATACCTACTGGCACCCCCATTCCATTTGGAAATGGTACCGATGAGACTTCAACTGATTCTTATTAGATATCACTCACAAGATCCTACTTCATACCTGGCCATTGCAGGTTTACATCCTCCTGATCACAATGACCAGCTCAGAGAATAAGAACCCAGGCCAGACCAAACACAGCCTTTCTAAGAGGGTGACAGATGAACCTGGGGACAGACTCGGCTTCTATTTGCCTTGGGATTAGAAGTCATTAAAATGTGGGATGGGACTGCCAACCAGCATCCTATCCACCATGGAGGGAAACTGGCCTCTGAGCTCCATAAAGGCAGGGGTTATCTCTCTGTTACATGGTGACTGCACATTTGTTGAATGAATAAATAAATGTGACAGGGTCCATTTAGATCAGCAGGTATGTAATAGGACAGGCAGAGCCAGCATGCAAGTATGCAGAGAGTTCTGAACGTGTGCCCTTTAGACTTCCAAATTAAGTTCATTCACATGTTCCATGTCTGTCTTTCTGCTTATGCTAACTTGAGTTGGGTTTCTGTCACTTAACAACCAAAAGACCTGACCCTATGCATGCTCAGAAGTTCAAATCTCTCCAGATTTGTTTCATATGCTACTTCAGTTGGGCAGTCTTCCAAGATGCTCCCAGATTAAGGTACCCTCTATATTTTCCAATTACACTTATATTTTATCTAAACCTTCTAGTAACATTTATTATTTTTCTATCTTGATTTAAGATGGTTTACACAGCTGAAGCAGACACCATCGGTGCCCCAACCTAGAAGCAACCCCTGGATCCGACTGTGGCCCAGCAGCTATAGTCCTGCCTGGGAGGCTACAGGTGCTGGGCTAACAGCTCTCAAAATGTCACTAGAGCTACTAACGCCCAGACTTGCCTAGGAGTCACCCACAGGGCCACATCCCCATTCCATAGCCAACTTGCTGGAGAAGAAGAGCTGGCCCTCTCACCTCAGGACAACAACACTCCACCGCAAGATTCACGCTCCTCAGGAGTCAGGCTCAAGATAGGTTTCTCCCGAAACCACATTCTTGAATAGCTCCACGCCTTCCTCACCCCAAGTCTCTCACTCCTTTTTTGTGTCTCCTTTCCTCAATAAATAAAGTGCTAACAAATCTCCAAGCCAAGCTCTGCTTTAAAGAAATCTGATCTAAGGTAACATCCCAACTTCTCTACAAATCTCTTAAAAGCCAAATGTGTATCGATCTTTCCTCCTATCTCCTGTAGTGCAGTGCCTTCGTGGCATTCTAAGAACAAACAGGAGGTGGTTGTGTGAATGAAGGAATGAAGAAGTAACTGCACGGAGTTAGTAATTTTTACTAAACAAGAAGGAATAAATGTTACGACACAAACCTTTGAACACAGTATAGAGAAGCAAACTTCTAGAACGGGCTAAAACTTCAAAATAATTCAGAAAACAACCAAAATGGCATGCTTTTTTTTAGTTGAATCCAGAGGAAATTCTAGACAGGGAAATTTGAAAATCCTTTTTGTTAAACTGATTTTCCTCAATGTTTCTTAAATTCCCATCTCATCTAAATTCCCCAATTCATCTTTGATGAAATGGTTACTTAGAAATCAATCTCAATGTTCCTGCAATGCCTTGAATATCTACATAACAACCTGTTTCTTTAAGCAGGTTTGTTTTCCTCCAAGCTTACCTCCCTCTCCAAAAATACAAGTCTTCTACCACCAACAGAACAAAATAAATAAACAAAACCCTAGGAACAGTGTCTTGCAAATTGAATCTCAGTTCTGTAGACTCCCAAGTATGCATTTTTTTCCTCCGCTGAGCTAGACTATCACCTTGGGAGAACTGTGAGAAGAAACTTCCCAATCACATATAACTAAAAACAATCTTCCCTGTTGTACAGAATCCTGAGCTCTGGGGTGCTCTGGGCTTCCCAGCATTAAACTCTATGCCCCCAACTCTGCTGCAGCGCCTGAGGGGTTAATCATTTAACCATTTCACAGTCTCTTCTTCAGGCCCCTATGCTTGAAGGCATAGGCATAACAGTTTCCCAGCACAGCACATGCACACTCGTAGGAACCTTCACAGAGAAACATCACACTTTCTGGTTTTAATATTCATCAGCTTCTTAGCCTAGAGTTCCTAATTCTCAGTGTGGGACAATGTTTTCCTATTAAACATTTCCCCCTAAGCCTCATTACCTCTCTGTGGTAGAAAATCATTGTGATGCTTTGGCTGTCCTTGCAGGGAAGAAAATTAATTTACAAAAGAGGGCAAAATAATTTCCAAATAACAAATCCTTCTGAATCTTGGAATTTGCTATGACATAACCAAGTCAGATAGAAGGAAGAGGCTGTGGCTGCTCCACAAATTTCTGGGAGTAGCTGAAACTGACCTGAAATTAACAAGTGCAGAAGATGGAGGAAAGAGGGGGAGCCAGTGGGAAATCCTGGCCCCAGGATTCAATGGCATGAAATGCCATTAAAGAAGATCATAACTGGATGGCACTCTCAGAATAGATGATGACAACAAGAGAGGAAGGCTATTCAATTAAATACAATATAAACTAGAAAAAAAAGAACTGCACTTTCATTGCAAATCCATGACTGTCAGTTATTGCACCAAATTAATATAAACACAGCTCTCCTTACCCTGTGCCCTACCTATTCAGTGAACTGAGAGTAACTTAACAGTCACGGGAAATCTTCCAAAATTAAATCTACATGAAAATTTAAGTTGTAAATACAGGAAATACAAATGACCCTTTCAACCCTAGGCATGTAAAAAACCTCTATACTTTTTATTTTAAAAAGAATTAGCTCTTGAAATACAGATAGCTGACTTTTGACATATTTGAGAAAACTGTCCCCGAATTGATGTTACTCTACCATGTGGCTGCTCTGATAAATTATGTGCTCACATATAAGCAGAAAATAACAAAATCAGTGATTGGTGTCCCCACACCAGCCTCCCAGGTCCTCACAAGCTTGCTGAACTGTGTTAAACCCTCGAAATGCAGATCAAGATAGCAAATTACACTAACTATTGAAGTCATGTGAACTCAAACACTTACTAATCGTGTGATCTAGAATAAATCACTTAATCTCTCTGAGCCATAGTTCCCCACCGTGTTGTTGTGAAACTTAAATGAGGTCATGGATATAAGGTGTCAAACCCATTGCAGGTGCCTGCTGAACATTAGTTTTTTCTCCTTTCTAGTACCTGCTCTAAAACAGATGTAAAGGATTGGCATCCACAGGCGCAAGAATACTAAATGCTCTGGCACATGCATGCCGGTTAGGCCCCATTCCCTGAGCAGACAATGCATGTGATGGAGTGGAGAGGACCACTGACCCCTGCTCAGTGACTCACAGTTTCAGATGATGAGCAGCTGGGACTTGAAAGAGAGACGCCATCCCCCTGTCCTTTGGATAGTGCTCACTTAGTAAGAACTGGGGCAACAGTAGCTTTTCTGATCTTGGTCCAAAGTCCAAACTCCCAGGAACTAGCAATCAGCACCAAGGTGGTAAACCTCTAGCTGTGAGCAAATAGCACATGGAGACCCCAAAAGGCCCCTGAGAATCTGTACCCAAGTGACCAACCTCTAGCCATAGGAGGCTTGTAAGTACCAAGAGCCTGCATGCAAGGGCCTCTTTCAGGAGTAAAACTGGTGAAATATGTGGAGGTGGGGTCTGACAGGCTTCCTATTGCCCCTCCACAGTCAAAGCCAGAACAGAAGGACCTGGGAACAGAAACTCATTAAGCATATTGTTCCACTGAAAGACACAGGGCAGTGAAGGATAGAAAAGTGTTCTCAGGCCTCCAGGATAAGCAAGAAAGAAAGTTATAGGCAGTAATGAAAAGGGTCCAGTGGGACAGAGAGGTCTCTATCAATAGACAAGCAGAGGCTTCCAGACACCATGATTCATTCATTCACTCAATCCATCTCTACTGAGCACTTGATATGCCTGACACTTTGCCCCATCTTCCAAAGGCATGGTGGACAGTCCAGTGACCTGTCCCTGAGTACTCAGTGGGTACCTCTCCTTCTCCCTCCCCAGCACTCAGATACTGCCAGACCCCCACACAAGCTCCTCCAGTCAGCTTCCACAAGACGGCCTGCTGGCCTGCTATCAGAAACTGTGGGCTCCCAGACCCTGTCTAATTCTCAGTATAGTAAGGGAACTGGAATCTGACATGAGTGATCATTTCTTGTGAATTTGACTGACTTGAGTCACTTCCGGGCACCCAGGCACCCTGGCAGGGTTGATTCTCAATACAGCCCTTGAAGTGAAGGATTCCAGTCCAGATACGGCTACTCAGGATCTGTGATGCTCAAGTTACCAAGCAGCTTCACTAGCCAGCCAGAGGTCTCATACTTTCTCCCTTCAACATCCATTACACCACGTTTCATTATCCACATACTTTTTCTTATTTTAATTTTAATAAAAATAATTTCCTGAATTGGATCATAATACGACTGCCTCAAGTGGTCTGAGGCTACCTGGCAAGTCCTGGGCTCCAGAGGTCCAGACAAACGGCCTTATAAATGGATACCACTGACCACCTGAGTCTTTAGTTGGCTATGCCAACTACCTTCCACAACAATTCCTATTCCAGAAAGCTCCTTCTAGCCCAAACTTCTCCATCACTCTTCTCCAGATACTCTCGAGCTACTGATGGTTATTCCTTTCAAAGTTCATGAAGATCCTTACAACTTCAGTACAATACATAAATGTCATGTATAAAGAAAGGATAAAATTGATGCTCAGAATTAAAACCACAATGAGGTACCATTACACGCCAGTCAGGATGGCTGCTATCCAAAAGTCTACAAGCAATAAATGCTGGAGAGGGTGTGGAGAAAAGGGAACCCTCTTACACTGTTGGTGGGAATGCAAACTAGTACAGCTGTTATGGAGAACAGTGTGGAGATTTCTCAAAACACTGGAAATAGAACTGCCATATGACCCAGCAATCCCACTTCTGGGCATACACACCGAGGAAACCAGATCTGAAAGAGACACTTGCACCCCAATGTTCATCGCAGCACTGTTTATAATAGCCAGGACATGGAAGCAACCTAGATGCCCATCAGCAGATGAATGGATAAGGAAGCTGTGGTACATATACACCATGGAATATTACTCAGCCATTTAAAAGAATTCATTTGAATCAGTTCTAATGAGATGGATGAAACTGGAGCCCATTATACAGAGTGAAGTAAGCCAGGAAGATAAAGACCAATACAGTATACTAACGCATATATATGGAAAGATGGTAACAATAACCCTATATGCAAAACAGAAAAAGACACAGATGTACAGAACAGACTTTTGGACTCTGTGGGAGAAGGTGAGGGTGGGATGTTTTGAGAGAACAGCATCAAAACATGCATATTATCAAGGGTGAAACAGATCAGCAGCCCAGGTTGGATGCATGAGACAAGTGCTCAGGGCTGGTGCACTGGGAAGACCCAGAGGAATCGGGTGGAGAGGGAGGTGGGAGGGGGGATCGGGATGGGGAATACATGTAAATCCATGGCTGATTCATGTCAATGTATGGCAAAAACCACTACAATATTGTAAAGTAATTAGCCTCCAACTAATAAAAACAAATGAAAAAAAAAATTGATGCTCAGGTTTTCTCTTTCCGAATGGGAGCAGGTGGGGATTGGTGCAGTTTTTCCCCTAGGGAGCATCTTAGCCTGATTTGTGTTCATGCCATGTGGTCAGATCACCATAAGCTGCCCAAACATTCAGTAGCAGCATAAGAACAGCCCCTTCAGAGACCAGCATTCTACAAACTCTAATTAAAAGAGATCCACCGAGCTGAACTGAAAATGCCCTTCCTCATATTGATGAGGTCAGTGCAGGAAAGAGGTAGGAATGGGAAGCATCAATCTGAAGTAGGTCCAGGAAGCTACCACCATCACTGATTTTTTTTTTTTCAGGGCAAATAACAGAAATTAATTCTAATTAAAGTTGAAGAATCATTGGAAGGAATCTGGGAGCTCACAGAATCATTGCCAAAGACTGGAAAATGAAGCTCAGATATAAGACAACTCCAGGAGGTTGCAGAATAAACAACAGAAATGACCTTAGAGCAGGAACATTGTGACCAGACTGTCCCCCAGCCCCATGCCCCAAGATGAATGAACTCTAGCCAGATCTTTGGTCCTCAGATTTTCAAATCCACAAGGAAGTATGTCACATTAGATCTTGATATTCCAATCTCTGATTGTACTAGGGACTGACAAGAAATATTGGATCCCTTTGGCATCTGTTTAGTGGGCAAATCTCCTACAGACTATAAACAGAAACAAAAGCCATCTCTCCAAAAGGAAAGCAGAGAACTGTGAGGAGAAAAGGGTGAAAATAAAGATAAGAATATCCTAATGCCCAGAGTCCCCATAGCAGGGTGGTACCCTGCCTCACTGTCTCAGACATCCCAGTTCCCAGCCAGGGTTGGCCTAGCAAGGCCCTGGTCTCCTCTGCAGACTCTCGCCCTGCATCCAACCTAAAGGTGAGCCACACTTCCCCCAACTAATCCATCCCCAGAGCTTAGGAGACAAGGGGTTAATGGAAAGGCAGCAAGACTTGGGGTGTCTCTTCTGGCTTATCAAGTGAACCTACCAGTCAGAGGTGCTTCTGCAGACTTAGCTGTCACCTGCCACAGTAAGACTGGCTGGAAGCAGGGACCTTCCCCCAAATTGAGCTATTTTTGGTTAAAATGAGAACAAAATATATGAAAATACTTCTAACGGAGGTCAAGAAACGTGCTAGCTAGATAGGCTGGTGATGGCAGAACCCAGTAAGCATACAACAAAGGTAAACCTCAACCAACCCAGGGCCACTGTCTTCTGGAAACCCCACCCGACACCCAGCTGGGTCATGTCAGCCAGGGCTGCTCCGAGATCCCACGGGGCTCCTTTGTTGACATTGTTGCAGCCTGAATTTTATTTCCTAGGGTGACTACTTACTGACAATGGTCTCTCTCAGTGGAGCACAATCTTGGAAAGCCCAGGGACCCAGTCTGGTCTTACGTGTGCTCCCACAAATGTCACTAGGATTTAACATCCAGTAATTAGAAGTGGAAACTTATTAAATCTGTGTGTGTTAGGCACTAGTCAATCTCTCATTCCACCTTATCCCAGGAAACCAGTGACCTGCTTTACATCACCAAGGATCAGATTAGTCTTTTCTAGGGATCCATATACATACAATCATACATATGGTACTCTTTAAAATCTGGCTTCTGTTGCTCAGCATAATGTTTTCGAGATTCATCCTCCCCTCTGCAGTTAACAATACGGTGTTTTCTTTTATTACTGCACAGTTTTCTATTACCTGAATATATCATAATTCCTTTATCTATTCACCTGTTAATAGGCATTTGGATTATTTCCAGTTTTTTCTGTTAAGATTAAAGCTTTTCTAAATATTCATGTCCAAGTATTTGTATAGGAATGTATTTTCATTTCTTCTAGGTAAATATTTAGGCACCAAATAGTAGTTTCATAAGGTAAGTTTACACTTACTGAAAGTTGCTCAGTCCTGTCTAACTCTTTGCAACCCCATGGACTGTAGCCTGCCAGGCTCCTCTGTGCATGGAATTCTCCAGGCAAGAATATTGGAGTGGGTAGCCATTCCCTTCTCCAGGGGATCTTCCTGACCCAGGAATTGAACCCTGGTCTCCTGCATTGCAGACAGGAGACCCATCCTTTACCATCTTTGGGTAAGACCCATGGGTAAAGACCCATCTTTACCATCCACCACCAGCTACCAGGGAAACCCAAGTTTACACGTAACTTTATGAGAAATGGACAGACTATCACCCAAAGTGACTGCACCACCTTCCATTCCCAGAGCACAGTCTGAACATCACTCTGGCCCACAGACACATAAAGAGGTGTTTCTCTGGGGCTGCAGGTTATGCAGGCTGGAAAAGGCTGTGACAGTATCACAGTGGGATGAGAATTCTCAGCCAGGTCTGGAGGGCCCTCCTTGCAGAAGCCTTCTCAGACCCTCAATTCTAAACTGCCTCTGTGCCTCCAGTGTGCCCAGTGACGGTGTGCACCCAGCACTGGCCCTGCTGAGGGAGAGAGAGCACCATACGCTTCTACCAGTCAAGGGTTCAAGGGCAGAGCTTCATTTTATTTACCTGAGTGTCTCTCCTCCTAACCCCTACCCCTGAGAATCTTTCCCCATGCCTGGCATTACACACGCACGATGAACAATGGCATGAATGAATACATGAATAGAGCCTGGGTTAATCACTTCTCTCTGCGTGCCTGCCTCACTCAATTGGAACATTGATTTCTCCACTTGGATGCACAACTTTGAGCACTGATCTCTCTCAGGGAGCACATTTCCTTCAGTCTTTTGAGAAGAACACTAAGTCTGATGGCTCGGGGAGGGAAAGGGGGCTTCTCAGAGCCCCCTACAGGCCCTGCCTTCTCCCTGAGGACTGACAGAGGGAGACCCCCCCCCCAGTGGGGGTCTTTCATCTTGCACACACACAGGCCGGCACATGGCTCTCTTATGCGGTTGTCCCAGTCCTGGGAGGGAAGGCTCCAGGCTGGCTCTCATGCATCTCAGGAGTGGTCCCTGCCTTGGTTGAGTGGCAGGATCATTCTAAGCCCAGGTTTTCTACTCTGGAAAGAGCAGCAGTAATAAAACAATCACAGCATTGCTCTGAGGATAGAATGAGATAATGTATATGAAAGTGCTTTCAAAACACCAAATTATTCCCCAAATGTAAAACCCTATTATCATGTGGCATTTGGTTCACTTCACCCTGCCTGTACCCCCTTAGTCCAGCTAGCACCACCAGACTCATTAGCTGTGTTGAACAAGTACTCGTGTATCTGTCAAGTCTGGAAAAGCCAGGAACAGACCTATTGTTAGGGCCCACAGTTAAAATCTCTCTATACTCACCTCTTCCTTCCCTGGTACACTGCTACTGCTCTAGTCCGGGTAATGGCCGTCATTTCTCTGTGTAATTTTTATGGCAATAACAGCACAAAGGAGGAGGGGGAAACAGCTATATTGGGGTAGAGCTTTAGTGGCTTACACAGTCAAGAATCTGCCTGCAATGCAGAAGAACTAGGTTCGATCCCTGGGTTGGGAAGATCCCCTGGAAAAGGGAATGGCAACCCACTCCCAGAATTCTTGCCTGGAGAATTCCATGGACAGAGGAGCCTGTCAAGCTACAATCCATGGGGTCCCAGAGAGTCAGACACGACTGAGCAACCAACACTTTCTAAAATTAAGCTACTATTAATCTGAACTAGATTGTTTTAAATTAAGATATTAATCATAGTCCCCAGGGCAACCACTAAGATGCTAACTCAAAAACATCTGTAATAAAAGATACCAACAAGAGAATAAAGAGGTTACATTAGAAAATATCTATTAATGCACATTAAGGTAATAATGGAGGAACAGAGGGATAAATACATGAGGCATATAGAAAATAAATGACAAAATGAAAGATGAAAAATACACTTTATCAAGAATTATATCAAATGTAAACAGATTAAATAATTCTAGTATATAAATCACTGAAAAGATACAACCAGATGCAGTCTACAGAAAACAAGCTTTAGATTCAAAGACAGAGGTATGGCCAAGACGAGAAAGACTCTGAGTGCGCCTCCTGCCACAGGCACACCATAATTACAACAATTTATAGAGCAACTATCTGTGAGAAGGTCCTGAAGACTAGCAGAAAAGATTTTCCACATCTAAAGATACAAAGAAGGGCCCACAGGGAGGCAGATTAGGAGGGGCAGAGATGCAGTACAGTCACAACCCACAACTCCAGGTGATGACCACCAGTGGGTGGATAATCACAATGGAAGAGGTTCTCCCCCAAAGAGTGAGGAGTCCAAGACCCACATCAGGCTCCCCAGTGCGGCAGCCTCACACCAGGAAAAAGAGCCCCAAGAATGTCTGGCTTTGAAGGCCAGTGAAACTGACACACAGGAGAGAGAAAGATCTGTAGGAAACAGACTCCACTCTTAGAAGGTGCAAACAAAATCTCACATACTCCGACTCTCGGTGCAGAGGCAATACTTTGAAAGACGACTAGGTCAGACCACTACATTTGGACTACTTTCTCACATCATATACAAAAATAAGCTCAAAATGGATTAAAGACTTAATGGAAGACCTGGTACCAGAAAACTCCAAGAGCAAAACAAAGGCAACACATTCTTTGACATCATTCTTAGACATTTGTTTTGAATACGTCTCCTCAGGGAAACAAAAGCAAAAACAAAAAACAAATGGGACGACTCAAACTGAAAACTTTGGCACAGCAAAAGAACTACAGACAAATAAAAAGGCAGTCTACAGGAAGAGGATATTTGCAAATAATATATCTAATTAGAGGCTAATATACAAAATATGACCAAAAAAGGACTCATATTCGAACACATATTTTAATAATCTTACAAATCAAAAAGAAAAAGACCAACACCCATTGGAAATGTACAGTGGGCAAAAGAGCTGAGCACGTCTTTACAAAAGAGGATATCCAAATGATCAGTAAGAATGCGAAAAGATGTTCAAAATATTTAATCATTGGGGAAATAAAAATTAAAACCACAGTGAGACCCCATGGTATTCCCCTCAGTAGACCTAAAATTAAAAAGACTGACAACAGTAAGAGTTGGCGAGAATGAAAAATATCTGTAACTTTCATACATTGCTCGTGGGAGTGAAAAATGCTGCAAACACTTAGGGACAATGTTTGACAGTATCTTCTAAAGTCAGGTGGCGCTAGTGGTAAAGAATCCACCTGCCAGTGCAGGAGACGTAAGAGATGTGGGTTTGATCCCTGGATTGTGAAGATCCCCTGGAGAAGGAAATGGCAACCCACTCCAGTATACTTGCCTGGAGAATCCCATGGATGGAGAAGCCTGGCAGGCTACAGTCCACGGGGTTGCAAAGAGTCGGACATGACTGAAGCAACTTAGCACACACATACTTGATAATCCTGCAATCCCATTCCTACGCATATGTATTAGAGAAATGGAGACCAATTGATGACACCAAAAGACATGGACAAGAACATGAACATTACAATACCACAAAATTAGAAATAAGAATTATGTCTATCAACTGGAGGTTGGATAAATAAATTGTGGAATATGCATATAATGGAAGGCTACACAGCAAAAAACCCATGGAAGATATAACAACATGGGAAAATCTCTAAGATATTACCTTGTATGACAGAAGCCAGACACAACAAGAGTATGCCCTGTATGATTCCATTTATATGATATTCAGAGAAAACTAACTGATGGTGATTAAAAACCAGTGGTCACCTCCAGGTGAGAAACAGATAAGAAATGACTGAGACCAGAGCACCATAGAAGCATCTGGAATACTATTACATTCTATATCCTGATCTGGGTGGTAGTTACATAGGAGTGTGCATACATACAATTAAAGAAAAAAGCTCTACAGTTAAAATTAACATACTTATGCACTTTACCAAACCACGATTTAAAAGTTTTAAAATCACATCATCAAAGATTAAAATAGACTGAATAATAATTTAACAAAATAAAATAAATTATATTAAAAAAATAACTGCACCAAGAACCCCAGCCTGGGTCTGCCCCAGAAACATAGCATGTCTGTGTCCCCATGTCCTGAAGCTGTCACGCTGTGCTGCAATAGAAGCAGTCGAGGATTTCCTGAGCATTTTTTACTGACCTAAAATACTAATGACTCATAGTAAACTTTCAGTCAACTAAAATTCCTGACTTTCTTTTTCCCATGAACAGCTAGGACCTATTGTCCTCATTCTGTCCTTATGAATGCTTTAAATGTTTTTAATGTCATTATTATCACTTGTTACTGCAAATCGTAACAACCTTAATGAAAGTCAAATGCAGTTCGGAGAGGAAAATTTCCCATCGGCTTGCCATGCCACAAATCATAGAGTTCCAGGAACCTCCAGTTCCTGTCCACTAACATATTTAATATTTATGTACTTATAATCACCTCATTAGATACAAATTTGCTATTCTTTTTACTATACATACTGTTATATCATAAATATTTCCCATCTCTTCGTCTTTATAATTATCATTTTTATTACCTTCAGAATAGTCTATTGTGCAGCTACACCTACAATTCACCTAACTACTCTGCCCTGAACATTTATGTTGTTTCCAATTTTTCACTATGACAGATAACACTGCAATAAAATCCTTATATACTCACCTGTCTTATTTAAGTTTATTTATACTTTTAGGCAAAATTCTTAGGAGTGAGATCATTGGGTCAAACACATTATTTTAGGTATATTTTGCAAAATGATTTCCTAATGGACATAGTCACCAAAACCATATAAAGGTAAGAATTTTATCACAATCTTGGCAAAATTATTATAACTTTTAATTAAATACAGTAGATATAAGATGAGTTCATGGATTTTGTCTCATTTGGCAATTATATGACTACTCCAGTGGTTGTCCATTTTGCCATGTGAGTTTCTGAAATTCTGGTATTTAACACAGAGTCAGCACAGTGAAGGAGCTCAATAAACACCTTTTGAGTGAACTGAACTTTATTTCTTCTGCCGTCACTGTTCATTCATGCCTTTTGTCCATTTTTAAATTGGGATTCTACTACTTGCCTCATTGATTTGAATGGGGCAAGGTAAACACTTCCATCTTGTTATAGCTGTAACAAGGGCTCTTTCTTCCGTCATTTCTTTTTTGTCTTTAATTGTAAAATAAAGTCATGTTTATTTAAATTCTTTTTTTATTGAAGTATAGTTGACTTACAATATTTTATTAGTTTCATGTGTACCATTTAAAATTTAGGAAATTATCTGAAAAAAATCTTGTGGTCTATTTTTCGCTAGTTTTCCATGATTTAAAAAATATACTCAGCCATTAAAAAGAATTCATTTGAATCAGTTCTAATGAGATGGATGAAACTGGAGCCCATTATACAGAGCGAAGTAAGCCAGAAACATAAAGACCATTACAATATACTAACACATATATATGGACTTTAGAAATATGGTAATGATAACCCTATATGCAAAACAGAAAAAGAGACTCAGATGTATAGAACAGACTTGTGGACTCTGGGAGAAGGCAAGGGTGGGATGTTTCAAGAGAACAGCATTGAAACATGTATATTATCTAGGGTGAAACAGATCACCAGCCCAGGTTGGGTACATGAGACAAGTGCTCGGGCCTGGTGCACTGGGAAGACCCAGAGGGATCGGGTGGAGAGGGAGGTGGGAGGGGGGACTGGGATGGGGAATACATGTAAATCCATGGCTAATTCATTTCAATGTATAACAAAAACTACTGTAATGATGTAATTAGCCTCCAACTAATAAAAAAAATAAAGTAAAAAAAAAAATAAAAAATATACTTAATTCCTTGGTACTTTCCTGGTGTTCCAGTAAGACTCTGGGCTCTCAACACAGGGGGCCTGGGTTTGCTCCCTGGTCAGGAACTAGATACCACATGCCATAACTAAGACCCAGTACAGCCAAATAAGTAAGTAAATATTTTAAAATAAAATTTAAATTTAAAATATTTAATTCATTAATAGGACTATTTATTTTTGGCTAGTTATGAGATGTGTGGCTATTTTTTCCTAATAATAAATTCTACCAATATCTTTTATTAAGCCATCCTTCTTTTCTCCATAGTATCTGATTCCCCTTTTATCTACTACATAAATTACTTTATGTAATTTTTTACATCTTTTTTACATCCTTTTTTACATCTTTTTACATCTTAATCTTTTTCGGCTGTAAATCTCTGCTTTGCACTAATACCTCTCTAATTTAATTATTCTTGGTTTATATGTTCTAAAATCTGCTAATACTGGCCCTCTTCATTATTTCCTGTTCTCTGAATATTTTACATTAACCATCTTTCTCTTTCCAGAATAATTTCCTAATTATTTTGTAAAAATCCCATAAGAAAATTGCTTGGGATTTTGATAGAGATTGAACTACAATTATAAATTAAGAACAGACTTTTTTATATTCAGCCAAAGACTCTACCCAGGAATATAGTAAGTCTTCTTGATTACTCTTCCCTATTTCTTTCAATCAAATATGATGAAATGCCAAAGAACATGGGCCCTGGAGTTGTATTATCTGGGTTTGAATCCCAGCTTGGCTATAAACTGGACACATACAGCTATGTGTGTCAGTCAGCACTGCTAAGTGACAACCATAAAATCTCATTTAGCAGCACACGACACTGAGGACGAATTTCTCAGACCAGTAGATTTCTAGATCAGCAGGAAGACCTTGCTCCATGTGTCTCTTTCCTGGATCCAGGCAGGAGGGCAATTAGTACCTGGGTCAGGTTCTCATCCACATACAATCAGAAGCAGAGGGGGAGGTGGAATCACGCCTTGCCATTGAAGGCCTAGGCTCAGAATTCGCACGCTCACATTTGCCCAAATGTCACTGGCCACAGCAAATTCATGGCCAGATCCAGCATCCATGGGGCATAGAACTAAATGCTATCAATGAATATTTAGGAAAGGGAATGAATATCCATTGTACAATAATTCAGTCCACCACCATACGACCTAGGGAGACTCACTTAAAGCCCAAGTCTCAGTTTTCTTCTTTTGTAAAACAGATTATCACTTACTCACCTCATGAGGCTGCCTTGTGGACTAAATGGAATAATGTCTGAAAATCACTCAGCACTGTGCCTGATGAGTAGCAAGAGCACAGTAAATGTCAAATATTATGATTGTTTTTAATTACAGAGCAGATACTACAATTGACCTTTTGAACCCAGGTGGAGATTTTCCATTTTTCCACATCAGATTTCAAGCCTGTTATCTCTGACACATTGTTCCAGTGACTGGAGATATTTGGGATCATCATCATTTAATATCAAGTAAATAAATTCTGATTGCACTACACTAAGTAGGCTTCCCATAGATTACCTGGCTGGCTTGTGCAGGACTGATGAAATAGCTTTCCCTGTTGACTTGCTGTAATTTGCATGTGCAATCACTGTGCCATTGCTCTTCATGGGTGGTGGATGTGTTCAGGGAGACAGGACAACCCAGAAGCCCGCTTCTGATTGACATAAATCAGTGAGTCAATAATCTCTGGATACATGCACTTAAAATTAACACATCCACCTAACTGTCCTGCTTAAAATTCTGTTTTTCCATTTTCTTTACAAGGGCTGATCAAGAGCCTTGTATAAATCTGAATATGTTGCCTTAAGTATCTCCACTCCTGTTGTGTGTCCTTGTCCTAGGTATGAATTTTTCCAGAATCTCTGGATACAGCTCTGCTGGTCTGTTTCAGTCTTCCCTGTCTCCTCTAGGGAAATTCCCAATTATTTGTCCACATTCAGTTCAGTCTCTATAGCGTGAAGAGCCATCTCTCCCCTTGTTTAGACAAAAACGCTGGGATTTCTTTGAGCCTTTTGAAATCTCCTTTACCAAAGTGTAGGATGAGCATGTGTTTATCCAGCTTTCCGTTCCTGGCTTCAAAAACTAAAAGATTATCTGGGCAGGCTACCACAGGTTTCTTCTTGCATCTGTGTGTGTGTGTAGTCAGTCGCTCAATCGTCTCCTACTCTGCGACTCCACAGATTATAGACCGTGAGGCTCCTCTGTCCATGGAATTTTCCAGGCAAGAATACTGGAGTGGGTTGCCATTTCATACTCCAGGGGATCTTCCCAACCCAGGGATCAAACCCACATCTCTTGCATCTCTCTCTTCCTTCTACTTTACCAAAAAATTTTCTCTGTATCATCCCTATTTAGAGCCAAGGTAGCAATTGTCCTCACTGGATTCTCTGTTATATGGGAAATAAAGTTGTCAAAAAGCTATGTGATATCAATGATACCTAGCAGATGCTAGTGCATGACTGGGATCAGCTTAGGGGTCAGCCTAGAATTTTCAAACAGAGGATGCCAACTAGCCTCACTGTGGATGATGAGCTGGGGCCAGTTTGTAGTAGGCTAAAGCTGTAGCCCACAGTTCTAGGGATGGACTATTTTTGGTTCAGATTTGCAGTCAGTGAGTCTTCGGGTAGACCTCCTCAACCAAGTTCCCTCCAGACAGGTGACCACCCAACAGGTGATCAAGAAAATCAAGTTGTGTGAAAGGCCATCTCTTCTAACAAGTAGGTGAATTTGTTCCCTAAAAAAGACAAAGGTGATTTTTTTCCCTATAAAATATATTTCACCTACATAAAAAATTAACATTTATATGTCTTTTCTTTATTATTCTTCCAAAATCTATCTATCCAAAATGGTGTGCCATATGTGCTAGGAAGCCTTGAGAGAACTCACCTAAGGCTCAGGGGCCCTCTTTGCTTCTATTTACTTGTCAGCTAACTGCTGGGTTAGCAAATGCTCTCTGATAGATGCTAATGCCTTTGTGTTGTGTGTCTTGTCTTTCTTAGAATCCTAATATGTCTGTGTTCTTCTCTTCCTTTTTTTTTATTAATGTAAAAGCATTTATTTCTCTAATTTGATTTTCAGTTTTTTGTTCTATTTTCAACTAAAAATAAAACAACCAGAGATCAAACTATGATCATTTCCTGCAGCAATTAATCTGTCTTTAAAGCCATGTTCTGCTGAGCACTGTGATCCCCGTTAATCACGACTTAGGACCATGTTCCATCAATACAGCACAATTACCAGAGTGGCTCACAGTCAGCTGTTGAGAATCACTGCCCCAGGAGCAGAGGTGCCTCCAGACTGTGTGAAGGCATCTGAGTGAGTGTGCATGTGACGCGTGCCTGCCTCTCTGCAGAGAAGGGCGGCCTCTTAGCAGCTCCCACTGACCTTGAAGGAAGGTGCCAGATCCTGGCTCCTCCCAGAACCCACTGGTAGGGCAAACTACTACTTCCTTTCTTATAACATGTGACCCACCCATCTAGCCCCTTGCTGCCCCAGACCCTCCCAGGGGTGTGCAACCAACCGATGAGGTGCTTGCAACCCAGGCAACACCCAGAAAAACAGCCCTCCTGTCCCTACAGCAGCCGGAGCAGAAACACGACTTCTCTCTCAGCCACTGCCTGCATCTCCTAATCTCTGTGTCACTTTTTGTAAATGTCTGCCTTCGGGCGTGACAATCTTCAAAAGCTCCAGATGACAGGCAAAAACAGAAACACAGAGTTATTGAGGCCCCAGGAAAATATAAAACACTGGCACAGATTTGCTCCAACCATACTGGAAACTGATCTGTATGCTCTGGGGCCATAAATGATCTGAAATCATCAAAGGAACCATTCTCCCTCTCCTGGCCCATATGGAAGACACTGAGGGAAGATGCCTTCCTACTGGAGGCACTGGCCCATGGATCCCAAAGTAGTCCTTTCCCTCTGACAAAGCCCAGCTCCCAAGGGAGAGATGAAAGCCTCGAAGCCCATGCAGAAATCAAGGATGAGGAAATCCTGGAACACACTCTGCTTACACATCTGACATGGGGTTCAGCCCTGTCCACCAAAAAATGCAGCTAGTGTCTACATTTTTAGGATTAATATAGTTTGAAGAAGAATACAAAGAGCAGACCCATTGGAAAAGACCCTGATACTGGGAAAGACTGAAGAGAGGAGGAGAAGAGTTTCAGAAAAACATCTACTTCTGCTTCATTGACTATGCTAAAGCCTTTGACTGTGTGGATCACAACAAACTGTGGAAAATTCTTAAAGAGATGGGAATACCAGACCACCTGACCTGCCTCTTGAGAAATCTATAGGCAGGTTAGAAAGCAAGTTAGAACTGGACAGGAAACAACAGACTGGTTCCAAATAGGAAAAGGAGTACGTCAAGGCTGTATATTGTCACCCTGCTTATTTAATTTATATGCAGAGTACATCATGAGAAACGCTGGGTTGGATGAAGCACAAACTGGAATCAAGATTGCCAGGAGAAATATCAATAACATCAGATATGCAGATGACACCACCCTTATGGCAAAGATCAAAGAACTAAAGAGCCTCTTGATGAAGTGAAAGAGGAGAGTGGAAAAAGTTGGCTTAAAGCTCAACATTCAGAAAACTAAGATCATGGCATCTGGTCCCATCACGTCAGGGCAAATAAATGGGAAAACAGTGGAAACAGTGAGAGACTTTATTTTGGGGGGATCCAAAATCACTGCAGATGGTGACTCTAGCCATGAAATTAAAAGACACTTGCTCCTTGGAAGAAAAGTTATGATCAACCTAGCCAGCATATTAAAAAGCAGAGACATTACTTTGCCAACAAAGGTCCATCTAGTCAAAGCTATGGTTTTTCCAGTAGTCATGTATAGATGTGAGAGTTGGACTATAAAGAAAGCTGAGCACCGAAGCACTGATGCTTTTGAACTGTGGTACTGGAGAAGACTCTTGAGAGTCTCTTGGACTACAAGGAGATCAAACCAGTCCATCCTAAGGGAAATCAATCCTGAATATTCATTGGGAGGACTGATGCTGAAGCTGAAACTCCAATAATTTGGCCACCTGATGCGAAGAACTGACTCATTTGAAAAGACCCTGGTGCTGGGAAAGATTGAAGGTGGGAGGAGAAGGGGACAACAGAGGATAAGATGGTTGGGTGGCATCACTGACTCAATGGACATGAGTTTGAGTAAACTCTGGGAGTTGGTGATGGACAGGGAGGTCTGGTGTGCTGCAGTCCATGGGGTCACAAAGAGTCAGACAAGACTGAGTGACTGAACTGAACTGAACTGACTGAGGAGGAGAAGGGGGTGACAGAGGTTGAGACAGTTGGATGGCATCATTAACTCAGTGGACATGAATTTGAGCAAAATCCAGGAGATGGTAAAGGACAGGGAACCCTGCTGTGCTGTCCATGGGGTCGCAAAGAGTCAGACATGACTTAGTGACTGAACAACAACAAGGTTTTCTAAAATGCTTAGAAACATGACTGGAACGTGGTAGAAATTCAGTAAATATTTTTCTTCCATCCTACAGCCTACTGTGGTTAAAATGCAGATACCAGAGAAGCACAGACTTAGGTCATAGGTGGGTCATCCAGGGAGGAGGGGGAGGAACAGACAGGGATGAGCCCACAATTCCAGGGCTGACCCCAAGGATGCACACCCTACCTAAAGGCACCCCATGTGTAAGGCAGAAACTACTACGCCAGCCATCCAAACACATCTGAGCTGGGTTCACCCCAGAGGCAGTGAGTTTTCAACTCTGCAGGAGAGAAACTTCTGGAAAACAAGGGAATAAAAATATCTGTAGAACATGTCTAACAACATAAAGGGGACATATCAGAGTAGGGCCATAAGGCACACCTGCTGAGCCTAGAAACTCCCCCTCTTGCATGAACACACTCAAGACTGCCCTGCAGAACCCAATGCCATCAAGGGGTCTCCTTCACTTTCCTGGATTAGCTCACAAGTTCCAATTCCCATGTAGAAACATCAGGTTAAGGTACATATGGCAAATACCCGCAACTTGATAAAGACCCTCCACTTAAAGTGAAATCCCAACCTGTGTTTAAACAGAGTGCCAAGAATGGACCCCGTGTGCCATCGTGAACCACACTCGAGCCTGGGCAAACATCTGGCCCATCTGATACACTGGAGGGTGAGCGGGTCTGATAACAGTCAGACACTGCAAGTCCCCATGAGGGTACCCACATCAGACTGGACTAGAGGGACCAAAGGGTCAGAGAACTCATTCAGCTCTCAGAAAGCATTTTGCTAAACTTCCAGGACTCCCCCATATAGCTGAGGTTATCCCTATAGTTCTTCCTCGCTGTATAAAATAAAGCCATCAATAAGTGAGGCAGGCATGGGCATTCTCCCAGACCATGGAGCACCTTCCCCACATACTCAGTGATCAAATACCCCTGAAGATACATCCTTGGGGCTTCAGGCTCAACACCATGCAGCTCCCAGGGTTTCTCCCTTCACCTCTGACTGTCTGTTGGACTTAAAGACCCAGAAGTGCCACAAAGCACACCGGCGAAACTCTAAAAAATACTGTATTTACTTCTCAATGTTTTCTCCAAAGAAACTGGGGTGGCTTATCACAAAGAATGTGCTTAATCAACTGGTACAACATAAATAAAGCATAATAAATTATAACAAGGGAAAAGGGGAATACAATTGGGCATACTTGAGAATTAAAAGTCTTGACCTTCCTGGCGGTGAGAGCAAAATAAGGAAATACATTCGGTTCCATGTATCATGATGCCAGGGAAAAGGAAGCAAATGTTCCCTAAATTCTGAAAGATAACTCTCCAACTGAGGTTATGGACAATTTCCTCAAGGGAAAAAGTAAATGCTCGTTATACATGGACTACATGCAGGGCCCCTCAGCCCGAAGGGGCTTTGAACATGGCCCAGTGTGGATGAGGTGGTGAGCAGCATGCTGACTAAGTCCAACTCTGACTCACCTCCTGGCCCCCCTATGCAGGACACAACCTGCCCACCTGTATGTGGCGGCCATGTTTATGTATATCTTTCCTGCATCTTCGCAGTGACTCAGCAAGGACATGGTTCTATCTCATAAACAGAGAAACCGGGACTCAAAATCCATAAATGTCTGGGCCAAGTTCAAGTCAGTGAGTGACACCTGCATGCTCTGACTCCCATCTCCAACTTCTTTCTACTATACACCAATAACGGTGTCAGCCACAGAGATTGTGGCAAATTCCATACTGCTTGTTGCTTGTAGGACCCTGACAAAAGGTGCCACTTTGTGTAGGGAGCTTTAAGTCTGGAGACATAATGAAGGCCACGTGCAGAGCTTTTTGGTGGTCCGGCTTCCCCCCAGAGATAGAACTGAGGACCAAAGGGGAAAATGACTTAGGCTCTGCATCCCGCCGTCTCCACATCCTGATATGCTCATCAGCATCACCAGGAGAGCCCCCACCACCACCACCACACGTCTGCCTTTCCAAGAGTGGGACCCGGGTATGCTGATGTTTCAAAGGTTCCCAAGTTTTCTATATGAAGAGAGAAGGATGTATTAACCTGCTAGGGCTGTGTAACAATCTACCACAGACTGGGTGGCTTAAACTACAGAAATTTTTCTTTCCAGTTCTGGAAGCCAGAAGTTCAAGATCAAGGTGTCCGAAGGATTACCTTCATTCTGAGAGCTGTATGGGAAAAATCTGTTCCAGGACTCTCTCCTTGGCTTGTAGCTGGATGTCTTTTCCTTGTATCTTCACACAACGTTCCCTCTATATGTTTCTGTGTCCAAATTTCTTTTTATGACACTAGTCATATGGGATCAGGGCCCACCCTAAGGACCCTCTCTTAACTTCATCACCTATAAAGACTCCATTTCCAAATAGGTACACATGCTGAGGTACTGGGGTTAAGATCAACAGATCTTTTTTATTAGGAAGGGGGATTCAATCCATAAAAGAAGGCTATAGCACAGACAGGTATGGTCTGTGACAGATGCTGGTGTCCACAGGGATTAGGAAGGATGAGGACGCCAAGCAAAGAACTGGCTCGCAGCCAGGTTCCAGATCTGTCCACTGCCACTCCTAGCCACCTTCATCCTTTGCCAAAACAACTTCAGTAGCCTCCTGGCTGGTCTCCACTCATCCACAACTGTCACCCGCATCAAGCCTCCACAGAGCAGCCAGAATGAACTTTTCAATCAAACACAAATCCGATAACAGCAGCCACTGTTTAAAAGCCCTCAGAAAGCTGCCCATTAATTTCAGAAGAGAGACCAAAGCCACTCCATCCTTATCACTTTCCATATACTGCACTGCGTGCTGAACCACTCTCCCCTGCCGTCCTCCCCGACCTGGGAACCACAGTTAAGTTCCTCTCACCCATCATATCCCAGCTCAGACATTTTCTTTCCAAGGACTGCTGTATGAGATCACAGCTCCCAGCATAACAGCGTCAAGACTTCTCTGCTCCCATTAGACCCCCACCCCACCCCCAGCACCTAGAACATTGCCCATCACATGGTGGTAGCTCCGTATTTGTTAAGTGAAGACCAAGTGTGACAGTGATTCATTTAAGTGTATTAGCCTGGATCACTTTCTCTCTTTTTGTGAATGCTTGTTAAATCCTTTCTAGGCTTAAGGCACTGCACTAGAAGCTTCAGATACAAAGACAACTTTTATTTCAATATAATACATGAGGATGCTGAATTTTTGAGACCAGAACTGATTGTCTAAGGTCACACAGCTAACACAGACTCCTGATACTGAGTTCTCAACCACAAAGCTCCACTGGCTCCCTGGGCTGGGGCTTATCCGGGGCAGCCCTGATTTCCTCCTTCTGCAGCTTGTCTCTGGGTGTTTACTGGCCAGGAGAGAAACCTCCCTGCTCCTTCTCCACAGAAATATCCTTATGTTCCCACCCAGAGGTTATGGAGCAAAAGGTTGATAAGAGAGCAATAATGATAACAGGCAGTAGTACTGGCAGTGTCCCAAGCGGGGTCAGAAGGGAGATTCACCTCCTGAATACACTGTAATGAACTGAGCACTAGATCTGAGTTCCCAAACGAGGCATTTGATTCTGCTTCTGCGGGATATGGGGGCAGGAACTTGGGATTGCATAGCTTCTCTGAAAGCTGTTTTCCTCCTCTGTAAAATGGGAGGGAACGTTGAAGCACATTTCACAGTGAGGACTCAGGAAATCACAAATGCCTAGCTGGATGCTGACCGCTGCAGGCACTAAGGCAATGACAGCAGTCTCTTCGTTCCTCCAGACTTGTAGCTTGGGCAGCCCCAATGTGAAGGGGCTGCTGGCTTCCACTAAGGCTATGGGACAAAAGGCTGTGTGAGGATTAAATCTCAGTTCAGCCACAGCCAATGACCACAGAGTGTTGAGAACTGACAAACAGGCTGCAAGTTCCAGTCCAAGCCCTGGAGAAAACGACCGCCAGTAGCCAACCGAGAGGAATGTAGCCACTTCACACCCTCATCTCCGCAAGCACCACCTTTGGTCAGATAAACAGCTAAAAGGCAAGACCTGTTTCATTTTGGCTCTGCCATACATGCGGAAATGAGCAGGCAATGGCTGTGGACTGAGTCACGCCAGAGAAAATCCCTCGAGGATTATTAGCCTTTGTAGAGGGGAACCTGGCAGCACCTGGCTGCCGACAGCGCTAACTACACAAGGGCCTCGTTGCCTGTCCAGCCTTAGATGGGAGCCCGGCGGCCACTAGAAACCGTAGCAAAGGACTTCATGCTGGTCCCCTCCAAATGGTGCCGAAGCCCCTCTAAGCTCTGCCTCTGCCTTGCCTGGGCTCCCCGGCAGGCTGGCGACCTTGTGCCCAGATGGGTACATCTGGAAGTGCCATCTGAAAAGATCTGGCCTTCTCTTCCTTTATTGTCACCTTCTGTGTTCTCCCACCCCACCGCCCCTTTGATCCTGGTGTTTGTTCTAGGAGTGCTTCACTGACCAGTTACATGGAGTCCTAACTGCGCCAGCTGCCACTGCAGGCATGGAGGCTATGACAAGGGTGGGACAGACGTAGACCCTTTTTGTCATAGACTGGTGGGAGAGACAGTCAATGGGCCACCAAACTAGCATCTGATACAATATCAAGTTTTGATAAATACTATGGAGGAAAGCAGGGCAGGGGCCAGAGGGGAGCGGGGTCAATGCTGTTTCAGGAAGAGTGGTCAGGGGCGACCTCCCTGACCAGGCAACATCATGCAGAAGGACCAGCTAGATAAGGAGATGAACCTACGCTGTCTGGGGGGTAGTTAGGGATCCAGTTAGAGGGGCAGTCAGTGCCAAAGCCCTGAGCTGGGAGCCCGTTCGGCATGTCTGAGGACCATACAGGAGGTAGCCAGTGACACAGGGGAGGGACGGTGGATTCGAGGCCAGAGGGAGCAGCAGCTGTTTCATGAGAACCTTGGAGGTGTTGAACAGGACTTTGGATATTATTCTAAGTGAGAATGGAAACCACTGATCAGAGCAAAAGTAATCTGAGTTATATTTATGAGGGTCAATCAGGTACTCTATGGAGATTTATCTCTAGAAGTCAAAGGTGAAGACTCCTGTGTCTGCGGTCAATTAGGCAGGAATGGAAGGTGGCCTGGGTGGCGTTGGCTCCTAGGGAGCCCAGCCCTTGACAGATGTGTGATTTGAGACAAGTCAGGGAGGTTTCAGACTTTCCAGGTGGATCAGTGGTAAAAGAATCTGCACGCCAAGGCAGGAAACGTGGGTTCAATTCCTGGGTCAGGAAGATTCTCTGGAGGAGGAAATGGTAACCCACTCCAGCATTCTTGCCTGGAGAATTCCATGGATAGAGGAACCCAGTGGGATACAGTCCATGGGGTCACAAAGAGTCGGACATGGCTGAGCAACTGAGTACATTCACACCTGCACATGGGGGCTTTTTTGAGCTCACTGTCTGCTTCTGGACAACCTCAGGATCACATGGGTTTTCTAGTAAGAATGCAATGAGATAACGTATGTAAAGGGCTGTGCTCCGTGGCTGCCTCTTATCAGCACTTTCTTTCTTCTTCCACCATCATCTCTATTTTGGGGGAAGAATATCTCCCCACAGTGTTTGTTGTGGCTGGAAAAGGTTCTCCCTCAGAGGATGCCCAAGTTTCTCAGCAAGAGCACCCCATGGGCCAAAAACAAGAAAGCTCAAAAAATCTCTTAAATCAAAGCCTTAAAAACCATCATAAAAAAAGACAACCTGCTAGGTTTATGGTTCCCTAAAAACACTTTAGAACACACATGGCTTTCTCCCAAGGCCCTCTGCTGTTGATCCAATTAGCCAATTTGAGGCCCAGAAACAACACAGATTTTCAGAGGCTGGTGGCCCCGGAGAGGCAGGGAACTGCCCAAGAGGGAGCAGACACTGGCCACGACCTGGATGCAGCCGTCTCCCGCCCCCAGCTCCTTGTCTGCAGTGAGTGTGAACAGGCAACTTCTGCCGAGTTCCTAAGTGAGGAAATAGGGCCTCTCCCGCCATGTGCTGGTGGACTCTGGGCCTGGGGTAGGACCCAGGTCAAACCAGGAATCCTGGGAGAGCCAAAATGCAGAAGGTGAGGAGGGGAAGATGGGAACAGGGCGTGGGTGTATATGTTCACTGGGTGAGACTGACGCAGGCAGTGACTCCTGAGTTCACGGTACTGCCTGGCCTCAGAGAGGAACCCAGCTAATTTTCACAGCGGCCCAGTAAGACAAACAGGGCAGAAATGATTGTTCCAAGAGAAAATCTGCTCACCTCTGGGCTTACAGAGGGAATAGGAAGACTGAAGACCTCCTTCCAAAATGACCAAGGAGTCCCAGTTGCCCAACCTGTCCTGGGTCAGTGGGTCACATCCTGGGATGTCAGACTGGAATGAGCCTCTGACCCTGTGGATGGTCAACAGGAACTGGCCAGGCCAAGAAAGGTCCCATAGAATCTCCACGGCAGCGCCCCGCTCCTTCCCTGGCCAGGCCTCCATCAAGGGTGAGGGGACCAAGATTCAACACTGAGGCCATGGCCTTGGGAACTGCTGAGAGACAAGGGCTCCTCCTCTCCATCTCTCACTCTTTGTGACCCCATGGACTGTTGCCCACCAGGCTCTTCTGTCCATGAGATTCTCCAGGCAAGAATACTGGAGTGGGCTGCCGTGCCCTCCTCCAAGGATCTTTCCAACCCAGGAATTGAATTCTAGTCTCTTACATCGCCTGCATTGGCAGGTGCATTCTTTACCACTAGCGCCACCTGGGAAGCCCTAGTAGCCATCTACTAATGCCACATGGCTGCCTGGGGCCAAGGCACAAGTTCCTTATTCCAAGGGTGAATCCCCCCGCTGAGGGTCCTGGGGAGAAGTGCACCACCCCCCACCAACTGCCGTGCCTCATCTCCAGCAGCTGGAGGCAAACATGATGAACTGGGTCCAGAAACCCGAGCTGGCAGGGGTGGAGGGCAGGACCCCAGTGAAAAGTTTGCAAGAGCTCCGGTCCTGATCAGAACCCACAGAAGAACATCAGAGCCGGATGGCTCTCAGAAGCGATCAGACCTATCACATTACAGGCAGAAAGGGAACAGGAAGTGTCCTCCGACAGCAACAGGCTCAGGACCTACTCGTGCTTCCTGACAAAGAATAACCCCCATTCACAGCACCCCTGCCCTGCATCCCAGAGGCCAGTCATGGAGCATCTGAGTACCTGGCAGGAGTCCCAGCAAGGAGGTCTCCTGCTCTT
The DNA here is from genome assembly GCF_023699985.2 of Odocoileus virginianus. NCBI lineage: Eukaryota > Metazoa > Chordata > Mammalia > Artiodactyla > Cervidae > Odocoileus > Odocoileus virginianus. The sequence goes on from NC_069680.1 coordinate 73,841,210, forward strand.
AACACCCTGAATTGGATTCAGTTCATCCTGATTAACACCCTCTTGGGTGCTAAGTGCTAGGCGAAGCTCCATCATTCACACCTGAGTTTCTCAATCTCCGCTCTCCTGACATCCTGGGCTGGATCATGCTTCCTGGTGGAGGGCTGACCTCTGCACTACAGAACACTGAGCAAAGTCCTGGGCTCTACCCACGAGATCCCACGGTCCTCCATCCCCTAGTCAGGATGATAGAAAACCGCTGCTGACATTGGAAAATCCCCCCTGGAAGGCACAATCAACTTGAGCTGTGAATGACTGGTATACACCATTTAATCCTTATGATAGAAACCTTCTACCCCAAGCTGCAGTGAGAATGCTGAAACTCAGAGAAGTTTCCTGGGCTTGCCCAAGGTCACCAATCAAGTGGCAGAGCTCATGTCTGAACCCAGGGCTTTCTGATATAAAGTGCAGGGCACTTTCCACTATATAACTCTATCTCCTGATACAAAGAGCCACAGTAAGTCTCTCTACCTCAGTCTCCCCTACTGTAACCAAGAGGAAAATGTCTGAATTCCATAGTAAAATAGAAGTAATCTCTGAGGATGTAACCAGACTATGGCCTTCAGAGGTAGGGCTCACTTCACCATACAGGGAACCCATAGGGTGGCCCTCCTTATAGGAGCCATTCTCAGCAGAGGACCAACATCCCCAGGGTCCCAGGATGGCTGCTTCATGCATATGAAGCCCCTGGAACCCATAGTCCCTACCTGGTTGATTAAGTGTTTGCGCCTGTCCCCACCACACTCCTCTGTTCCACCCATCTCTCTATCTGCAGGACCTAATCCAGCATCTCCAGACACAGCCCCCCATAACCTCCCAGATTTGACCTGCCCAGTGGGAGAGACAATAGTAGGACAAGTCAGCTGTTGTCTGCCTGTCTCCCCTACGGCCAGGTTCACAAGGGGAAAAGGGCACAATCTGGTCTCTCGGTACAAATTCTGACAAATTTTTGAACAATGGTTTCATCTCACAAAGCCTTCATTTACTCCCCCAGAGAACAAAAATAATAACATCTGCCTCACAGGGACAGAGTGGAAATAAAACCAGACACTGGAGGCTAAATGCCCAGCACAGTGCTCAATAAATCATTCATTTAATGAAATTATGAAATACTAAGCACGACTAGGAGAGAAGCTTTGCATGCCTCCCAGGTGTTTTTGAACTCACAGATAGATTGGGTGGATATCTAAATGTATGCTAAGAAGTCCATGATAAGTCAGGCTCCCCAATTTAATACAGAACAATCTGAAAGGTAATGAAGTTGTCTCAGACTGCCTTTGTCTTAAAGGCAATCGCCTGCAGATAGCAAGCCCAGAATATTTTCAAATGAGATGCCCTGGGAGAGCCCTTGGTGGGTGCTGAAGCAGTCAGTCTGATAGGAAAAAAAAATAATAATAATACAGATTGTTGTCCGAGGCATTTGTCTGTGCAGTCTGTTGAAGAAATAGCATTAGCTGCAGAGACAGGCCTGACAGGGCAGCCAGCTGCAGGGAGCATCGGGGAGATACAGCAGCTTGGAGAAGCTTAACATCACTGCCAAATCCTGCCTGCAACATCAGTGCACCCCATTCTCCAGGCACACTGGGGGAAGGTAAAAGTATGAGCAAGCAGAAGCATGTTAGCATCAATCCCGGAGGGTGAGCAGGTGGGCAAGGATACTGGCACCTTCTGAGACTTGCCCTGACCCCTCGGTCAACTCAGCCCACATCTATATCTAAGTCTAAGGTCTGTGGAATATCATTTATTCAACAAGTGTTTGCTGAGCACAAAGACCAAGAATCACTTTGGGTACCAAAGATACAGCAAAGGACAACTCAGATAAAGCTTTCTTCTCTCTCAGCTTTCATGTGAGTGGGAAAGAGAACAACGGTCCCATTTGCTCAGCTTCTTCAACATAACCAGGATCCTGCCCCATCCCCTGTTCAGTACCCTGGCCCAGAGCAGCCCCATCCTGGCACGGTGGCATCTTCCAGCCACAGGTGCAGAGTCCTAGGTGAGCTCAAGAGTGGGCCAGAGCTTCCCTTCCTGTCCCAGGTGAGCTGTTGCCCCCATTTAGGCCTGTCTTGGGGGTGGGGACAGAAGTGCAGAGGAAAGGGCAGCCACTTAATGCTCAGACCTCAGAGTTGTCCCTAGGCAGTCAGCTCCCCAGCCCAGCACCCAGGGTGATCATTCTAACTAAAACCCACCCTGGATGGAGTCACTGTCCCCATCTTTTAAAGGACCACTCGTAAGGATCAGGTGCCCCCTCTCTGCCTTACTCACAGGAGGCTTCACCTCCTTCCCTCTCCACTTCACTTCCCTCCCTCCAGCCTCAACCCTGTCACATGTTATAGAAAGGGCCAGGAAACAGGAACAAGCCCTGAACTGGAAATGTGAAAACTGTTGGCCTTGACAGGGTAGTTTCAGGGCAGGAAGAGTGTCACACTGAGGTGGATTGAAAAGTGGACAAGCAGAGAGAAAATGGAGATGAGAGAAACAGGAAGGTCACTAGAAGTGAGTGTGGAAAATTTTGTGTTTCTTCTCTTGAAGATTTTAAAACAAGCTTCAAGGCAAGGCAGAAATGAATGACTGGGGAGAGAGTGACTGATAATGCAAGAGAGAGATAGGAAAAGAGGAAATGAAAAAGCCTATTGAGGAGAAAGGGGATGGATCCAGAGCCCAGGGGAAGACGTGGATTTTTGAAAGGAGTGAGTGACAGGGCGGGGCCATCAGTCAAAAGGTGCAAGTGCGAGTGAGGCCTGTAAGTTTGGAGATGGGAGACGAGTGGGCTCCCATCCAGTAGCTGAGAAACAGGAAAGGAGGAGGATGGGGGTTTGAGAGCAGAACACAAAGTATGAAACAGGGGACTGGGGAAGAAGAGTAAAACCTGGATTGTGATGAACATGCAAAGTAAAACCAGCTTATTAGCTCTGTGACTCTCCATGGCAACATAGTGCTTCTGCGCAGGATGCAAAGGTGGTGACCAGGTCCAGCTCCTGCTGGATTTCTGCCTGATGACTATCCCAAAGGAAAGGAATCAAAAAATTGGGCAGGCAAAGGAGGGATTATCCTGTAACAAAATTTTGCAGCTTAACTCAGAAGCTATGAAGACAAGGGTTTTGTTTAAAAAAAAAATGTAGGGATAGAGGTCTCACTAAGGCTGAATAATATTTCAGGGGAAAACAGGTTGGAGAATAGTATATTGTGCTCGTGATTTCAGATACAGTATTGTTATTGCTGACTGGCATGTCTGGAGTGGTATATACACAAAAGCAGAAGGTTCAGGTAAGAGGAGAAGATGGAGATGAAGAAATTAAGGAAATAAAAGGCCAAGCTGTGAACATCATTAGGAATGAGCCAGATTTTTGGTGGAGAGAGAGCCAGAAGGTTCAGTGAATGCTAGGAAAGGGAAGTGAGCTGAGCATGAAGATGGGGAGAGGGTGGTGGAGGCAGTGATGTGAGCTAGAAAAAGATAGGTATTGGAGAAAGGAGGAAAAGAAATGGTTTGCAGGTGGTGATGTGAAAGAAGAAAGGTACCTTCTAGGGACTGTGGAATGTAACAGAATGTGGAGGAAAAGACCTTCAACTTGACAGGTTGTCCCAAGAGGATAACGAGGTATGAACTAAGGTAAGTTGAAAAAGGGAAGAGAAGGAGATTGGAAGGTTTGCTGGCACGAGGGTATCAGTTGCAAATAGAGAGGAAAGGGGCAGGGAAGTGATAACAGGTGGAGGTTGTGAAGATTCTTGGACAGTTTTGAGGTAAACAGGGTGATGGTAGCTGACAGATGAGTAGTAGGGAATGGACTCACTTCTGGAGCCAAGGTCTCTAATTCTCTAGCTGATGGTGTGGTTAATCCCAGGACACTACCTCACTTGGCTATTTTCTGCACACAGATCTTTCTTTATATATTAGAAAACATTTCCAAAGCATAGACATACATATTAATTAAGGCATATTGGGGAAGCAATTAATATTGACAACCCACTGGCCACAGGACTGGTTATTTGTGTCCCATTAATCCCCCCACGATCTGCAAAGAAAGTATTATTGTTTCCAATTTGCACGTGAGGGAAAGGTTCAGAGAAATTACATACCACACCCAGGGCCTGCGACTAATAGGTAAGAGAAGAGCAACATTTAGATTTACTGCAGCAGACTTGTGGCTAATTGCTTTCATATGCATTGTCTTATTTAATCCTCATGACAAAACTATAAAGTAAATTATGTTTGTACTCATTAACAGAATTGTGACCTGGAGAGTAATGAGTCTTGCCCAAAGTCAAAGGCAAGGCACCCCCTTCCATTGCTGGAGGTGATGTGCCCATGCACGGTAGCCCCTGCCCACAGAAGGTCTGCTCCAAGCTCTGTCAGGCCTCTGCCCCAAGAAGAGGCCAGCTTAAATACAGAGCAGGTGCTCCTGCCACGGAGACAGACACCACATCTCTTAACCTCACTGGACTCTGGCCCTGCTGAGCTATCCCCCGTGATGAATCAGCTAATCGGACATGTGCTGGGGCAGGGGCTGAAAGCTGTTTCAATTCTTCAAACACAACAAACAACAGGAAAGAAAAATGAGCAAACTGGACCCACAAAGAGGCTCGACCCAATGCCCCCAAACAGCTCCTCCAGCTGAGAAACAGGCCCTCCATCTGGGCTTACAGATGCTGTGCAGTGACCCACAGCATGGCAGTCTGGTCCGCTGGACTGCAGTGACAGCGTCTGTGATCAGGCAGAGGTAATGCAGGGCAGTGACCAGGGGAAAAGCTGTCCAGTCAGGATAGAAATAGCCCAAAGTCCAGCCAGTAACTGTCAACAACTACAGTCTCTGCACCAAGACATCTCTGCCCTTGTATTGCACACCTGGAATCAGAGGCTGAGGACCACACAGAGTCCCAGGTCCCCACTTCTATGTAACTATAATGATGGGAAACTCGGGAATGGAGAAAAAGAGGTCTGTCCCGGCCAGGGCACCAGGCATGCTCTTCATTGATTGGTGAACCACTGTATGCTCTGCACACTTGTGCGCCGTTGTGGTGTGACAGTGGACTGAATGCTGAGGTCATCCTGATGGCCACTCTAGAGTTAGGAACCATGGCTGAAACCTTATCTTCAGCTGCCCAGGCAGGATTAGGAAAGGAAGCCTTTGATTTTAAAGAGAGAGCCTTCTACTGACAAGAATCCCCTACTTTTTAATGCAGTGTAAGGTTCTTGGAGGAATAAAAAGCACTTCACGTGTAAGATTTATTAAGAAGAGAAAATGGTATCTTCAGTCCAAATGCCACTGGGCTTATATTTTTAAACATTTCTCCTAGCCCAACCCAGGATTGGTTGAAATAGATGCAAATGTGAAATTAACCTTTACAGACCCTGTTTGGCTTCCCAAACTCACCACAGATGTTTTCAAAGCCACTTATTTGTGTTTTATCTTCTTTTCACTTATTTCATGTTAGACTGGGGGGGGGGGGGCTGGTATTATGTTACAAAGTGATTTTCCAGAAGTAGAATCCTGCACCCATAGAAAATAACAGTGTGTCCATAGGAAACCGAAGCTTCACTTCCAACAACTCCATGTAGAGGCATCATCTAGGAACAAAGCACTATGGTATCAAGAGCCAACTTTTTCTGTATCATTTTTCTAGATTCAAACCACACGACTACAACTGGTTAAAATTAATTCTGTAAATCAGATATATATATAACTTCCTATGCCCTCTTTCCATTTTGTGAATCAAAAAAATTAAAAAGAGCCAACCTTCTGATTTGCCACCTATTGGTTATTCTGTATTCTGTTTCTGGATACACCAAGTGTCCTAAGCTCATCAAGCTAGCAGAGCAGTCCCCAGTTAGTGAATGCCTGGATCCTCTCACCCCATCTGTTGGTTCTGCCTCAGTTTACAGGGACTTTCTCACCATGGCTACACTGTTTAAGGGTCTCCAGCCCTGGGTATGGTGAAAAGTTGCAAACACCACTTGAAGAGCGCCATTTAAAAAAATAAAAATAAAAAACCTACAGAAGTGAAAAAACATTCTCCAGCTGAGTTAGAAGCATACATCTGGTTATGAAGCATTGACGGGACATGATGGAGCGGTCACAGCCCATGATTCTCCCCTTGAATGTAACCAATAAACCTGGACAGCGGCATAGACCAGCTACTGGAGGAATCTGGAAAGTAAATAATGGTAAGCAGATAAAAGAAGAAGACAAGAGTTTGAGACACGACAAGAGTGGCTTTCAGTTTACCAAGTTTTTACCTTCTGTTCCTCTTACCACTTGGTCCTAGCGGCAGGTACAGCAAGGAAAGTATGCAGCAGGTCAAGATCACAAAGGTCACACCTATGTGGCTGATAGAACTTTTCAAAGGGGAAACCCCCAGGAACTGGAAAATTCTGGTGATGTCACAGGCAGTTCAGGAAAGGAGCCATATCAAGTTGTTTATGAACTCCTGGACTCACTCCTGAGTGCTCATGCATAGATAGGATCCTAATCATGATACTAAAAACTCTGAGAACAGAATTTAAAGACAGATTCCCACTAAGTTCCACAAAAAATTCCACAAAACTCAAAAAACAAACATCAAACAAAACAACAACAGAAATTATGGCTACTATTCTCAATATTGAAAGATTGAAAGTTCTCCCTAAGACAAGAAAAGGCAAACATATTGTTATTAGAAGTCATAGCCAGTACAATAAAGTAAGGAAAATAAATAAAGCACATGGACTGGGAAGGAAGAAATAAAACTGACTTATTCACAACCAACAAGACTGTTTATGTAGAAAGTTCTAATTAATCTACAGAACAATTTTTAGAATCAAAAATTAAGTTTAGCAAGTTTGCAGAATACAAGGTCCACACAGAAAAATCAACTGTATTTCTATATACTAGTCATGCAGAGTTGAAACACAAAATTTTAAAACACTACTATTTACAATAGCTCCAAAATAAGAGATAAGTTGTAAAGCTAACATAAACTGTGAAGCATCTGTACAAAATACTGAGAGAGGAAATAGCAAATCATGTTCACAGATTGGAAGACTCAGTGTAGCACTATCAGTTCTTCCCCAAATAAGTCTATAGATTTCAAGTAATTCTGATCAAAATCCCAGGAGGAGTTTTAAAATATAGAGAAATTGTTTCTAAAATATAAACTGAATGGCAAGTGAATTACAATAGCTGAAACAATTTTGAAAGAGAAGTTGAAAGAATCACTCTATCCAATTTTAAGAATGGTAGTAATCAGGACAACACATACTGATAAGCCTGTTTGTGGGGAGGAACACAAGCATGGGCATAGAGAATGGACTTGTGGACACAGCAGGGGAAGGAGTGGGTAAGATGAATGAGAGAGTAGCACCGCATACATACACTGTCATGGGGCTTCCCTAGTGGTTCAGAGGTAAAGAACCTGCCTGCCAGTGCAGGAGATGAGGGTTCCATCCCCAGGTTTGGGCAGATCTTTGGGGGAAGGAAATGGCAACCTGCTCCAGTACTGTTTCCTGAAAAGTCCCATGGACAGAGGAGCCAGGTGGGCTACAGAACAGGGGGTCACAAAGAATCAGACACGACTG